>NW_024582054.1:29824132-30025773 GCF_017639235.1 Corvus kubaryi
CTTGGGATTCTCCAGCCCACAGCCTCTGGCAGTCTGTCCCGAACTCCGCGGGATTCTCCAGCCAGCAGCCTCGGCATTAGATGTGGCCGGGTGGAGGGGCACGCTCAAGTCCTTAGGCTGCTGTCCCGACGGTCCCAGCGGCGTGGAGAGGAGGTCACGTTAAGCTGGAAGCTGCGTGCTCTCTCTGCACGTACATGCCCTCTTACTAAGGTCTTAATGCTGCTTTTGGAACTATGGACTGAGCAAATATTGTGTCTTGCTATTGTCTGCCTGGCAACGTGGTATCTTCCAGAAAGGAATGATGAGCCAGCTTATCTCAGAGTTGCTTGTTTCTCAGTCTGACTTCCCATTTGGGTTCTTTGCTGTGCAAGGACAGTGCTGGGTGCCAGGCTGGCAAGGTTATAAAGGCAGATGAAGACAGTTAAAGTTTTTACCCCCACTGTTATAATTGGGAAGTATTTTGTGAGATAAACTTTATGATTTCTGTTCCATATTTTATTTATGGTCAGTTTATACTCTTAAACTCTTGTGCCAGTATTGTTCTTGAGTAGCTCCCCTCCCTCCTCAGCATTTATTCCTTTGATGTATTTGTAGATAGTAATCGTATGCCTGCTCAGTCTCTGTCTTTGCCAAGCTACACAAGGCAAAGCATCCAGCGGCTTCTTGTGAAATAAACAGTCCATTACCTGCATCATCTAACCCTTCCTTCTCTGACTTGATTATGGCTTAATTATCAAGACATTGGCCTCAGCAAAGAGCACTGCTGAGAGCCTGCTATGACCCTGTGAAATATAGGTTCACTTAAGCATTGTGAACAAACATGGCTTGAGAGCAGGGTTATTAAAATGCATAAAGCTCTTGACTTTGCTTTTTATCCCTGTCTTATTTTGGGGCAACAGGCTGCTGAAGACATTGGAAAGGTGTTTGTGGATCTCAGAAAAATAAGTTCCCCACCCAGGGGTTCATGGGTGCTAACAAAAACATAGAGTTCTGTTGTGATTTGCCAGCATTTGTCTGTGTTGCTGGTTACAGCAGATCTCTTGATCAGAATGTCTGGAGTGGGAATTCCTGCATACTTTCTCCTTTGTCCTTCCCTTTCATTATTTTATCTTTTATGACTGAGTCCTAAATTACTTAAAGAGTGAAAAAACAGTTAAACATGAGCTTCCAGAGGAGTATGGAAAAATCACTGTGCATTTGGGTATCATGGAAAGGAAAAGCTGATTTATTTTTTATCTTTTATGGCATTGGTGAAGCTGCTGCTGGAGTTCCATGTATAGTTCAAGAGTAAGCACTGTCTAAAGGCTCCTGGAAACGAAGAGCTGAAGAGAGTGCCTTGCATGGGTTCAATGTCCACATCCTTGGTGCCTTAGCATCTTTCATGGAGACTCAAAAGTAAATTTTCCTGTATGGGATAGAGCCAACATAGTTTTGAAACCCTTTATTTCAGCCTCTTCCATCCTCCTGTTGTCACTTAGATGACATCTTTTCCTTTTGTCTGCTACAAAACATTGAAAATTGAGCTTAGGGCATGATAAAGATTCAGCAGAGCCTCCAGCTGTCAGACTGCACAAAGAGCATGTTTTGGAAACTGATAGTCTGTGAACTGTCACGGGCACACAGGGATCTCAAGTTTCTCTTGTTGCTTTGAAACTGGAGAGGGTCTGACAAATTACCTTGATGTGGGGATGTTCTGGAGTAGCTAAATATAAAAAAATGGATAGTGTGGGATGTGACTGGCGAAGACATGTTAGTGATCTGCATGTTCTGGGGAAGCAGATGAGGAAAATGAGGAGAAGTTTTCCCTGCTTAGGCTTGGTAGATGTTTGTGCCTGTGCAATACATCTGGAACTTCAGAGAATTGCTTAGGCAATGATGTTAGAGTTGGGGCTTAGAATTACCAAGCACACAAATGTTGTGTGTCTTATATTCCCCTATATCTGCACATGTAGGGGATTATCTTCTTACCTGTTCACCAGCAACTGATTTAAGCTTGGGTTGTTAAGAAGAGAGTCTTGAAAACGTAATAGTTTTGTGTTTTGAAGAATGAGCTCTGATAATGAAGTGTACTTAAAGTATATTACTGTTGTGAAAGAATTTCTAAAATATTCCAGTAAATAAAACATCGATTTTATGTCATTGTAGGTATTTTGGCACCAGTGTGTGGTAGTAGAAGCTCTTTTTCCAGTTACAGCAAAGTTTCTTCACATCCTTTTATTATGGTTGTTGCTGAATTCAGGCTGAAATTTCCCAGACTTCCTGTGGTGTAGAAATAAATTATTTGGAAGAATTTCAGCAAATTTTATTAATCTTTGGGAAGACTTCTTACTTATTTCCAGGTTTCTTCTATATGAGGATGCTTGTAGTAAGTGACAATGTCTAAATTGAAGGAATTAAATGGTGTTATTTCAGAGTCACTAAATTATTAATGCAGTTGTGTAAGTAATTTTTTCCTTTCACCTTTCTCTGTAGGGTGGATCATTGGTGTTGCCCGTTCATGTGGTGTTTTGCTCAGCTTAAAATGGCCCTGAAAATTGTCGCTCTTGGAGTCCTTTCTTGTAATCCCAAACTTGAAAGGGCATCAGAGCACTTTTTGATTGTGGAATTTGCAGGTGCACCGCAGTGTCACAGTGACTTTTGCATTGTATCTTGTAGTGTAGACATTCAGAACAAGGCTTTTTCTGTGAAAGTCTGCTGCTGACTGTACTTACTAATGTTTGTGTGCCCAAGGATTGTGAGTTGGGCAAATGCTGTTCTTGTTTCATTGATTAAGTGATGAGTGAATGTTGCCCCTTGCTGGGAATTACTCAGCAAGCTGTGCTGTCACAGTCAGGACTAGGAAGTGTTTGTAGGCCAGGTTCTTGTTCAAATCCACTTGGATAAATACTTTATTTCTGTCTTATTTGAGATAACCATCTCGGTGCATAGCTTTAGTGCCAAGTCAGACAGCAAAGCTGTTGGACCTCTTCACAAAAGAAAATGCTGTTAGCGAGCATGAACCTCCTCTGAGCTGCTTGTGGCTGTTGTGTTGAAATGGGAATGGATCAAAACTTAATACTACATGCAGGTGACCATTGTAACCTCCATGTTTGATTTGCAGCAGCTGTTGGCTGTGTGTTATTTGAGAGGCTGATTAGTTCTGTGTCTTCTTTCCTATGTTTGTGGTCGCAAGAAGTCATCTCAATATGTTGGGTTCAGTGGGAGGTGCTCACAGGAGAAAGGAAATGACTTCTCTGTTGTCGCTGTGGTCTGATGAGATAAGCACAAGTGCAGAAGGCTGAGACTTGGATTCTCTTCAAGGTTTGCAGCAGACTGGCTGGCTGGCTGTGGTTCCATTACAGGCAACAGGCACAAACCTCATCTTTGACCCCCATGGCAGAGCCTTGCTCAGTGCAAAAGCCAGAGCCCAGCACTGGCGCAGTTTTCCTGTCCTCTAGAATCCACCTGAGGACGCAGCATTTGTTGTTTAGCTGTTCAGAGGCTTCTGAGAGTGCAATTTAAGCATAGATTAGCTTTCAGAGTGTTTTCAAATACAGTGTTCTTTGCCAGAAAAAAAAAAAAAGGAAGAAAACATAATATATAGAATTTAGAATACAAATAGCCCAATTACAATATCTCTTTCTGTAGTTTACCCTTTGCCTCGGACTCTTTCAGATCTGCCTTTATAAAATAGGATTGCTTCTGCTGCAACTTCTGTCAGCTTGATCTGAGAATAGCCATGAGAGTAAAATAGAGCATCTCTTATCCTCTTATTACTCCTTTATTGGATGACCACCTCATCCACACCTGGATGCAGTCACATCCTCTACCTGGTGATGTCAGTACAAGGAAAGCTCCCCCTCACAAGGAAGTTCTTGGTTGGGTCCAGCTGCTCATGGCAGAGTGGGATTTGGGGGACAGTTTCCTTTGTGGCTCCTCTGTTAGTAGGTCTTTGTCACCAGCATGGAATTGGATGAAAAGAGAAGATTGAAAAGGGGTATTCTCAAATGTGTTTGAAATATTATTTTACACAGTTTATTAGAATATTTAGAAACTATGTTTCCCATGTTTATGCCAGGGTCTTCTAAATTGTTCTAAGAAGGTAGGTTAGCAATCTGAGCATCATATTTTAAAATATTTGCCTTAATTTAGAAGCCAAAATTTGTGATTTGGCGTTTTTATAGTTTTGTATAGTGCTTTCTAGCTTGAGTTTTATAATTGTACATCGGATTATTCTACACTTTTTCAATTGGCCATCTGGTCTTTTGCAGCTCTTTACCATCTCTTTGGTTCATGAATTTCTGTCAATAGGCTTTCAGTTACTCAACTTTGAATGTTAATTCATTGCACTTTGGACCTGAAGGCATGCCTGAATGTTCTAGATCTCACCTGTCTCCACCATATTTTCTAGTGTTCGATGCAAAATCAGGATAGGTCTTTCTAGTTTGAATGCAGAATCTTACACCAAAAAAGAAACCAACCTGAAAGTTTTCTTTTGATGAAAATAGTCACTGTATGGTTTTTATGATTTATGCATTTAAAGCTGTGCTTGATCCAATCCAGAAGTTGTTTTTGCATTCTCTTTCTATGGATGTGCAGTATAATATTCAAAACAGGTTTTGTTTCTGAATTGATGTGAAGACCTGCTTATGTCCCCAAAAGATGAGTTCACAAAAGTGGTAGTTTCCATTTTTAAATTTTTTTTTAAATTATTGAACCCCAAAGCACTGAGCAGCTGGGCCTTTTTCCCTTTATTCTCTCTTACCTCTGACTCTTATTTTTTCCCTCCAACCAATACTGTTTAAGGCCATTTCCTTGGTTCTGTCTCCCACCTACAGCTCCTCTTTCCATTGCTAAACAGGATTGTACCCTGAAGCTCAGTCCTGGTGGGAGGGCAGGAATTGATTTCATAAAAGGCAAGTAGCTTGGTAGACGTAATTTTTTTGATCTTCCCATAGACTTTGTGTTTTATCTTTTTCCTCCTTTCTATTCTACTGATACCATTTTCTCTGTGCTGCAAATGAAGAATTACATGGAGCTTCTTTCTGACTGTGCTTTACATTTGGAAGCGAGATGTAGCTGATACGAGAGGATGAAATAATTCTCTTGGCAGTTACATCTTGTCTCTGCACTTTAGTGTAGCCTCTCGTGCATTTTATTCCCTTCCTGCCTGATGACTTAAATGCTCTTGTCTTTGCCTTCAGCAGGCTTTGTGGGAATGCTGGAAAAACCCCTTCTCCCTCTGCTTGGGTAAAACAACAAAACCAGCTATGGGAGCGTGTGTCCTGGAGAAACTCTGCATTCCTGAGGGGTGCTCTGTGCTTCCCCTCAGTGCTCAGATGGTTTGTTGATCCATCTTCTGCTGGGGAGTGGTGCCAGTGAGGAGAGGTCTCTGCAGGCTCCTGCATCAGGGAAGTGCAGCATTGATGTGTTCTCCCTGCCTTGGCAGCTCTGCTTTCAAATGCAAACCACATGTCCTGTGCATGCATGAGCTGCTTCCCGCTGCCCAGAGCTCCACGTTTGTTCTCAGCTTGTTCTTGAACTTTTAATAATGGTGAAAATAAAGGGAGGGTCTGTTTGTATTGTTTATAGTAGGAAAGAACAGTGCAAGATTTCATCTACTGCTGCTCAGATCCCTTGCTATTTTTGGTATTTGACCTCTGCAGAGAAGACTGCCAGAACTACAGGTCATTTTCATTATGTATTTCTACCCTCCTATTCCTAAGTTACTCTTACATTAGCGATTAAATCTTTGAGAATGTGCTGGTTTTCCACATTTTCACTGTATTTTTCAAAGGAAAATTTGTATTTCTATATATTTTTGAGCTAACATTCCCTTTTGGAAAAGGGAACTATGCAACTTGGCAGCATCTTCTGTACACCACTCAAAGGAAAAGGGAAATAACTTATGATTTGCTGGTTTATCCTTTGAAAAACGTTCTGGATTGAAGAGGACTGATGAGCCTGTTGGCTTGAACTGAGGCTGCGACATTTAGAATACTGCACAAACAGCACAGCAGTATGTGCTGGGACAATGCTAAGTGCTTAGTTTCTGCAGATAGGTACTTGCTTTTCATTTCTCCACCATTGGAAAGGGCTGCCTTTGGCACAACTGTTTGCTTCCAGTCTTGCTGTGTGGTTGTTTCTACACTCCACCAGTGAAAAACACGTAACAAAGGCATCTGAAAATCCTGTCCTGCCTCTTTGGCATCACTTCCACTTCGTGCCTTCTATTCTAAACATTGAGTTTATTTCTTTTTTAAAGGAGCCTTGTAGGATGCCCTGGAGGTCAAAATATTTTAGGCTGTTTCAGAGAACTGTATTTATTCTGAGTTCCCAAGATATAATGAGTTTTGAGTATTCTTCCAGAAGCTTATTGGTTTTGGTAGTTGTGATATGCAGGAGACGTGCAGGGGTTGCATGTAACTGTGTACTTAATTCATTCATTAGTATAGTTCCAGAAGTCTAGCTGTAATAACACAAAAGTTTCAAGTTTAATTTATAGAAGGTGGCTTTTCCTGGCTCGGAGGCTGCAGGTGTGAATGCAGCTGAAAGATTCAGCTGTTCCACATAAGGAATGGTGATCCCTAGGGATGGGATTGCACCTCTGTTTCAAAGACAGGTGACTGGCCAGAGCCAGACACCTTCAGCCAGGTACAAATGTGTCATCCCAGTGGTGGTGGTTTCCTGGCACCTTGACATCACCTGGATTTTGTCAGTATTGAGACTACAGATCCAGACTGCGGGCCACTGTGAGCTGGAGAAAGTGAAAAACCTGAATTAATTGAACTACCTCACATTCTGAGCAGAGGAGGAACCATGGGGAAAGAAGAGCTTTTGGCCAGTGACCTCTGTGATTTCTTCTGAGACTGGAGCAGTCCAAGAGCAAGCTGTCGGTGCCCTACAAAGTCTTTGTGTCAGAGAGTTTGTCACATGAACATGAGCAGTTCTCCTCGCTGATCATCACAACTGGCTGTTGTGCTTTATCCACAGTATGTCACGTTTCAAAGACTCTGATTTTGCCAAAGGATTCTTTGGAAAACAGATACCTCTGTTGTTGAACTTAAGGAACTAAAAGTGCTTCAGTGCAGAGGACCATGTGCTTTGTATGTGGCTGCACTCCAGTGCTTAGTTATCTTCTATTGTGCTTGGAAGACCATTGTTTCCTATTTGTCTCATAAATTTAACACAGATCCTATTCCTGCCATTTAAACTTTCCCATCAAAATACAACAGTGACTTCCCTTTCTGAAAAGGAAGGGCTGGCAGCTACACCCTGAAGTTTGAGCATGAATTGTTTATATAACCTTCAATCACAATTTCATAATAGTCTTTCTTACCAAGGCAGACATTTTACTGGGTTTTTAGCAAAAACCTGGCTGCCATTGAACACAATTTTAAGGCTTCTTAGTTGTTGCAGTGGAAATAGAATTGAAAACTGAACCCTTCACCTTCCTGATGGTAGAAATTGCAATTCTGTCTGAAAACATGAACAGCGTTTTGTGGTATTTCAGAATAGCTGTACTTAAGTCATTCTGGGCAAAAGTTTAAGAGTTGTCTTGAGCTAATTTTATTTCCCAGAAAATATTATTAAAACTGAATGAACCTGCTTTTGCAGACTCTGGCTTTTTACAGCTTCTGGGTATTCGTAGAGTTCCCTCGCCTTCCCCAGCAGTAAAAGCTCTGACATGAGTGTTGTAGAAACTGCTTATTGAAAGATATTCTCTATCACAGTCAGTAATATTTAAACAACTGCAGCTTGCCTTCCAAATGGATGACATTTGTCAGGAACATGTCTGTTTGAGTTTACTTGGCCTTTTGAGTAGACAAAGTCTGAATATTTAGAGCTTAAAATTCAGGTCAGCTTGGAAAACTACATTTTTCTTACAAGACATTTACAGAGAGAACCTGATTTTTTTAGTAACCATAGCACTGCAGGAGAGCTGGTTTGCAAAAACTCCTTTCTCCACCCTCAAGCATGTGTGTTTGAAACTCTCTTTAAATAGAAGCTTCCAATGTAATTCTTCAGTAAATTGAATTAAGTAGTTTTCCTAATTAATAATGTTAAAATATTTTATTTCTTCAGTTTATATTATTAATTTGCATGGGTGTTTAACAGTTTTGTGTTTAAGCAGTGTGGCAAACAGCGTTTGAGAACAGTTGGCTTTATGTAATAGTTCTAGTAAAAGCTTGTTTCATTTGAGGACGTACCCAGAAAAGTAAGTAAGGAACAAGTTCAGTGGGTAGGTTGTACACAGGGTAATCCCAGAAAACACGCTGAACTTCTTTGCTTCAGAGGGGAAAGGAGTTTCCACAGGATGTCTGCATTTTATGGCAAAAATGACTGGTAGATGTTCTCTGAAAGGTTGCTTTGATGTAGAAGATTAACCTGGGGACCTCATTGTCCGGATACTGGTGAGGCAAATCGCTTAGGGAGATTACTTGTGACTTGGGAATTAAGTTTTTATGTGTGCCTACTTAAGCTGTTTTTTAAGAATTTGCTTGTTTGTCACATGGTGTTGTGAATATTTGTGTGCACCAAACCAGAGGAGGAGGGAAAGCAAAACCCTGAAACCACAAACAGCACCAAGAACAAAAAAAGCAGAATGCAGCTTTGTCATAGCAACTTTTCCTTTGTTTTTGGTCTCTCATGGGCCATTAAAATAATTATGACTAAAGCAAGTAATACATGGAAACTTGCACATTCTGCCCCTAAAAATCCAGCCTGAAGAATTTGCAGAAAAATTGATGATAAAACAGCTGGGAAGGCATGAGAATATTTTCTTGCATTCTGTGTCTGCCTGATTTTTACTCCATTTCTGTTTGGATTTCTTTTTTAAAGGGTCGTTTCGTGCATGTGGTACCTTGGATTGGCTGCTGGCCCAGACCTTAAGGAAATATCAGTACCAGTGAGAAATCACTGGAGTGTTGACCCCTTAAAACCTGCTGTGATTCCCTCAATGTTTGGGTTTTGATTCTTTTTAAACACAGAACAGTGGTCTAATTGAATGTGTGTTTTTAACAGAAGTGGATGACCGTATTAACATACCTCCATCTTCTTTAAAAAATGGTTGTAGTTTGTGAACCGCTAAAACCCTTGCAAATATCTCTTTAAAATGTAAATACTGCTGTGCTTTTTCTGACTCTGAATTGATGGTATCTTTACTGCAATTACAGAATAGAATTTTCTGGTGTGTTATAGAAAGGAAAACTGTATTTTTCCTTTTAGAGCATATTTTAGAAGTGAATCTATGAGAGGATCAGGAGAAATTTGTTTAATTTTGGTTTTGCTGGGTAAAGTTTGCATTTGTGTGCATCACTGAAATAGTTTGGGTTTCTAGGGAGGTTCAGCAGTGCCAGAGAGGAATTGCCTCTGAAGGGAAGATTTTTATCAGCTGCACTAAATATCAGTGTTCTGTGGTTTTACAGGAGGCTCAGAAAGCGTTGAGGTGCTTAATTGCAGTGAATTCCACGTCACGTAGCCCGTTTAGGTGGTCCATGATACGCTGGCAGGTGTTTCTGTGCGTCATTGGGCACCTAAATACTTGTAAAATTACCTCACCAGGCCATTTCAGGCCGTAGTGCTGTGTAATTTTGGTCTTGTTCTCTGCCTCCCCTGTGCACGTCCCTCAGCACAGAAGTTCACTTAAGAAGTCTCCTGCAGTCGTACTGTTGCAGCTGTTTGTGGGCTGTGCTTCCTAGAACAAAACTTACTCCTCCTCAGGTAGAGGGGGTGACTTAATTTTGTTTCCACTTGTGGAGAACATCACCTTACTTTATAAAAATAATAAAGCAAATTTAGCTAAGTGACTCTCCCAGGATTCCCAGATAGACTGTTTAATCTGTTAAGGGGATTATCTGGTGTAGTGCTTACAGACGTGAGAGATTGAACTCCTTGAATCAGGGAGCCCTTTCCTGTTCTGTGTTCCTGTGAATGAAGTTGTGGTGGGCAGGACATTGGGATAATTGAATTTTAGCTCCATGCATCACTTCTGCACAAGATGCTTTCTCATACGTGTACTTAAAGCTAACACTGTTTAAGAATGCTGTAGTTAAAACTCTCCTTTTCTTTTATTTATTCCAGGTTTCTGGCAAGGCTGGGGAGAGCGTTCGCGATGACGGCAGTGGAGAAGGTGGAGGAGCAGCTGGCGGGTCTGCGCATAGCCAGGCGCTGTGTGCCCAGCGAGGAGCCCGCCTACCTGCTGGACATTGACACCTCCACAGCTGCCCAGCCCGGGAGCAGCCACTTCGTGGCAGTTTCCTGTTCCAATAAATCCATCAGGGTGTACGACAGGGAGACGCTGCACTTCCTGCGGGAATACAGCGGCCATCCCGGGATCCTCAGCGGGGTCAGGTTTGCACACGTGTGTGACAGTGTGGTGTTCTCAGCCTGCAGTGAGGGCACAGTGAAGTGCTGGGATGTTCGCTCAGCCACGCAGAAGCCTGTGCAGGTATTCAGTGGCTATCCTTCCAATGTCTTCATCAGCTTTGATGTCAGCTGCAGTGACCTCATTGTTTGTGCCGGAACGGAAAAAGTTGATAAGGACACGTTTCTGGTGTTTTGGGATGCAAGAGGCATTACAGACTGTGCCAGCACAACTAAAGAACCCTTGGGAGTCTATTCTGAAAGCCACAATGATGACATCACTAAAATCTGTTTCCATCCTATCCAACCCAATTTGGTAGTGTCTGGGTCAACCGATGGCTTGGTGAATGTGTTTGACATCAACAAGGATAATGAAGATGATGCTTTGATATCAACTTGCAATTCAGATTCATCAGTGAGTTCTCTTGGCTGGTCTGGGGAAGATTACAAACAGGTCTATTGCATGACACACGATGAGGGGTTCTGCTGGTGGGACATGGCTCAGCTGGACACCGAAGAACCAATAACCCTGCTGCATGTTCTGGATGTCAGAGAGTCAGTCTGCGCTGAAAACCACGGCCTGCATTACCTGGTGGGTGGCTTGTACCACGAAAAGGCAGGGAAACTCTTCCTGATTGGGGGAACCTCCACAGGAAACATCCATGTGATCAGCTGCAGCAGCGATGGCCTGAACCTGGTGGGGACCCTGTGTGGTGGACACTCGGCCACCGTCCGCTCCTTCTGCTGGAGCCCGACGGATGAGTCTCTGCTGACGGGTGGAGAGGATGCTCAGCTGTTGCTATGGAAACCTGGAGCTGTGGAAAGGTCCCTCACAAAGAAAGCATCTCTGAAGGTCTCTTCTTCTGTGCAGAAGAGAGTGAGAGTTCACAACACCTCCCTCAAAAGCAGGAAAAAGTAAATCGCCTAAAGTGGGAATCTCTGTTGTGTAGAGCTTTCCTGGTGTTTAATCTCTAGGCAATACTTGGCCATGTTTTATTTGGAGGTTTTCTGTGGAAAGAGCTGTGGTGCTTGAATTCCCCCTGGGAATGTATTTCAGTCATCAGAAGAATGCCTTTTATTTTTTTTTTTTAAGTTGCTAATATTAATCAGAAAAGAGTAAACATTTTCTCCTGAGTTCTTGAACAACCGATGTTAAATCATATTATATAAAACTGTTTCTGTGGTTATTTCATGTCTCAGACAATGTTTAAAATACATAAGACAGGCCTGTGGCTTGCATAGTTTGTTACCTTTTCAATGATATTCCCTGGCACATTTTAAAAGCTTTTGTATTCCATGCTGTATTTTGCTTTCTTCACAGAAAACTTAATGAAATTGCTCAATTTAGTAAAAGATTTTATGTCACATCTTAATGCCTGAAGGAATTACTTCTTGATGAAACAGAAAATAAGTAGTTTTGCACTGTCACGTCACTGGTTTAGAACAAGCTCATAAAGAAGCAGCTGATAGAGCCATATTTTTCATAGCAGATATGAATGTATTCAACCAAACAGCAGCTAATTTGTATGAGTATGAGAACTGTTAAACTGGCATTATTTCCTGCATGAAAATACCCAAGAATTTTGCAAGCAGCTTCATTCTCTCCTCCTAATTGCTCCTGGAAGACTGGGGAGATCTTTGGTAAGTTGGAGAAATTGGTGGGTGTAATTACACCAGTGGTGCTTAAAATCCCAAACCCTGACTTGAAAGAAACTAGTATCACATGCCAGGTGGGGATGCTGAAACCCAAAAATGAACACTGCCTTCAGAGACTACTTAATGGAGGAACAGACTGATGTGAGGAGACTCTAACAAAATATTTTAGAGGTCAGCCTGCGTCCTTTAAGAAATGTTTCTCTCTGCAGAGAGGTTTTATGTTTGGACATCTCCCCAGGAGAGCTTTGTTTTATTATTTCATCGAATACCCATTGCATGGTGCAAAAACAGCCCTGTACTTGTAAAATGGGTGAGACTTTATGCTTATTCTTCTTTGCTGGCAGACTCCAACCTGTGCCCCTGGCTCTGCATGCACACTCACCTCCAGCCTTCCCAGGACCACTGCAGGTAAATGGTGGTGGTATTTAGGCTGTAGTTACACATGTGCACTACAACTGAAACCAGCACCAGAGTGTTATGAATTGCTCTGTTACAGATTAGCTGGCAAAGGATTTAAGAGGGGTTGGTTTATTTTTTTTTCCCTTGAGAGTGGATAGGTAATTCTTTCAGAACAAGTCCTGAACATCAGGTTTAGAGGATTATCCTGGAGTTTAGAGACAGTTTCTGAGGTACGGAAGATACTCTAGTGTACTCTAGGTTACAGCTGTGCTGAAGATGCCTGAATCATCTCCGGAATTGAATCCTTTTCAACCACAAGTATCGAGTTTCCACATGATGTTTCACAAACTGTTAATACCCTTTAGCCACAACTGTGAATCCATTGTTGGTTTGGGTTTGCCTCTTGGTGATAAGTAAGATGATTCACTTGGTTTTGTTACTGCTGGTTATTTAAAAGTGCAGCTTCAATTTAAAATCGCAGTTCTCTACACTTTTTTTTTTCATTACTTGTGTTAAATTCATATTGTTCCCAGTGTCCTTATCTGTTGCTTTCCAAATAACATTTTGCTATTTTGAGATGAGGTGGGTAGTGAGTGTCAGGGCTATGATGCACCTGGATCATGTGCACTCCCAAGATGTATTATCCCAGGTCCCTGTTTTTTGCCTGTTGTGTAACCGAGTGGACCAAAAGCTTCAGGCCCCTCTGAATTCACTGTAAAGCCCTCATGGGTCTGACTTGGTTCAGTGCCAAATCGGGGGTGGGGGACTGAAGGATGATTTCTGAGACCTATTTCATTGCAGGTACAGTGTATAACTTGCTTTTTAGATGTTTATCCACTCTTTTCCTGGTATCTTGACACATTCAGTGGAGTAAAGTCTTTGGGTCTGTCTCCTGCTTGATTTCTTGAGGACCGGTTTGTGTGCACATAGAGAAGTGTACAGAGAAGGGAGCTTGTGGTTGCCTCCACTTGCTTTTAAGTGTCTGCTGAGTGAAATTCCAGTGTGCTCTGCCAGCTGCCTCTGAATTAAAGCAGCAGAGGTGGGAATTGTGGGACTGAAGAGTTTGCAGTATGCAACCTGTGTCTGTTACCTTGTTTCTGAATTACAGGGATATCGATTTGTTCTGTATCAGTTACAGCCATGATTTTCCCTGAGAAGCTGATTTCTCCCTTTTACGTGCATAACGGAAATAGCAGCAGAAGGGGAAAAATGTGTGTCTGTATCTTAAAATTCTGCAAAGGCACAGCAGCTGTCACGAGACTCAGGCTTGTGTTGCCTCTGAAAATACTCAATTTTGTTGTTTCTCTTTTTCTTTTGTGTTGACTTAATTTCAGGTTAATACCCATAAAATAAACATAGATGGAAACCACATGTTAACAAGTAATTAGCACTGCTTGCTTCTGCAAGCTGCAAACACTATTTCATAGACCACAGAGCACAGGCAGAATCCTTGTGTGATCACATAAATAATAATAGACTCGAAATCAGGTTAACTTTGTCTGACTGTATTTAATCTCTTAGGTTAGTTTTAACATCTGTAGATTGGCTTCAGCATTGGTAAGAAACTCTGAATCATGGGATCACAGAATGGTTCGAGTTTGAAGGGACCTTTAAAGGCGATTTAGTCCAACTCCCCTGCAAGGAGAAGGGACATCTTCAACTCATCCAGGTTGCTCAGAGCCCCGTCCAACAGGCCTTGAGTGTTTCCAGGGATGGGGCATCCACCACCTCTCTGGGAAACCTGTGCCAGTGTTTTACCACCCTCCAATTCAGAAGCATGCAGTAGGGGACTGTGTCAAAGGCCTTGCAGGAATCCCGACCTGACCTTTATAAAACTTACATAATTGGAAGTATGTGCAAGTAACTTTCGGAAATCATCACTGTGTGAATTGTTTAACCCCAAGGGAAGCTTTAATTCCGGAAGCAGTATCAGATTTGTTCCAGTAAATGAAAAGCAGAAATCCAGATAGCCTACTTAAATGCAAAAAACAGTGTCCATCTTTATTCAGAGTTTATAGTAAACCTGTTGTACGATGTATCTGAGCAGAAGGAGATTATCCTGCTGTAAACACGTGAAAATTAACTTACTTGCAGTTTGCACATTCTGAAATTTACTCTTCGTTTCTTTTTCTTTTCTCTGTAATTAAAATGCAGTACTTGCATGCTCGACACTGTTTTTCAAAAAAAAAAAAAAGATGTATGAAGATAAAATCCCACAGTTGGTGGACAACTTCAGCAATTACTTGAGTGTAGGAATTTTACCCACACTTTGGGGTTGAGGTGGAAATTTATTTGACAAATCTAAAGTTGTGAATTCATTTCTGGGTGGAAGTTATTTGACCAGTTGCCAGCCATAAGCTATTCTGTGGCCAGATTGTATATGGAATGTGTCCTATGTATTCAAACCATATATCTACATTCAAATATCCCTTAGCAGAGAACCTGATACAATAAAACATTTTAAAGACATGAAGTGCAAGTTTTATACTGTTTCAAATGACAGCTTTCTCTTGGCTTCTAGTGTGCTGTGGCTCTGTAGGTCAGAGTGTTGTGTGAAGCAATACATTTTGTCATGGGAAGTGCTGACTCGGCCCCTGCACATTCCTGGAGCTGTATCTTGTGTTTTACAGGATCCCAGACTGGTTGGGGTTGGAAGGGACCTCTGGAGATCATCTGGTCCAACCCCCCGCTCAAGCAGGTTCACCTAGAGTAGGTTGCACAGGATTGTGTTCAGGCAGGGTTTGAATATCTCCAAGGAAGGAGACACCACAGCCTCTCTGGGCAGCTGTTCCAGTGCTCTGCCACCCTCACAATAAACAAGTTTTTCCTCATATTTTGATGGAACTTCCTGTGCATCAGTTTCTTCCTGTTGCCCCTGTCCTGTCACTGAAAAGAGCCTGGTCTCATCCTCTTGGCACTCACCCTTAAATATTTGGGTTTTGGGGAGGGTCCCTTCTGTCAGGAAGGGGTTGGGTATGGATGCAGTTAATTGCAGTGTCAGTTTATTAGCAAAGCTTTTGTACTCTTGAAAGAACTTGCCCATCTCCTAAAGCTCATCTGCATTTGCCATGGTTAATTTGGAATTGTTTCTCTCCACCGCTTCAAAATGATCTTCTGTTGTTTGGCTTCTCGGTCTCTTTTTGGATGGGGTGGTAGTGAGTTGTGTTGGTACCTGCTTTTCTGAAGAGATGAGTCCTGTTCCTTTCCTCTGGGAGCTCTCCTGCCCTGTGCATGGGCTGCTGGACTCTGCACTTCCATACCACACCAAATGGAGGGTGGGAAACGGAGGGAAGAAAAAGGGGAGGTTGGCCCCAGCTGACCCTCTGACAGGGCATCTCTCCAGGGAAGCTTGATAAGGAGCTGGACCCTCTAACTTTTGAAATACATGTGAGAGTTTATTCTTGAGCTTGATGTAAGCTGGATAGGACCTCAAATAAATTATGCAAGACATAAACACCCTTCAAGCATAAAAGCCAGTTCCTGTTTGTCTGTGAGATGAACAATTTGGCAGTGAAGCGTGTGAGAGGCAGAAGGTGTTCACTCACCCAGGCTGGGTGTTCTTTACTCCAGGAGCAGTGAGCACAGCCACTGGTTGAGCCACTCTTGCTCTCCCTGCTCTGCAGGAACCAATGGATTTGGGGATTCCAGGTGCCGTGAAAAAACAGGAGGGCAGGAGTCAGTGTGGAGATGACAGCTAAAGGCAGCAATTCAGTCTGTGAACTTGCTGCTGTTGGGTGATTACACAGTTCCCTGATTGCTTATCAGAGTTATTTGCTGATAACCTATCAACCAGTTCTGAGGATCTTTGATAACTTCTTGGTTTCTGTTTCCTTTTTCTGCACCAGTTTGTGACCTGGTATGGCTGAGGGGAGAGGGGTTACCTGCAGTTACTGCCACTGCCTGTGTGGCCTCAGCTTCCTGACAGGGTGTTCTTTCCTGCTGGGATTTCTACACGTCTATTTTCTTCCAGCCTTCCTCCTCATGCCTTTGGATACTTTGAAATGTATATTTTGGACGTTATCTACTTTTCTGGAAATAGAATGTCAGAAAATACTATTCTGTATACTCTTCCTGCAATCTTGGCACCAGTGTTTTTAAGGAAATAGATTACATTTTCAATAGCAATTTCAGTCTTACTCACTTGTGCTCTGACTAAAGATTTGATGGTGCTCTAAATCCCATAAAGGTGGTACTTGAGCAGCCTGTGGCTGCAAGAACTCAGAACTGGCAGTGAGAAATGCTGGGAGGAGTTCAGGAGAGCTCTCAGTACTGATTTAAAATGATCATTTTGAGAAATGTCCTGAAAGTGGGGAAAAAGAAGGTCCAATAACTCAAAATACACAGTAGGGCACTGAAGGACTGCTGCATCCCAGGTAATATATTTGATATTACTGATTTGGAGAGTATATTAGATAAAAGCTGAAGCACTTTTAGAGACTGAGAGTCCACTTTTCTGGATGTTTTTAATACAGGAGTTCTTGATTACTAAAGGAATTGAATACTTGGAAGTACAATGTCTGTCAGCCCTCTCTACTTCAGGTCCAAATTAAAATATTGAATATGCACACAGCAGGCCAAAGAGCTGGAAGTGGCTCCCTTAACTTTTACTGGGACTTCTGGAGAGCAATGCCCATAAACCAAGCACAGTGGTTCTGATTTATGTCGTTGATTTCAGTAATGCAGATATATGAAAAATGAAGGCAGAAAGGCAGGCTGGTAAAATGTTTGTAACGGTGTCTTAGATGTTATGTGAGCTGATGACCCTGTCTTGAAAAAACTGAGGCTGACACACTTTGCTGTTGGGAACTCTGACTGGCACATGGAGATCTCAAATGTTCCTTTAAAAGTTTTTCCTCAGACACTTAGAGAATAGAGTGCACTGTTTTCTAGCAGTAATTTGGGCATAATTTGAAGAAAGGATGCTCAGGGCTTCACCCTAGCAATGATCTGGGTGATATGTCTCAGTTTAGGACTGATACATGAGGGATCAGGATAAACAGGGGGATGTTCCTTGGATCAACTAGGATGGTGGTATGCTTCACACCCCAAAAATCAAAGACTGGCTGAGACCAGCACTGCACAACCTAGTGTTCATTAGAAATGAATGAGCATTTAATGAAACAGTCTTGTTTTGATAAATGAAGACACATAATGCTGTATGGGTCAGAAGGATACCTCTAGATAGCAACCCATCAACAAGGCAGTAATAAAGATCTCGTGTAGCTTTCTAGATGCGTGTGGTATTAGAGCCACAGGTACATTAAATGATTGTTGGAATTAATTTTTATAGTTGGGTTGAATTTATGGAGTCCTAACTGTTGCAAACAGGAGAAAGTATGAAGGCAAGTCAGGAATGGAGTAATAGGAGCACACAGGCATCCCACCAGCTGCCAAGGAATGAATAGTGGTGCTTTGTTAAAACATTTTGGCTAAAATAAGTCCAAATCCTTATTTATTCTTAATAGTGTTATTATTTTAACATTTCTGTTGTGGTTTATTGCCTGGATGCCTAGACAGTGAGTGAGCTGTAACTCAGTTGTGCCAAGCGAGCTCAGGGCCACGTGCAGGGAGTGAGAGCTGCTCTTCCCTCTCTGTCCCCACCTGCCAGCCAGGACACTCCTGTCTCCCAGGTTTCACCTCACTTTTATTTTAGATGTTCTAAGTCTGCAGATTTATTCTATTTCATAGAAGAATTTGCTCCCATTTGTTTTCCAAACTGCTACAATGCCCCAAGATTGCATTTAAATGGGACATAGCTGAAGTATTTGTGGTTTCTTCCAGGGGTGTGCATTAGACCCATTTGCTGATTTATTATTAGGCACATTTAATAGATTTACTAGTTAGCACCTGGAGAATTACCTATTTATGCATTAATACAGCAGTTTTAACTGATTTGTCAATACTCTTTAAATACATACACACAAAAAATCTCCTGAGACTTGATTATAGTTGACAATTTCTGTAGGTGGGGGTGTTTTTAGAGAGTTTTGTTGATGAAACAATTCTGAAAAGCTCCATAGTATCTTGTAAATGAAGAGCCAGTGTTTTCCAGATGGCTCTATAAATAAATTTGGTAGATGCAGAAGTGAAGGTATTTCAAGAGCTCCAGGCGTGTTTTTGCACACAGTGCTATGGTGAGCTAATAGAGGAAATGAACTTCCTTTTGTTTGCAAAATACAAAACCCCTCCAGTTCTTAACGTTTTTTCCACCCCGCCGGGCGAGTTCAGCCCCGGCGCAGCTTTTCCGTGTGGATCCTGGGTTTCCACCTGTACCACGGTCAGGAACCTGGGGGAGAGGCCACAGGGAGCTCTACCCAGCTCATGTGGGTGCAAACCAGAGCATTCTGCTGGGTCAGAATCCAAGGTCTGGGAGAATAAAGCCTGCACGTGTGCCTGGCCTAGAGAAGCAAGAGCTGAGAGCAGTTGCTGCTGCTTGTGTCCTGCCATTCTTTTCCCTATTTTTTTTAAACATTAACTTCCAATGCAAGCTGGTGTTGTCTTACTACAAACAGAGAGGGTTACTGAACTAACACTTGAGACAGCAGAATCCAGGTAGCCAAGAAGGTCAGTGGCACCTGGCCTTTGTCAGGGCAGTGATCATCCCCTTTGTGCTGGGCACTGGTGAGGCCACACCTCACATCCTGTGTTCAGTTCTGGCCCCTCAGTTCAAGAAACACACTGAGGGGCTGGGGTGTATCCAGAGAAGGGAAGGGAGCTGGGGAAGGGTCTGGAGCACAAGTCTGATGAGGAGCAGCTGAGGGAGCTGGGGGGGTTCAGCCTGGACAAAAGGAGACTCAGGGGAGATGTTCTCACAGCTCCTTGACAGGAGGGTGCAGCCAGGTGGGGATCAGGCTCTTCTGCCAGGTAACAAGGGACAGGATAAGAGGAAATGGCCTCACACTGGACCAGGCAAGGTTTAGATGGAACATTAGGAAAAATTTCTTCATGGAAAAGATTATCAAGCATTGGAACAGGCTGCCCAGGGCAGTGGGGGAGTCACCATCCCTGGAGGGCTTTAAAAGGTGTAGATGTGGCACTTGGGGACGTGGTTTAGTGGTGGCCTTGGCAGTGCTGGGTTAATGTCGGACTCAATGTTAGAGGTCTCTTCCAGCCTTAGTGATTCTGTGGTCTGTGATTGTCTGAGAACCTCCTGTTCCCTGCCTTGCTCTGCTTGATCTCAAACAATTTCTGTTCTTTAGGCAAAGGTGAACTTGACAGTTAACAGGAAAATTCCAACTCTCTGGTCTCACCACACAAGCACTGGGACAACACCAAAGAAACAGGAAACACGCTGTTCTAAAGTAAGTACTTGTAATCCCAAACTGCAAGACTGTTACTAAGTGCTCTAAGAGCACTCTCTTGCTTGCTGATGTTTTGGGCTGTAGGGCTTTGTGCAGGATATTGAAAGAAGAGTGGGAATTGCAGGGCATTGTGCCCACCTGCCCTGTTACCTGTTGGAATGTGCAGAGGGATCAGGTGTGTGCACCCCTGCTCAAATGGTGGTCTGAGAGACACTTTGCTCCACTTTGTGGAGCTGGGAATTGCTTATGAATGCAATCAGCTATCAGAAAGGTTTTAATAGGGTTGATACTAAAGCAACTGTGTAAGTGGAATAGTCTAAAATATATACTTGGAATAATAAACTTTTGCTAATCTCCTGGAAGGAAAAGGCGCTCTGTCACTCAAAAGATTATTTTCCCCAGATTTTAGACCAGATTTAAGCTGGGTTCTGCACCCCCCCCTCCCCCATTATCTCCAGTATAACTAAAATGAGCCAGCTAATTTTTAAAGGTATGTTACATAGTTATTGTCAAGCAGTGAAATTTAAAAAACCTCTACACTGTAGAACCCAAGTGGAATCTAAGTTTCTGAAAGCACAGATTTTTTTTTTTTTTAACATAAAAAATACACATTTTGTTCCATCAGGAGGGTTTAATTACTATATATTTCATGAGCAGAATGGTCTTGAAACCCATTAATAAAAAATGGTACAAAACAGCATCTCCCTTTAGCTTCTTTGAGAAACTCTTCTCTGAGTGCCACCAACTTTTGTCTGACGTGTTCCCACCTGCTCGTGGTATTCATTGTGACCAGCAGAGCCCAAGGTTTTCCTGCACGGATGAACAGCTCCGTACATGCTGCATGTGGTGTTTCATGGATAAACAGTGGACTGTCCTGCCAGAGAGTTTGTCCTTTGAGTGTCTCAAACAGGGAGTGGATGTTGTATTTTTCATTTTAGAGAGGGAAAGTGAGGCAAAAACCTCCCCAGCTGCATGTGCCAGAGCTGACCAGAGTCAAGAACTCCAGCCTCTCTCCCATTCCTCTGCTGCTCGAGGCTGCTGCTGCTTTGGCCTCTTGTGGAGTCCATAATGTCACCACCAGGGGTAATTAATTTTCTTAATTTAAAGATTTGAAGCTTGAGGTCTGGAACCCCAGAAGGCAGAGGGACAAGAAGCTCACAGCCCAGGTACCCAGGGAATAAACCACTTAAGGAAGGCGACATCAAACCAGAAACCCCAAACCCCATCATGGACATCAAACCAGAAACCCCAAACCTTTCCCCAGCCCCTTCCCAATTTCTGTCAAGCTTTTGTGGACCAGGTGGCAGGGAGGTGAATGAACACATGACTTTAAAGAATTCTTGAAAGAGAATAAAGCAATGGCTTGGTGTTCCCCTGAGAGCCCCTGGGAAGAGTGAGGAGGGGCAGCAGGGGGGAGAGCAGGAAAACATTAATTTGGAAGTCAGACAACGAGGTGATAAAACTCCTCCAAGATGTGTATCAGGCAGGAGTAAGACAGGTGTAACCCGTGTGGCCTGTCCTGTGCTCCATCAATGCTAAATTCCAAACTCAAGGGCTTCTGTAGGGATGGCAAAGGGCCTCTGAGGCCCCAAAGTCCTGTTTTCCTAAAGAAGAAAGCCTCAGCTTGTGTGGCTCCAAAATGTGCTGGAGATGCAGCGAGGCTCCTGTTGGTGTGAGGCTGCAGGGCACTGACAGATAATGATAAGCCTTCAAAAAACCCAGTGGGCAAATGTTTGGAGAGAGGAGGAAGAGTCAGGATAGCTGTGACCGAGATGTGCGAGAGGGGCTCGGCACAGCACAGCCAGTGTTTGGGAACCAGCTGAGCTGTCACCCATGGCATTTTATGATGATGCCCTGCAACGTGATCTCTGTTTACATTTTAATAGATCCATTAAGCAAACGCAGTGCTGGGATTGCTGCCAGCTCTGTTTTCCTTGCTAATGAGCGTGAGGGGAAGGGAAACACAGGCAGGGAACCGCTTGTGCCAGTCCGGCAGGAGCTGGGCCTGGGGCTGAGGGGAGTGGGGCTGAAGTTTGTGCTTAGCCCAACTACTCTCCCCGAGCAAGGACTTTTACCAAGCTCTGCCCTCTGAAAAGTCCAGGCTATGATCCTCTGTAGCCTCAAGATAAAGCTGAATGGAGGCTTTTTGCCATGGGCGGCACTACAGCAATCGATTGGTGTTTTCTTTTGTGTGTTTTGTCCCTAAGGAGCTGGATGGGAGAACAAGAGCAGCGAGGCTGAGGCTGGTATGGAGGAGACGGTGTGAGGTGAGAGGCCATGGGGCACACAGGGACTGTTGCCTTCTGCCCTCTGCTGCAGTGGCTTGACTTGCCTGCTGTTGCTCCTGAGTGGATTTTAGAAATTGTGGGAGCTCTTAACACCACACACACTTGGGATACAGCATGAAGTGTGTGCGGGAGCCCGTCTGTGCTTAGTGCCATTGTGCATTATGTAGGAAGAGATGATAAACCAACTCTGTTTCATTTCACTTTAGTCTGAAAAACCCATGAGTCTCTCCTGTGGCTCTGCTTGGTTACCAACGCTTTAGCAGTGTTGTATTTACTGCCCTAAGGGCACTGACAATCCCTTTAAAATCATCACTCTTGAAACCAGGACAGGTCTAAAATGGCTGTGAGTGTTCACAGCCAGCCTCGACCACGGGAAGGCTGAAGATGTTTTTTGTACTGTGCTGGGTCTGGCTGGGATGGTGTTAATTATCCCCACAGCAACCCTGACAGGGCTGTGCTGTGTAGTGGTAGCTGGGAAGGTGTTGATAAATAACACACCAGTGTTTCGGCTGCTGCTGCCCAGCACTCCACAGCATCAAGCTGCCTCTCCAGCATCCTCCCCTCACCAGGAGGCTGGGGGTGGACAAGGATTTGGGAGGGGGCACAGCCAGGACAGCTGACCCCAACTGACCAAAACCATTATTGATGGCCGGTCATCAATAAAAGCTGAGACAGGAGAAGGAGGGAGGGCATTCTGTCCTTACCCCTGCTCCATGCTGAAGCACTTCCCGGGAAGTGGCTGGACCCTGCCTGCTGGTGGGAAGTAGGGAATAAATACATTGTTTTCCTTTGCTTCCATGCATGGCCTTTGCTTTTGCTTTATTTAACTAACTTTATCTTGACCCATGAGGTTTTTTCCATCTTAGCTCCCCGTCCTGCTGAAGGAGGGGACTCACAGAGTGGCTTAGTGGGCACCTGGTTTCAGCCCACCACAAGGAATTGTCCTTTCTCTAAGAGCTGTAACTAGAGTACAGTGTTTAATAGAGCCTGTGTGCCACTGAGATCTGTTTACATGTGAGAAACATCCAGACTTCAGCCATGTTTAAAATTTCTTTTGCAACAGAGGCTTCTGTGAAGACATCACAATTAGTGGTAAAATTAAATAACAGTCAAGAATATAAGTATCTAATCCTGCCACACACCTGTGAGAACTGCTGAATTCAGGTTTGGTGGGATGACTACCCAGAGTGGGATGCTTGATCTCATCAATAATTTTCTTGCAGAGGTCACAATGTACAGGGAAAAAAAGCAACCCCCAAAAGTACAAGCCTGGCTTCAGGACCTCTCCTCCACTGACCCTGCAGTCCTTCCCCTGTCCTGGGCTGGCAAAACCACAGGAGAGAAAACAGAAGGTTTTAAGAGCTGCTTATCCTGCTTGAAACAGCCTGTGAGCACTGCAAACTCTGATCTTCAGTTTCCATATAGGAATAAATAGAGTAATGACAATATTTATTACAGTAATCAACATATGACAGGGTGAATGCCTGGGAGCCAAAACTGGACATAATTAGAAATCAGGTACATTATAATGGCAGAGACCCAAATTAACCATTCAGCAACTTGCCTTCACCCATACAAGACCACAGCACAGGAAATACTAAAGTTAAGATTGGGTTTCCTTCACAAGAGATGACAACTCCTCATTTACTAAAGTATCATAAAATATTTTCATACTCATATATACTTTTCATATATTTCATATATTTGAAACTTTCATATACTTATAAAATTTTCTTTTTTTTTCTCCTCAAAATAATTTCCCGGACAAACTGCAGAATGGATCTTTCAGCTCTTTAGCCAGGAGTATTAACTTCCATTGAATTCTTCTCACTTCTTTCCCTCCCAGCTAAGAAATTGTCACTCTCGTTAATTAAATTTAATAATTCTCTGAAAGGATCATGCCCTCTGCACTCCCATAAATTCTTGGCTTTTTTTCTATTTGTTTAGCTCAGATGTATCATTTACCAATTTTCAGGAAAAAGCTGCAGTAACTTGGTGCATCCTTGAACAAGGGGATTACCAGAAGCCACTAAAGGACAATCAGGGGACAGTTCTGTCATTCTTAGAATGATGCCTAAATACCCTGAAGCCTTTTAACTTGAATTTGTAACACAGATGAGAGCAGCAGGAATGAAGATATATTCAAATACATACTTATGTATTTCATAGTTGTATTTGAATGGTGTTAAACAACAAAGTTATGAGAGAAAATTATTCTGAGAAAGAAAGAAAAGCAATAAGCAATTCACAAGAATAGGAGAAGTAGGAGATGGGAGAAATTTGCCTGATAAATTCTGTATTGTGAGGCATTGAGTGGTTTTATAGTCTCATACATGTGTGTTTGACCGTGGTATTTTTGCCCCAATTTCCCCACAGGTTAAAAGCTGCAAAGAAATCATCCTGGTTAAGCTAAAAATAATGGAGAAATGGGTGGTATTTCTAGAGGAGAGGTATTTTTCACTTACTGGGAAGGTCTGAGAATTCTGCTTGCAACACGACTGGCCCTGGTTCATCTCTCTTGTTTATATTTTGAATTTTCAAGTCACATACTGAATTATGCCAAGTGACAGAAGGGAAAATGTCTGTGTGGAGCAGAGTCATGCCCCCACAAGGAATTGGCTTCCTTGGCACATCAGTGTTTTCAGGCACTGGTGACCCTCTGAGTGAGAAATGGAAAGAGGAATGATGAGCCAGATTTTCAGACAGGCACGCACAATTAAACACATATGAATGTGCCTTATTTGTGCTTGTGGGGAGTTACTTGTATTTCTCTCCTGAACAGCTTGAGCCTACTGTTACCTTCTTTAATTACCACACAGGTCACTGCCCTCCTCAAGGGCTTGATGAGCTGGACCTTGTTGTCCTCTGTGGCAGTGCTGGAGCCCCTGACTGGGTAGAAGATATTTTGGGCAGTGTAAGGCACCCACAGCAGTTACAGGGGGAAAACCATGAGTTGGATGTAGGATATACATTGGGTGTGGGATGAGTATGGAGCAGGAAGGTGAGAAGCTGAGTGTGTTTAACAAAGGCTGATGGCTGAGTGTGTTTGAGGCTGTGACTCTGATCAGGATTTTCATAGGAAGCTTCTCTCCCACTTAAAATTTGCAAGGCTGTGCACATGGCCCTTTGCTTCTGATTATAGCAAACATCAGTAGAAATGGATCAACAGAATGGTTTGGGCTGGAAGAGACCTGAAACCTCGTTCCAAGCCCCTGCCATGGGCAGGGACACCTTCCACCAGGACAGGTTGCTCAAAGCCACATCCAAGCTGGCCTTAAACACTTCCAGGGATGGGGCAGCCACAGCTTCTCTGGGCAGCCTGTGCCAGGGCCTCACCCTCACATTAAAGATTTTTTTTTACTAATATCCAATCTAAACCTACTGTCTTTTATTTTGAAGCCATTCCCCCTTGTCCTGTCACTCCAGGCTCTTGTAAAAAGTCCCTCTCCATCTTTCTTGTAGGCTCCCTTCAGGTACTTACACTTGATTCCAGCTTTCTTGTTGAGCAGTAACTGATTTTGATGCCTTGTTTGACCACTGGTATCATTCACGATGATTTTACTCAAGCCCACTTGTGCCAGAACCATAAACTTTTGTAGAGGTGGAGAAGTATTAAAAATTTCTTCACTGAAAGGGTTGACAGCCACTGGAACAGGCTGCTCAGGGAAGTGGTAGAGTCACCATCCCTGCAAGCATTCAAAAAATGTGTAGATGTGGCACTTGGGGACATGCTTTAGTGGTGGGCTTGGCATGCTGGATTAGTGGTTGCAATCAGTGATCTTAGAGGGCTTTTCCAACCAAAATGATTCTATGACTTTAAGCTTGTCTCATTTTGCATTGTTTATACTGTTGTCCCTCTTCCCAGATGCACAACCATGTGGCTCACTGCAGCAGGCAAAATGGTTCACAGATGCTTTTTTTACGTTAGAAAAACTCAGTGGAAAAGCCCAAGAGGCACTGATGTGGGGAAAAACTGCAAGAAAAAGGGCAAGAAATAGATACAGCTTTGTGGTTCATACTTTATTTACAAACACCTTTGAGTGGGTCAGTACAACCAGTTGTAAAATCTTTTTTCTTGATTAAAGAACCAAAACAAAAGCAGAAATATTGCAATTCGCAAAATATACCCAATTATTGGCAGAATTCCATGGCTGCAGGTTATCCCCCTGATTTCAGTGCCCATCCTTCTGTGCCCAGGATACATAATAAAATAAAACAAATGGAAACTCCTCTCTTTATAAGGGGAAATGTTGATAGGTTGCTTTTTTCTGTAATATTGATTTTTCTGAGCACAACCCTTTGTAACAAAAAAACATCTCAAGAAAGTCTTTGGCTGCACACCCCAGTCAATGAGACTTAGTCCCATTAGTGGGAAAAAAGACATAACCATCTAGGCAGTGTCTCTTCAAGTACAGAAGCAGCTGTTGGAAGACAGGATCAACAATCTCATCTCTTACTCCAACTAGTCAGAGGTTTTGACCAAGTGTGTTGGGCTTAACAACAGTTTGTTTAAAAAACCCCAATGAATTGTAAAGGAAATTGGAACTGTGAATAACTTTGATTTAGGAAATAAAGAAGACCATTTCGGACTGTGACTGTGACTGAATCCTTAATGGAGATAGGCACTCAGGAGCCACTGGGAGCTTTCTACATTGGCATGATGGAGGAAAATATCCCATGATATACATTAATTGTGTATTGGGTTTGCATGACCAGAGAGGTTCTGGCTGATGAAGGCACACAAGGATAGTTAATGCTAGACTGGCTTGCACTCAGACATTTTTGTAATCAGTATATTTGGAGGAGAAACATCAGAAATGTCTTAATTCTTCAAAATTACTTTCTGGATTTGATGATCTTGGAGGTATTTTCCAGCCCTAATGATTCTATGATTCTAAACAAATGGCATCATTTTTAGGGCCTCTGAATGCAACAGAGCAGATGTGTAGCTCATTGAAGATCATCCATGCAAAGAAATCAGTACACAAGTTGTAGAAGAATGCAGGTGTTCTTTCAAAAGCCTTCTCCTTTGATGCTAAATACTCTAACATGTGATGGAAAGTGGGCACAAATGGCTCAGACTGAGCCTGTTGCTCAGTGGAGAAAAATTTTAAGCAAGAAAAGATGAAGCCCCCTCCCAAACTGCCCTTTCCTCAGAACACAACATCCTCAGCAGACCTAGCAGAGACTAGGTCTTCCTAGGACTTCCAGCCCAAAAAAACTCCTTTGTTGCCTCCTTTTAGGAAAAAAATGAGTGGGAATGGGTTCCTGAACACACCACACACAGGCAGGGTCAAGTTTCAGGCTGAGAAAGGTTGCCCAGAGAAGTTGTGGATGCCCCATCCCTGGTCAGGCCCAGGCTGGATGATCCTTGGAGCAACCTGGTCCAGTCAAAGGTGCTCCCGTCCACAGCAGGGGGTGGGATGAGATGATCTTTGAGGTCTCTCCCAGCCCATTCCAGGATTCTGTGATTCCTGCTAATTCACCCAGGCATTGAAGTGCCCCTGATGCCAGACCTGGGGTTAAGCACAGACACATCAGGGTACTGCTGCTGCAGGCAACCAGGGTAAGGACATTTGTCTGTGGCACATGTCCCCTGAGTGTTACCTGAGGTAGAGAAAATATGCATCACCTCCTGCAGATCCTGCCAGGATCGTGAGCAGGGACTGGCTCTGAGCATCAAGGAAACCCAGTCATTCCAAAAAACACCATTTATCTCCCCAAGACACTTAATCACAGGGAGAAAAAATAAACCTACGCAGACTCTAACAAACAGAAGTATTGCACAAAGAATCTTTTAGTATTGCACAAAGGTCCTTCAGGCTTGGTATTTAAAGACTTCCATGTGGAAGCTGTTACCAGCCCACCTGCAGCTTTGGCTGGGTCAGCCCCACTGTACATCCATCCCAAAAAGCAAGAGGGGCTGAGCTATGGAGAGTCACCACACAGGACTGATTTGGGCTAAACTGCTTTGTGGCTGGATCCGTGTCCCCACCTTCTGGAAGTATACTGGATTTGGATTCCAGAAATAAGTTTACTGCATGGGAAATGTGATCCATCCTATTCTGCATGGTTTGCCGAAGCAGCAGCCATCTGCTGGGGTTTAGAGAAGGCTGAGGAACACAGGATGTTTGCTTTCGTTCAGAGGTGCCGTGGATGTGCCTCGTGTGAGCAGACTTGTCACAATCCTAATAGAACAACTGGGACATCACACTCAAGAGGAAAGCTTGCCTTACGGGGTAAAATTAAACTTGAGCAAGATGGAAAGCACTACAAATATACATGCACACATGCATATACATAATCATTTAAGTAAAGGTCAGCAGAAAACAGGCCAGACAGAAATTCCAAGCAAATGCAGCGCTAACTTGGAGACTGAATTAAATGCTTTCTGAGGTGTTTTATGGAAACCAAAGAAAGAATCTACAAAAGGTAAGATAAAGAATGGTCCAGTTGCAAAATAAATGTACATGGCAAAATTACAAGATGAGATTAATTCAGATAAACTCTCCCACGGGGGATTTGGGATTACTGACAGAACTGAAATGTGGGTGTGGATTCACAGCGTGAATCCAAGACTTCCGAGGACGAGACAAGAGGCATTCCCTTATCACTGGCAGTGATCATCAAGGCCACATAAGAGACTTGAGAGGGAACTGGGCTCAGGTGTCTGCAGCTGCAGGAAAATGTCATCCCCAATGAGAGTAACTCCGAGCTGCTGTGAATGTTAGCCACAACGGGGAAACATTCCCACGGGAGTGCAGAGGATGCAAGCAGCATTCTGCCAATGCAGGAGGAGAACGAATCCAAGGAGTAACCAAAGATGCAGATGGAGACGCTGGCAAACAGCATGAGCAGCAGCTAAGGTTGTTTTTGCCAACAAGGGAAAAAGTTAAGTACAGTAAATCAAATAAAATTAAACATGCAGCAACAATGGATGCCCCACTTTTCTCTGCAAATGTCTTTTACCCTTTTTTCCCCAGGAGGTAATGAGGATTTCTGTAAATCTCTGTTGAAAGCAGACAACCTTGCTTATATTTCTGTCTAATGGCTTGAGAAAGTAGAGAATTTTCAGGTGGCAAATATTTTTGCAACTAAAATAAAACAAAAATTTCTACATACATGGCATTGAGGTTGAAATATCCTGTAGATGATCACCAGCAGGACTAACACTACTGGTATTTTTTGTAAAGAAACAATTTGAATGGGATGATAGGCACTGCATGAAAGCTTGGGTGAGTGTATTTGTCAGAATTCTGTCAATTTGTCTAAAGCAAAGCAGTGAGTTGCAGTGGGGAACAGGGGACAAGTTAAATTACTTACATGGATGGATTAAACCAGTTTGCTGAGTTGCAATGGTACCAGGAATTATGAAAAAAAGTCTCCAAAGTGTATTCACTGTCATGTATTAGAATGGTAGTGTGTAACTTCCTGTAACATCCCAAAGAAAAATCACTGGGTCACACTGGGAGAAGGCCTGAGGTGGGTTTCAGTGGGGGTGGAATTACATTGGATGCGATCGGAACAGTTTGAATGAAATTCTGGATCAAAACCAGTGTACTTTGGAGGAAAGTTGAGTAACTCAGAAAGGATGCTTTACGTAGAAGATGAAAAAAACCTATTTTCACATCTTCCAGGATGTGACTTACATAATATTTTAAGATTCTGAATGAAGCTGCAGTGAGTTTTCAAGAAGGAACCCAAGATCGTAATATGAATTTGACCTAGGCATAAATCAGAGAAAAGACAAAAACCTACATTTCAGAATTGTACTCAAGCAGGCATTAAACAGCATTTCCCTGGAGTATCTCACACACATGCTACAAGATGGTGATAAAATTTCAAGAACAAAAGGCTCTACAGAGATTATGGAACTAAAAAAATGTCTTAACAGCCTGTCATTAAAACCCAGTAATGGCAAGAAACTATAATTATTCTAAAACAAACTTGCTGGGAAGTGCTTGTCTGAAGGGCTCTCATTAGCCATTTGTGTACTAAAAGCTTTTAGTATTAGAATTTCAGTGTCTAGTGCATTTTTGATGGACTTTAACACACAAAGTACAGGTGCACCCCTGTAGAATTGCAGTTAGAAATGAGTCTGCTCCAAGGTAGGAGCTCACCTAGAAAGGCACATATTAGAACTAAACATGACTCAGAAGCACACAACTCTCTAAAACACTTCTTTATTTATCTGTATTTGAGCTGAAATGGCTCATGTGGGAGCTACAATTTATTTGGATGTACTAAATATAGCCTAAGACGAATTTTCCAGGTGTCCTTCTGGTGCTACTTGGTGCCCCAGCAAACTGGTTTTAACTTCTCCTTGCTTCTTCTTAAAAAGGGAAATCTCAACTCTGTTTTTGATCAGCTCTTACTCAATCCTTGGCTATTGATTCTTGCTATAAATTCTTCCAGGTCCCACCTGACACTGGATAATGTTGAAAATTCCCCAAGTGTGGGGACTGCACAGCATGCCAAAGAAGCCACTCAATAATGGTAATATGCCAAATATTACCACATCACAGATTTTATATTGGCTCAAATTCTTCTGTATTTACTGAGCTATCTTACCCTAAATCTGGTGTCTAGACTTCTCTATAGAGCAGATTTTTAAAGCTGATAGTGGTGCATTTTTATTATTAGACTGGCTTCTCCACTCATTAATGTGTTGTATGTGTCATGTATGTTGTAATTAAGGCAGCCCATTAAAGTACAAGGACAATTTAATCTCCTTGGTGCCCTTGAGCATCTGGTTTTTAAAATTTTGCTTTATTGAACCTGTTCAAACCTTTTGCCTCTCTAACAGGATGTGGAAGCTTGCAATATTCCATCTTGCCAGGTAACACAAGAACAAATAATACAAAGCAGTTTTGATAAATAAGTCACTCATTCACCAATGGAGCAGTGCCGGCTCCACTGAAGATCTTGACAAACCTCTGTTAAATTCAGCATGAAGTTTTTTAAATTCTGAGATCAAGACCACCAGTGTGTGAATCCCCTCCTTCTGTAGGGATTGTACCAAGCCATCTTATTTCTTGGTTTTCTCTAAATGACACAGAGATAAAGATAAGGAAGGATGCACAATGGATTTGTACAGTGGTATAAGGATATTTCCTGTTTATTTGCTATTCTTTTCCTAACCTTGGCATCCACATCTCTTTTGGCCATCAGGAACAGGAGAGGCTTTAATGCTGTTCCTTTTCAGGGATTCCTAAAAATCAGTTCTATCAGTGTGCTCCTTTAAAGTGAGACAGCCTCATCTCTTCAACCAAGTTTTTAAACTTCCAGCACTTGCACAGAACACCAGTTTTGTTCTTGTTCCAGTTATCTATTTTTGTGTGGTCTGCTTAGTCAGGAGATTATTTAGGTGTTTCTTTGCTATGTTCTGTCTAAATCGAATCAATTTCTGCCTTTTTCTAGGATTTATAGCTTTTGGATTTCAGCTCCAGTTCCTGTCTCACATGAAGTCAGTTCTTACTGGTCATTTATAGGGTATCTGAAATTCCTGTACAGGGTCATGACAGAACTACAACCTCCTTATTCACGTAATTTTTCTCAGGCAAAATTATCCTATTTGTTTAATCCTGACAGTGGATGACGGAAGACTCTAGAAAATGCTCCTATAACCTTTCTTTTTCCATCCTTCCCATTTTGGCAGTATTCCTACGTATCTATTCATTCCTACTGCAAAACTTGGAACCCATTCAGACTTGTATTTTAAACTTAAGGGCTGCTAGACCCCCTCTGATGTTAAGCATTCCTTACAATGCTGAGCTGAGCAACTGACTATAGAACACTTTCATTTGCCTTAATTTGAAAAATTAAAAAGGATCTAATAGGTTAAAGCTGTACCACAAAATAGAGATAAAGCAGGTTAAAAAAATACAACATGAATACTTGTTTTTCTCTTTTACAACAAAGAGAACAAGATTATCTGTCTCAGCCTTGTCCATCCTCAGGGTCTCTGTGCTTGCAGAAAAATCCAAGAGTTTTATCAACTGCTGCTGTGATCACGAGAGATGCACCAAGCTTGGGAGGGAGCTGGTAGTTCTTCAATGGAGACTGGGAAGTGCTACAGTTCACACACTTTCTGGGCACCTTCACCACACACACACACACAGGTATTTTACTCATCTGTTCTCTCCAGGGTGTGCAGTGGCAGGTAGGAAGCTGGGCCACAGCAGAAGGTGCTCACCTGAAGAGGATGGTTTTATGGCAGTGTATATACTAGTTTGTAACACATTAAATGCAGAGATAACTGAGGAGACAGAACCAAGGAATGGGTTGGGTTGAGAGAGACCTGAAAGATCATCTTGTTCCAACCCACCCTGCCATGGGCAGGGACACCTTCCACTAGGCCAGGTTGTTCCAAGCCCCATCCAACTTGGCCTTGAACACTGCCAGGGATGGGGCATCCACAGCTTCTCTGGGCAACCTGTGCCAGCACCCTCACAGTAAAGAATTTTTTCGCAATACGTAATCTCAACGTACTCTCAGTTTGAAGCCATTCCCCCTTGTCCTGCCACTACACGCTCTTCAAAAAATTCCTCTCCATCTTTCTTGTAGGCTCCCTTCAGGTACTTGAAGGAGACTTGATCACAAAGCAAGGAGCAGAAGCCGAGCTCATTTCACTTGGGACTCAGACATCCCCCATCGGCACAGGGGACCACGTAACACACGTGGCTGTTTCCAGGCAGTTTCAGGTGCCAGAGGCTGCTCTGTGGGTGCTGCCCTGGGACAAGGGGGAGCACCAGAACCTTCTGAGGCAGTTGTAGGTGACAGTTGAGGAGGGCAGGGACAGCTGGGGAGGGGAGTTGGCCCAGCAGTGCAGCGCAAAGCCCAAGGAGGGCAAGAGGTAAACAGGCAGCGAAGGAAAGCGAACAAAGAATTCAGAAAACTTGGCTTAAAGGAGTGCCCGGGGCCTGGAGGCAAGTTAAGACGCTGGGGGAGGGGAACAAAGAAGGAACAAACCCATGAATTGGGGAATAAGTGAGAGCAGTGTTGTGCTGGAGGAGGCAGCTAGCCAGCTGCCGAGGCAAGCAAGCTCCTACTTATCTTGCCATGTTGACTACAGAAACAGACTTCAAATGACGCAGTGTCTATAAACAGAGAGGAAGAATTAGTTCCCATTCTGGTAGTTGTGTCTATGACCCTAAAATGCTTACCCCACACGCAGCAGGAATTCAGTTCCTAAGGGCACCGACAGTGCCATCTCACAGCGGATACAAGGAGGAGCAGGAGGAAGGAGTAACAAGCACTTGCTTACGATTAGAGAAACGTGGTATGGCAATTGCAAACACTGCCTAAAAGCCACACCATTCCTCCCCAAAACCAAAAACATGAATCAGGAGTCAACTGCAGGGTAAAGAGACTTAAGTAGAATGCTTTCTTGTTACATGTGAATTGGATTCAAAAGTAAACAAAAAAAAAAAATCTCAGATTGTACCCTTTCAATCACAGTGATGGAGCAGGACAGTTACTTTGATGTGGCATTCCACTGTGTTCATTTTTGTTAAAAGATGCACCAGAAAAGCCTTGTTCACATGCTGATTTGCCTCTTCAAACAGCTCTGCTGCTTCCTCCATAACAGTTGCTCTTGCTGGTCTTTTTCCTGATGGTCTGAATAATTAGTTCTCTGGGGAGATCAAGTCTTTTCTTGCTTCCTAGTATTGGAACAGGGAATATCGGGACTAATCCCATGGTACTCTGATAATGCTCCTTTTGACATACAGGAGATCCTTTATGGAGCATTACGTGATCTTTCCTGTAGACAAACACATGTCACATGTGCCAGGTGAAACAAGCTCCAGCTAGATCCATTTATGTTTATCACTCAATACAGCAGGACTTCCACAGTGCTATCTCTGCAGCAATCCTGTTTGATAAGCTGCTCTGCAAAGAGCAGAATGCCAATGTGGATGAGAGCTCCGTATTCCTGCCTGGGTGGCCATAACAGATGGTCTATAGTGGAACTCCAATCACACAAAAAAAAGTGAAGTGGCACAAATCTGAGTCACTGGTACAAAAATCTCTGTTCTGGAGGGCTCTTGACTGCTGTTCCGACTGTCTGGGTGCTAAAAAGCAGAGCTGAACTGGTGAGGAGCTGGCCCTGAAAATTCCTTTCCAGCTATTTTTAAAAAGCCCTTTTGTAAGAGAGTGAGGCAGTGTAACTTTTTAAAAGGATAGGCTTGTCTTGTACCTTTGATAGAAATGGAGAAATACTGGTTAAAAGAATTTATTGTTGCCTGTAGATCTTCAGGATGGACTGCAGGTACTGAATGTGCACATATTTTTATATAGATGCTCACACACTTGCATGGGAAATGTTGGTCATGTGAACTTTTATCTGACAAAAATTAATCTTTATTCTTGCAAATTGGTATTACATGTATTTATACAAACACATACATAAACATATACAGATACACATCTATGTAAAACACTTGTAGTACTCAGTTCTTCTCCATCTCTGCTTGGGATTCACGTAACCATTTTCAAAGTAGCAATTTTTACAAAATACAGGCGAAACAGAGAATGGGAGAAGGACAAGTAACAATGCCCCTTTGAAACATCAGCAGTTTTACATTCATATCTTATGTTGTGCTCTGAAATCTCATCACAGATGAGGACTTCACAGATTAAAGTAGAAAAAAGAAAGCGACCAGGCGATAAATGGGAAGCCTACTCCATAAAATCTGATGGCCATGGGATAAAGAAAAGGTAAGATTTCTGTTTATTCCCTGATAAAGCCTGTATTTTTTCCTGAATTGTTACTGTCCAAACATTACCCGATATAAAACACACCATAAAAATGCTTTACACAGCCAAAATGGACCAAACAGACCACATGATGACCATCTAAGAAACAAATTAGCTGAATGCATTATTTACCAGCCTGTTCAGCTGTACTGAAGAACTAATTCTGTAGCTATTACACAAAGTCACACTGAAGAGTAAAAACATCTGTGTGCACTGGACAGTGGACTTGGACAGCAGTGTTGATTTTTATCCCTTCTATGGCAGTTATTTTAATAGATACCCACATCACAGGCTTCAGTTTTAGATTTTTTAGTGTTTCACAAAGATGGATTAGTCCCATACTAGGAAAACTGAAGTACAATCATGTAAAATTACTTGCTCAACTGCACCTAAAGTGCCAGTGTAGCCATCAGGCTGTGCTAGAACCTCCTTTCTGCAGAGTGTGCTGCCAGTACCTCTATAAGCTGCTCATTGCACTGTTCAGATCAAAAGCAGCACACAGGACAGTGAATAGAACTGAGGAATTCTGAGCTAACAGAATTAAGCACAGGTAACAGCAAAACATATACAAATACAGGTTCTGTCCCTCACTAATGGGAAGTTACACTGTTTTTGCCAAATTTTACCTTATATTGGTATAACCCCAACCTACATTCTTTGTTATCCACCCTTGTTTGCATTTAGATTATTTTAGCTGGCTTGGTTTAAGCAAATTTAAAGTGTCTACAAATACATACAAATCTCTCTTCTAAATTTAGAGTTACACAACCCTTCTGTAAGTGTGGCACAGTTCAATCTTAGTTTTGCTTTTTAAAATACAATTCTTCCGAGAAGTACAATCGATTTACAAAGGATGATAAATTCTACAGTTCTCTGACTTAACATCATGTGGAATTTCATTTTAAAAGATGTCTTGACTGCTTGATTATAAAATAAAAATGAAGGCATAGCATTAGGGCTGTTGCAGGAAATAATTTCTCAAGCAGCATTACTGTCTACTTGAGGGAGAAATAACTGGCTTGGGAGGTCAGCAGAAATGGATGCGGGGGTAAAACAGGTCAGCAAGATTGTGAATAGATCAGACTGACTCAAAAGCATTTGTACTGGCACGTGTAAATAGGAATGGGATCTGTGAGAGGCAGCACAGCAGATGCTGGCGTTGTTGAGGCCTTAATTGTAGTAATGTCCAGTCTTGGGTGCTACAATTTAAAAAAAAAGATGTGAATGATTTTGAGATGACACAGGGAGAAGAAATAAGCATCTTAAAAGGTTTAAACTATGCCACACCAGGAAGGATTGAAAGGAAGTGAAATTGCTTTGACTATAGGTAAATAAAAAATAGGGGAGACATATATCTTAAGATACGAAGAGGCATTTTGAGAGATGAGAGGCAAAACCGCTCACATCCATTACAGTTATACTGCAGTGGCCAAGAGCTTTTCACCAGTGTTCCAGGTTCCTCAGTGGGAGCTGGACCAGGGAACTGGCTGAAAATTAGCAATTTTGAAAGTAGTTTGACAACAGCTTAAATCACTTTAAATCAAGTCTGACACAGTCTCACTTCCTCTGTTACGCCAAAAGCTGAGTCAGGAAGCTGAGTGGGACAACAACTAGATATCGTTTGCAGGATTAGTAATGTTGAGAGGATTCAGTACCTGCACAAACAGGAGGGATGTGACTGACCCACCAAAGCAACCAGCTTTCAAACTGCCTTTGAGCTCATTTCCCAAAAAAACGTCAGAGGGACTTGGTCGTATCAACACAGGAGGGCTGCTGCTCATAGACGTCAACTTTTTTTTCCTGCCAGAAATACAGGTCAAGCGGTGGAGCCTATTTTAAAGCATAACATTCATATTAACACCATTTACAGAATCACACAATCAGTTATGTTGGAAGAGACCTCTGACATAAAATCCAACCTATGACTCCACACCACCTCGTCAACCAGACCATGGCACATCCAGTCTTTCCTTGAACACCTCCAGGGACAGTAACTCCACCACCTCCATGGGCAGCCTGTTCCAATGTCTAATCACCCTTCCTGTGCAGAAATTCTTTCTAATATCCAACCTAAACCTCCCCTGGCTCAGCAGGGATGTTCCCTGACATCCCATACTGTGTCCCTTTATCCTGTCACTTTTCTGAGAGAGAACAAACTAAGCCCTGGCTACAACCTCCTTTCAGGGATTTGCAGAGCACTAAAATCACCCCTGAGCCTCCTCTTCTCCAGACAAAACATCCCCTGCTCCCTCAGCTGCTCCTCATAGGACTTGTGTGCTCCAGACCCTTTCCCAGCTTCATTACCCTGTAGCCATTAGATGTATTTTGGGAAAACCTCCAACAAAACCAAACAAACCAAAACCAACAAACACCAAGCCATCGGGTAGATAAATTTAAACAAAATTTATGGTATTTAACCATACTATCTACAAGCAGTCGTTGAGCTGGTCCCTGATTTCAAGTATATATATTTGGGGGATGAAAAAAAAAGGCGATGCAGACAGCGATCACACACTGGGCTAAGAAACCCAAGGGTGCAGCAGGGAGGAGCGAGGGGCTGCAGCCGCCGCTTCCCAAAGGAGGGAACTGCCAGGTCGGTCCCTCCGGCTGCACCCAGCGCGGCCCCTCGTCCGCAGCCCGCCCCGGGAAGCGGCTCGGTGCCCCCCGAGAGGCTCCGACAGGGCTTTACCTCAGCCTGAGCGCGGTTTTCCCTCAGCAGCGCCGGGTTTTACAGCTCAGCCGACGGGCCCCGCCGCTCTCCCGGGCGAGGGATGCGAGCGACGCGCGGACGAGAGAAGCGAGGGATGCGCGGGGCTGCGGGGCCGCGCTGCCGGGGGAGGGGGCGGCCCTTTCCCGGCGGTCCCGGCGGCCAAGGCGGCTCCGGGCGCCACTGAGGCGGCGCGTCCCGGCGGCGGCTCCGGTGGGCGGTCGGGGGCGGTCCGCGGGCGGGGGGCGGTGGCAGCAGCGCGCTCGGTTGTGAGCGAGAGCGAGTGCGTGCGAGCGAGTGCCATGGCTGGAGCCCGCTGAGAGCCACAATAGGAGCGAGACCCCGACGCCCACCGGGACCCCCCGCTCTCTCTCCCCCGCGCCAGCCGCCGGCGGAACAGCAGCGCTCCCCGCCCTGCCCGGCACTGCCCCCCTCCGCGCCCGCCGCTCCCCCTCGGCTCGGCTCGGCTCCCTCCCGCCTCGCAGGGCCCTTCTCCGGGAATGTGAAGAGGCAGCAGCACCGCAGGCAGCGGGGAGTGCACGGGACTGAGCGGAGCCGCCCGCGCCTGAACCCGCCGCCGACGCCGCCCTGCGCCGGGGAGGCCGCGCTGCCGCCGCCGCCGAGGCCGAGGCCTACAGGGCTCCTGCGCCGCCGCGGCAGCGACCGAGCCCGGCGAGAACCGCACTCGGGCCGCCGCCGCCGCCAGGCATCGGCCGCGCTCCGCCAAGGCCGCCGCCGCCTCCCTCCGTCTCCGGCTTCTCTACCAGGAGCGTCAAGGTAACTCCATCGCCGGCCCGGCGGTGCGGGAGGAGGCGCGGGGGGCTGCGGGAGGACATGTTCCAGCTGCGGAGATCCCGTCTGGAAATGACAGCCGAGAGCGGATAATTGCGCCTCTGCTCCCTTCCCCGCCGATATCCGTCGGTATTTTCAGTTCACCCCCCCCACCCCCGCCCCCGGGACCGGCGGATCTGATGAGCGTGGCTTCGTATTTACCAAAATACTCGGGGAATAGAGCGGAGGAAGCAGGGAGCGGTGGCCGGGTTTGCAGCTTTCCCCCTCGCACACAATAAATAATCTCGGGCTTTATTCCCCCCGCCCCCTCTCCCCCCACTGTTGGTGGAAACAGAGTATTTCCCTATGATAGTGTATGCAGGGCAGCGAATGTTCATTTGGAGAGACGAAAAAAAGATCAGTGTTTACTGTAAGGTTGTTAGGCTGGATGTAGTCTTGTTGAATTAGAATTAGATTTTAATAATTTATAAAGCAGGTTAGGGAAACTGTTACTAAATTTACAGCAGAGAAGTGTCAGTAAAGCGCCTTGCTGACACAATGATCCTGCAGTTTAAGTGATCTACTTTAGTCGCTGTCCATTATTATTATTTTTTTTTTTTTTTTTGCAATTTAATTTGGAGAGAGCATGCAAACATTTCTGCAGGAATGGTTACACTTTAATGATGCACATGATGAGAAGGGGAAGCTTTCTGATGAGATGAAATAGGGCCAAACCGATTCACGTTTAGGGAATATATTTTTGCTGATATTTTCGGAATTTGGTTTATGTAACAGGTAACTTTGTGTGTTTTTTGGCGGACTGTTGAAATCTTAGAAGTGGGTTACTAAAGTACAAGGCATTCTATTCCAGTTTATCTCACTTTTTTATTTATTAATCTTTGCTGGGGCCTGAATGCCCTGGTGATGGTGGCATTTTTTTTTTCGCCCAGATGATAAACAGGACCAGTTTAAGGTACGGGTTCATGTTGCTGATAGTATATTATATTTAGAAAGCCTAAGCTGGTAGTGAAAGAATACCTCAGGAGAAATCAAAAAGATGGAATAAGGGTTTTTCATTATTGTAATGCCAGCTGCACAGTTCAGCTTCTGGGTGCTGCACATGCTTCCTTGAAGAAGCTATGGAGTTTATTCTCCATTTTTGATAGATTTAGTGTACCTATATGTAATTTTGCATTAAATAGTTCTTATCTTCTGGAGCTTGTTTACACTCTTGCAACAAAGCATGCTTTCGAAAGCTTTTCTTACAAAAGACAAACCCAAATAATGCCTGTTTCAGTGGATTTAGTAACCTGTGAAGCACATGAGTAACCAGATATTTCAGTAAAAATAATAAGTACTCGAAAGTGTTCTGTATGTTGTGGAATCAACTTCTTGTAGCACACGAGTCACTTTGGTAATTGAAGTCAACAGACACTGGGGATGAGTAATGCTTTCCAAGGACATGTTCTAAGACCCTGATCCTGCTTACGTCGATGCTTAACTCTGCACGAGTGTCTGTCCTGGCCGAAATCAACAGGGCTGCTCTCGTTAATGGTCATGTCATTAATGCAGATGAGGCTGCTGATTTCAGTGGAGCTGCACATGCTGGTGAAGTTAACTGTGCACCGAGCTGCTTGTAACGTGTAGGCCTGAATTCCTCCTGTCTCCTTTCCCTTGAGTATTACTCATGTATTTCATCAGGCTCTGATGGGCCTTTTTAACAGACAGGACCAGACTGGTAAATAAATTAGCTGGGTGCATTAATTCAGTGTTTGCTAGTGGTACAGAATCAGCTACAGGAGTACCACCAAGGCAGGTTTTGTAGGAAGAAGCAATGCCTATTGCTTAGGCCAGCTGAAGTTGGGAAACACACAAACTTTTGCTTGCAGAAGCCTTTTTTGGCTCTCTGCCTCTCCTTGCAAACCTTGCCTGTCTCATGCCCTTAGAGCACTTACCACACTGCTAGTCGTCCAGAAATGCCAGGACATGGAATAACTACATATAAAGGGACTCACAGGAAGATAACTGAGTATTTCTGAATGGAGAATAAAGAAGTAATATGTACAATTTGTCAGTGTTAGTGAAATTGTGAAACATAGCAGTGCTTTTTACTATACTTTATTGAATTTCTATAAAATCCTGTATGTAGGTGTGGCAAATAAATGGAATTTTTGTTTTGTCTTGTGTTTTTTGTCCTGTGCATGTGAGTGACCTTAACACCAAAAAACCATCTGTACCTTTTTGTGTATCCATTCTTTAGCATGCATGGTCCTTCGCAGAGTGAGTTGAAATGACTTCATCCCAAAGAATACATAATTTAAAGTTACAGCCAGGTCTACAGGTGTACGAAGTTCTGTTCTGACAAAGTTTTGAATGCAGTGATGTCAGCATTAAGTCTGAAATTTTTGGCAAATGGGAGACACAGATGAAAAAGTAGGCAAGAGGAATTACTACCCTAATAATTAAGTTCCATTAAGTTTATTCCATCCGTAAGATGGGTTAGATCTCTTAACAGTTTATCTGTGTGAGTTGTCAACAGGAGAGTAGTGCAGAAAGAAGATATTTGGAAAATTTGGGTTAATCTTTACCTGTTTCACTCATTTGGAATACATTTTTAACTTGTGCTTTCCTTCAGTAGGGATATGTCCTCAGCACCAACTACTCCTCCATCAGTGGATAAAGTAGACGGATTTTCTCGGAAGTCCGTCAGAAAAGCCAGACAGAAGAGGTCACAAAGCTCCTCCCAGTTTAGGTCTCAGGGCAAGCCTATCGAGTTAACTCCCCTGCCTCTGCTAAAAGGTAAGATCAAACACTTTTTTTTAATAAATAAAACAATTTTTGCTCTGCAGCCAATTTCTAAAATCCAAGTATTCTGTCATCAGAAATTGCAGGGAAATTTCGCCAGCATTGAGAATTGTTTCATGCCAAAAATATATGTATTTAAACTCTACAAAATATTTTATCTGTGACTTGAGGGTGTGGTAATTGTTTGCAATACTTTTGAAAGTTTTAAATGCTGATGTTAACCTGTACCATGACTTGAGTCTTCAAGGCACTCAGGCTTTGCTTGAGAGTGTTTTGGTTTGTGATTCCTCAGCAGCTGACATAAATCAGCAGTAATTTTGGTAAGGGTAAATGGACTCGTGAGCAAAAGGAAGCTGGTTTTTAGTATCTTTCCTTGGTGTGTGCATCTGCACCCTGTGACAGTGGTGCCAACTGCAGCCCCCACAGCAAGAGAGGAGGTGGGATCCCCTCTCATACCATTTGTGCATGGATAGCTCCCAGGTCCTGCCTTCTGCTGGATTTTGAAATGGAAAGGTCCCGTGAGCTGCAGCCTCCTGGGGAAAAGATGCTGCCAATCTGGTCTTAGGCAAGGCCCTACTGTTTTGAGAGCTTGCATATCCCAACTCTGGTACAGTTTCTCCTGGCATATTTAACCTCTAATTTGAGAGGGAAAATAATGATCCAGCATACTACTCTTAAAAGGATGCCAATATCTCTGTGATATCTTGAATGCTTCCCCTGAATTCTAGTTGTCACTGAATTTCGGTACAAATCCAGGGGTCAAAAGCACCTCTCAGAATGTCTGTCTGGTGAGGAAGGGGAAATCACCTTTCAGAAGTCTTCAACACTAGCTTCTCAAATGATTTATTCTGTGTATTTTTTTCATTGCTATTCTTCATTTCTGCTGTAAGTAGTGAAAATAGGCATGGCTGGTGCTGATAATCCTGGAAAATAGGAAGTTTAATAGGTTTAATCCTCTGTCCCTTTTCTTCCTTTTTGGGCAAGTATATTTTCCATATTCTCTCATCTACCTTGTTTGACAAATTTGTTAATCAGAGTATTGAAATATGTAATAAATGTGGAACTGCACTTTGTTAGTTCTCAACCCCACTTCATACGGATACAGTAGTTGCAAAAAAACACCCCCCAAAAACCCTAAACCAGCCTCCCAAAAAATCTCTCACCTTAATGTGTGTCTTTAAATTTAATTAAAAGTAGGATTCCAGTATTAGTTCTAGTGGAGTTGTCATTAAAATATTGTGGGCTTCTTTCTGTGGGCTCCCTGTAAGAATGCACAAATGGAATATCCTGAGTCAAAGGAAAGGTGCACCCAGCCCCCCTGCACTGTGCCTGGTGGGGACTGACTTGGATTCAGTATTGTTCAGTTTAGGGTTGGTTGGTGCCACTGGATTTGACTTTGTAGCCTGCAGTGAATATTCTTTGTGATTCTTTGGGTGATCCTGTGCACGGCCAGGAGTTGGACTTCAAGGATCCTGTGGGTTCCTTTCAACTCAGGATATTCTATGATTCTATGAATTTTTTTTTTTCCTCTTTGTTGTTGAACTCTTTGTTGTTTTGTGACAATATGATAAAGTAATAAATACTTCTTTGTAATAATTTTAAAGCTCAGTTTTACACTTTCCCAGGTAATTTTCGATATGCAGGTTATTTTATACCAGTTGCTGCGCTTCAGAAGGTGACTGGAGTTTATCCTTTGGCTTAAGTGATGGGATTAGTGCAAAACATTGAGATTTATATTTGTACAAATGAAGAAATTGATGTTGTAATTATTTCACTCTTATTTTGTAGTCCCATTCAGGGAGTAAACCAGGCATGGGCACAAGCATAAGTAAAACAGTGAGAACCTGGAGTTGCAGAAACACAGGCGTGTCCAGGTGCTTAATTTGACTACTGTAGCCAGTCCTGAGGATTGAGATATAAAACTATAATACAACAAACAGATGGGGAGCAGAGTGTGTTGGTGAGACATTTATGATTAGTGTCATAATGAGTTATAGTGGTCCAGCTTCAAATTAAGAATCAAATCCTGCAAGTTAGTTTTCCCTCTTTGCCTTAATGCGGATTCCCAGAGGTGCGGGGATCTACCTGTGCAGATTAATTTGTAGGATTTGGGCCTAACAGTCTATCTAAACAGCAGTGGCATGAAGAGACACTGGCAGCTAAAAATCATGCTGCTGTTTGGAAATATTCTTGACCTACATTAATATTTGTAACATTCAGGATTGTTAAGTCTGGAAGAAGCGAGGAAATTATTTTCTCCTGTGTTTTTCATACTTTCCTTGACCAATTTAATGAAAGTCCTGATTTTTTTTTAACTCTTAGGTTTACACTTGCCTTTAAACAAGTGACCAGTCCTATTACTTCTGTCCAGTAGCCATATGATTTCCAGTTTTATCCTGGAAAATTTTGTCTTTTAAACCAAGATAGAGAAGAGATACCAGCAAAATAGCTTTTTAAAGTCTCACAAAACTGAACTTAGTTTGGAGATGTACAATTGATAAGCTTCCTGGTTTGGGTAAATTTCAAGTTTAATTAAGCCTCTTCAGAACTATTTCAGTATGGGAAATTTTTCGAGGACAGACCTCAAATTCATATTCATCAGGTGTATTTCATATTCATGGTGGAGCAGTTTTGCTTACAAAAACATAACATGCTATGCTCCCTTCTGTTTTGTTTTGTTTTGTTGGTTTTTTTGTGAATATATTGCATACTGACATTGGCAGTCTGCCTTATCTCAAACAGCACTTTACGGCCTTCAGTATCTTCTGTGATTACAAGAATCAAGTATGCAGAAAACTGGGTAACTGCTTGGTCCATTCCTTGCAAGTTTTTATACTCTGCCTGTCACCATAATGATTTGAGCACCTTCCAGTAGTGTATTAAGTGACGTGACTACACATCTGTCACATCTTATCTGTTCTCCTTCCTTTCCCTGGGGGCAGAGTCACATATAATGCAATGGCTTGTTTTGGTAGTGTTTTAATGCAGTCTGTTGCCTTCTGTGAGCATACAAGCCTGTATTGCAAAAACAGATAGGTAAGTCAGCCTTGTTGTTGTTCATTTGGCAATAAAAATATTTTGGGAAAGAAAAATAGAAGAGATGCTATGTTTTGATGCTGTGTGCAAGTCTGAAGGATAAGCTGCTTTTTAGGAAATGTTGTAAGAACAACTGGAATTTTCAGTATTGCTCATTTCAGAAAAAAAATAGAGGAATGAAGTTGTTGCTCTTGTATTTTTTAAAAAAAGTGTATGTATGGCATCAGTTTGTAAACAAACATTTAATGTATTTAGAAAGTAAGGTGTTGTTTCTGAGGCTCTGCTGGGCTGAGTTCAGGCTTTCAAAAGGCACAAGTCAAAAAACTGCCTAGAGTAAAGACTTAAATTTTTAGATGGTTTCATTGTATTTTTTTATGGCGTTGTGACTAAATCTCATTTGAAGTTATCTTTGTAAATATGGCTAATATATATAGTGTCCAATATAATGCTTTAAACCCAGTGTTTTCTCCTTTGTTTCAAGCGTAGAGGAATGGGATGAGAAGTGCACATGGGAGTTGTGATACAACTGCATTTTGCATAGGTGTGCTCTTCTGTATGTTTCTCACATGCATTTTTTGGAAGGTTGCATGCTTTTCCCTGCTGTATCCTGCAGTGCATGATGGATTTTGGCTTTACTTTGAAGAAGCTGTTGATATCACCCAGGCTGACAGGTGCCTTGAGTAACTGGCTTGTGGCAGAGCAGTCCTGGTGAAGGGTCCTTTTGTGGGATTGAGCACTTCCATCTGAGTGCCCTAGTCAGATCCTTCCCAGGTTTGCTAGCCAGGTTTGTGGTGTGCCTGAAATCGTGTTTGTTCTGTAGAGGAAAATAGGATTGTAGATACATTGGATAGGTGTATTATTTATTGGAGGGCTATTTTGCTTTCATTTTGTATGGCTGCTCTTTTTACTTAGAAGTCTCTAGAGGTGGATCAGCAGGAGTGCAATGTTAGAAAGCATTTGGCTGGAAAAAGAGTATATTGTAGTGCTGGACATATGAAACAGAGCAATTTCAGTATTACCTGCAAAAGGGGGAGGGGGAGTTCATTTGTGTTTCTGCCTGGTGTCTGTAGAGGTAGAGGAGTGTTCAGAGGATGAAAACATACATATAGATGATTAAAAACATCATGGGCCTTATGAATGCACATTTAGCATCCTGAGAAATGGCACAGAAAGCTTGCATGTAACCCACAGCATCGCACCACCCCCCTTGCCCTCGTTACAAATACAGAAGTTAGGCAAAGCAAACCATACAAAAGCGAGACTGTTAATTGTTAAATCATTTGTATCCCATTTTTGTAATTCAAGGTGTGTTTTCGTTCCCGTCATCCTTCTACATTTTCCAATGATTTAATATAATTAGTGTAGGTTACTTTCATGTTCTCTGCAACTATTGTATGTTTTTGTTGAAAACATTTCAAAGTATGATTTTTATTTTTAGATTATTTTTCCTCCTTAAAATAAGCGCTCAGAGCAGAAGTTCTCTGTCAACAATACCAATTGCTTTGCTACCTCGGTATTATGAAGTTTATTGAGCTTCTAATACATTTATCAGATAGTTTCCATGGCATTAAAGAATTGGTGTAGTGGCAACAAAAGAGCATTGCATAGTCAAAAAAGGAAAAATCTCTTTCCACTTGCTATTTGCTTTTGATCATTAAATTATTTCCCTATAGCTGAGATTTTATTATAAGCTTTTCTTATGAGTCTTATCTATAGGTCAAATGTTGAAGTTCCTAAATAGTAAAAAATCCAAACAATTTGAAAAGACTCTTGACTGAGAACTGCAAGATGTGCACCTTCTTGTTCAAATGAGGTTACTTTTGAATTTTTAAAATATTCCTTTATCCTAACAAAGTCTGGCCTTTTCAGACCTATAGATGCCACCTAAAACTGTTCATATGGCAAATAGTTATGATTTGAATTGTAGAAGAAGAAAGAGCTTCTGTTTTCTGTGGGCTTCTATGGGAGCTGCCTGTTTATCTTGTCTATGCTGCTCTTCATTTGAGAAATTTGGAATGTTTTACAGATATCAGTTATAGAAATATCAGTAAACTGTTAATAAGATCACTAAGCTAAATGCTTTCTCCTAATATATAAACAGGAATTTAGGGTCATAGTGGTTATGATTTCCCAAAATAAAATTCAGCTTTATTTACAGAATTAGAAATAGATCTTAGGACTCCTAATTTATTGCATGGAAGAAACACTGGAACTTGGTTTGTGCTGCACGTACATAATCAGTGATGAATCTTGGAACTACTTCTACGAATTTTGTGCCCATTCTGGTTGATATAAATCTGGACTTAATAGGCCATCTCTGTATAAGATTTGGGAACAGGGCCACAATCTCAAAAGGAAGGACTTAGCCCATTTAGTATTTCTTTTATGAATATGTACGATGTTGTAGTCATAAGTAATAAATTTCTTCACTTTCTTTGTGCTCTTGTCAGTAGGTTTTTGACTATACACTTTCATTTTAATTTGTTAACATTCGTTGGTTGTAGAGTATTTTTTTTCCAGTAATCTTGAAGGTTTCTGGTTGTTTCTAAAAAGTATTTGATTGATGGTGTTTTAGAAAGGCCAATACACTAATTACATTCTGGCCTTTTTTTTTTTTTTTTTTTTCTTTTGGTTGCTTGTTACTGTCTCCAGCATTTGGAAGAATGTAGTTTTGTAGGGCAACATTTGTAGAGAATGGGCAGGCTTAGAAATGCTGACTTCAAGTTAAGTGAAAGAAATACCCTCCCATCTTAACTTTCTTTAACTTAACTATCTTTCCTTGAGTGAAAGTGTAGTTGGTGAGGAATTCTCTCAGCTTTACCCCCTATCTTCAAATGTTTCCAGTCAGTGCTCTGCATTCATTTCTGAGTCTCTCCAGGACTGGCAGTTTTCCTATGGTCAGGATAGTGGCGGGTTATTTTTTCTTTTTTTGGGGGAAGGTCGTTTTGTTTTGTTTTGCTTTACTTTGCTTTTGAAGCCTCCAGTGTAATTGTTTTACTTCCGGAATTTCTCAGTCTGGCTTCTGGAAGTGTTCAATGATGATGATTCCCACCTTTTCCTTTTCTTTCTTTTTTTTTTTTAATAATTTTTAAAGTGAAGTAATTTGTAATGACATAAAACATCTTTCTGTATTATTCACAAGACTGAGTCTAAAACTGGATAATTTTCTGCAGGATGTTTAGACTTTATCATAGAATCACAGAGTCACAGAATGGTTTGGGTTGGAAGGGACCTTAAAGATCATCTCATTCCAACCCCCTGCCATGGACAGGGACACCTTCCACAGACCAGGTTGCTCAGAGCCCCATCCAATCTGGCCATAATCCTGAAAAACTTTTGGTTTCGGTCTACTTGTACAGTATGTCTTTATAACATTTCCCATTAATACTTATCTCTCTAATAATATTGCCATTTTCCTTTCTGTGCCCAACTGTAGCCCTATGGGTCTGTAATAAAACCTCCTGTTTCTGTAATAAGTACCTCCTTTATATTCCTTTCCTGAAGTACCTTCAACAAATACAAGTTCTGGTTCAGCCAAGCAATTATTTCTGTATAGTGCACATGATTGTTGAAGTATAGTGCTGCCTTTATAATTGATTATGTTATGGAGCTTTACTGTTGGGAAAGAGCACATTTTCCATATCTCTGGAATTATGTGTGTATTTATCTGTGTTTGTGTATAATACATGTGTAGAATATATCTATATATATAAATAAGCTATAGATATATTTAATGTCTTATATAAAGTTTACATTTTGAGTTTATTTAATTTTCTCTTCTGTTTTTAAAATGGGATATTGCTTCTACTGGTAGAGCTTTATAGTAAGGCAGCAGTCCTTTCACATTCATCCATTGTAAGCTACTGCCTCCTTGAGAAAAGAGCACTTTCATTAATGCTTTCTGGGGAGTGGGAGGAGGACACACAACTATTTTTAGGTTCAGGGTAACTACCTTTCACCTACAGTTTTTTCATTCAAGTTATTACTGTTTCTTTGGCTTAATCAGGCAAAAATCCTTAGTAACAGAGGAGAGGACTTGGGGAGTTCAGTGAGTTTTGGTAGGGTGGGTATTTATGGATTACTGTGATCTTGGTAACTGTATAATTCACAAGCATCAGCAAATGGGCACGCTTTGCTTCATAAAAGGTTAAGGTAAACCCATTGGAAAAATTCTAGAATCTTCTTCCAGCAGGATCTGATTCCTCTTCCTTTGAAACCTCCCTGGTTGTTTCAGTCTGGTTGCAGGTGCAGTGACAGGAGGGTTTTTTCTGGTGGCAAAACTTCTTTGAGAAGTTCTCGAGCCAAGTGCAGCCTCTCATCTGCTGAGACAAGTGTCTGTGGGGCCACAGTGTAAAACAGATTGTTAGAAACATTCCACCTCCTTCTGATTTTAGTGATGTGCTTGATCCTGTGTCCTCTCAAACAGTAATTCAGCAGATCTGAAATGCTGGTGGATATTCATGTAGGGTTGATAGTTTCTGTGTCTGTGGTTTTCTGCTTAAAGTAAAAAATAGTGCAGCTACAGTCTGAGGATCTTAATCAAGCATTTCAAAAGATAAGGCAGCTGTCCAAAGAATGAGTGTAAAATACTTTTCTGCCCTTAGTTATTGTAAACTTCATCTGTTTTCAACGAAGTCTTGAAGTCAGACTAAAAGGGGATCAGGAGTAATAATCATCCACGGTTATGGAAGGTTTTTCAGCAGTAATTTTTTCTAATTGTTATATTAAACAAATCTAAGAGTATGTATATTTTCAAAATTATACATGTCAGTATTCGTGTATTTTTGAATTTCCTGTATGAAGTTTATTTTTCAAGTCACAATATGTCTGATATTAACTATTTTTTTTGCTTGAAAACAAAGTATATAAGATTTTATTTTAAAACACTTCAACATTTTTAATACATTTTATTAAAAAGGATCATTATTTTGTATTTATTCCCTTTATTGGTGTTTACTGCTGTCTTCCTTTCCAATATGTATGACAGATTCTTAACTGTGGTATTTTCCTTGTGTGTGAAGTGCAAGGTCCTTCCTGTAGCATCTGCAAGAATCTGAGGCAGAGAAGGAAGATAACATAGCAGAGTTGCTGTAACTGGTTAAATGGGCAGAAAGCAAAAAAGTGAAATGGATCGTTTCTGGGTAGCTTCCTAAAAGAAAAATTAGAATATCAGATTGCTGTAAAGTCTGTTTTACATTGTTGGACATGGTGCCAGCTCTTCTGTAACAGCAGCTTCTTGTGTTCCCCGAGCTGAAGAGCTTGTTTTAATACCTTAATGTTGGACTTCAGAACTGACTGAGTTAGAAGAGATGTGGAGACAAGCAGTCTGCTGTTAGGATTACAAAAGTTTGTGCATAATTAGGGTGTTTCTAAAGATTTTTATGAATTGAAAAAGGTGTATCTCCTGCAAATCATGAATTGCAGATTCAGCTGTCCTTACTTGATGGTATTTTGTAGGAGCTGAAGTAAACCATCAGTGGTATCTCAGGGGTGATAAATAAATGCTGACTCCTGTGTGCCCCTGCTGGTAAAAGTAACAGTTTGAGAACTTGACTGCCAGTAGGAGATACAATAAAGCACTTAGTTACAGCAATTTTTATTCTGAAAAATCAGGTACCATCATGAAGAATAAGGTTAAGTTGAAATTGTGTGTTGTTTGGAGAAGTTCTTTGCTGTCAGATTTTGATTAAAACAATGAAATGAATGTAAGTTGCATGGTTATCCATTTTATGCTTTTCATTGTGAAGGGTGGCTGGGCATGAATGTAGTTTGGGTAATGGAGGAAGCATTTCTTTGAATATTTTTTTATCATAAGGTTAAGGAGATCTGTCATTAGAATTGTTAGTGAGTTTCTAACTCTTTGAGGAGTATCAGAAAAAATGTTTAGTGTCATTAAGAAGAAGTATCTGTAGTTTGTGTTGGATGTGGTCTGTAGTTTTCTGTGGGATTCCTGGAAGGTTTTCAGGAAGCTTTAGGGATACCTTGTGTGTAATGTATCTTTTCATAGTGCTCGTGATATATCTACCTAGTCTGAGTTGTGCTTTTGTTTTTTGGGATTTCTGTGCTTCTTTGCAGTGTCATGAGTTTAGTGTTGTTATGACTTCCTTGGCTTTTTTTTTTTTTGCATGTGCTTGTACTGAAGTTGTATTTTCAAGTTTTACAATGTAGGTGATAGCGAATTTGTTTGTTGCTTTCAATGCTTTCGTCATATAGATTATGGTGCAAAGGAAATCTACTGCAAGTTAAATTTCTCATATTACACATTGATACTGTGGATAATCAGAAACTGAGGGAAGGATGATTTCAGATTTTAGAGGAATTAAATGTTTTTATTTTTCCTTTATATTACCCAGTAGGATGTACTGTGAATGCATAAACTTTTGTTAGTTTTCTTGGCATGTTTCACTCACGTGCTCTCCACTTTCACATTCCAACAGCAGGACGTAGATGTTATATGCAGTCTCTGTATAAATTAAAAAGCCTATTTAGTGTTTTCTGATTTCACGTAAGGTTAACTGCTCAAAACTGTTTATAGAGAATATGTTTTCCCATCTATGTGGAAACAAAAATGCAAAAGATGGCGATTACAGCTGAGACAGTACTTGAATCAAAGCTGTAGAGGACAAAACTTACTTGTTGAATATTGTCAGTGTTACCAAGGGAGAGTAAATTTGGCAGCTTGCTCTCTTGGTGTTTTCAAATAACATTTTTGGGATAGCTTTTTGAAGAAGTTGAGGTGGTACTGTGTCATCTTGGTTCTCCTTTACTTTCCCTTTATTTCACCCAGCCCATACTTCTCCTGTTTTCTTCTTTGCATGTTCCTTATCACTGCCTTCCTTACTCCCACTTCTTTTTCTTCTTGCACCCTCTGATGGCTATGATTATGTATTTTTCCACACGAGGGTGATAAAACTCGCATGTCCCAGGTGCAGGGGATTGCAGAGGTTATTGACAAACTCAATAAAATAAAATTAGCTGTATTTATACAGAAAAATATAGTCTGCTCATCTTCAGCTCCATCCATGTGTTACAGTGGTTGGTTGTGTGCACTTCTGGAGACAAGACTAGACCTGTCAGGGCTGAGATCCACCCTGGGAAGAACACACTAGCTCCATCCTGCCTCTGTTGCAGTAATCAGACCTTGTTGCAAGACAGTCTTTCATAGCTGTTATTCATGCAATAATTTTCTTTTCCTTTCTCCCCCATGCACTCTTGTGAGTATTTCTTGCTTTTTTCCCCCCTCTCCTGCTTGTTAGGAAACAAAACCTTCTTCTTCACCAGTCCTAAGAAACTGCAGTGGTTGAAATTTCTACTCATCTTCAAAAAGTGCAGAAGGGATGAAAAGGTGAGGCAGAGAGAGAGAAAAATAGCCACTGCTGCGATTTGTGTTTAATAGGAAATCTTAGTAAAAATCTCTATCTGTTTTTGACTAAACCCAGACTTGTAAAAGTATTTTACTCAGGACTAGATGCTGCTCCAGTTTCTCTTTTTAGGACTAGGAAGGATGATGGAAATAAGTGGTTATTAGTCCCTCTGACAAGAGCAGCTCCAAAATTGTGTGCCTTAAGTGATGGAGACTGTTACTAGAGTTCTGGCACCTGGGCTTGGCTCTTGGAACAGAAGTGTGGTGTGGTTGGATGACAAAGATATGGGAGCCAGATCCATTATATATGTGGGAGAGGGTTGGGATGCAGGGCTTTTTAGAAGATCTTCAAGAAGAAGTCAGCATTTCAGGGTGGTTGTTAGCCTGTATTTTGGATACCATAATCTCAGAAGAAGTGTCCATTGCTGTAAATTGCTTTAGTATATGGTCTGAGCTGCCAGATTAAATCTCTTTAGTCACAAGTAAAAAGAGCTGCTGTGAGTCTCCTAATATTAGAGAAATGAGCAAATGAGTTCTATACTGTGGGTTAGGCATAAGCCAGGCAGTGAAAAAGCTCCTGGAAAAATTCTAAACACTTCATTGCCATGAGTCAGCGGGAATCATGGCAAGGAAGGAGAGAGGAGCAAAGTACTTGAGGTTATGTTTACTCCATTCTCCCATTAACTGTGAAATTCCAGGTCACAGAGTGAAATTTCTCACTCTTCTTTAATTTCAGGAAGAACAAACATGTGTCCCAAGTAATAAATAAAACAGATTCTGTCTTTTTCTTAAAAGCCACAGAATCAATGATCTTGTCAGAATCTCTCTTTTAATATTTTGTCTCTTTTTAACTGTAGGAGATTCCAGTGGCAAGAGAAATGTGTTGAATTTCTCAGGACAAGTCTGTTCCTCTTCCTGTTCTTTCACTGTCCTGTTTGTCCCTAACTACCACATCCATAATGTGCTCAGTCAAGTTCAACAAACAGCATTTGAAGCTCTTTCTTCATGGGCAAGAAGGGCTGAGTTTAAGCTTTGGTTCAGGTATCCCATAATCTCAAGTGGGACAGAATTTTCCAGTTAACGCTCTTGATGGGAACATCCCCACACTCACAGCAGAAAAAGCAACCTACAAACCCAAATAATACCTAGAATTTCTGTATATGCTTCTGAGCTGATTCTGAGAGAGTGTCATGGAATTGGGGATATTCTAATTTCCATTAGCAATGTAAAACTATTTTTCTTAAGTTTTTGGGATGTTCTTATAATGAAAAATGCCATAATATCTGGAAAAACAGGTAAATGGCTAGAAGCAGGTTTTGAAGTATCCCTAAGCAAGTTTCTCTTATTTCCTCCTTGGTAAGGAACAATCATTCCTGTTGCAGAAACTACTAATCAAGGACTTTGCAGAGAGGAGGATTGCCATTCCCTTCATATAGATTCTGAGATGACCTCATTTGACACGAGTGCAGTGTTGGTTTGTCTTCCCTTGTTTTGTACAGTTGTTCCCAATGTGAACAGGCATTGCACTATGGCAAAAATTCATTTGAGAGCCAAAATCGTCAAAGTGATTTCAGTTGTGGTGAGATGTGCCAAAACTTCATGGTCAATAAAAAGCAAATGGTTTGGAAATGAGCATATTTTCATGTTTATTTGCTTTTGGAGAAGTATTATACTTCTGGATTAAAGAGCTCTGATATATCAAATATAATAAAAAAGCTCTATAACACCACATCATATACAATAAAAAATTCAGAGTCTTTGTTTTTTGTTTGCAGTTGGTCTTTTAGGCTAAAGCACTCAGTACTTGATAGTATTTTTTGCCCCTGTAGTTTTAAATATCTCAAGGAACAGGACCTATCTCATGTCCAGAGCTGCAGCCAAGAGTGGAACAGAGCATCCACCCCCGTGTACTTCATTTTGGGAGAGCTGTCAAATGGGTGAATGGAAGTAATTCAGCCTTCCCCCCATTACTAGATTCAGTGGCTGGACAGATGCTCCCTCCCTCTCTTTTTTTTTTTTCACTCTTGCTGCATTTGTGGTTAATGCAGTTTTTTCTGCATTGTTGTTTCCCAGGTTTCTTGTCCATATTGAATATCTATATTTGGGATTATTTTTCCCAGATGTATTAGCTGATGTTTTTCCACACTGAACCTCACATTATTTTCTGGCTGTGTAAGGAATTTGCTTAGGTTCCTTTGTATTATTTCTGACTTCACTGCTACTCAAAGTTCTCTATTTAATATCCTCAGAAGATGTTATCTATATGCTATTTTAATCATTGGATCATTAAGGAAGTTATTAATGTCTGGACTAAATTGATTCTTATATCTCACTGGCATTTCTTTCCAGTTGGATACTTGGAGATTTTTATCCTTTTATTTCTAGACTTTTTGGCAGCACTGTGTGTGTCAGCCTCTTCTATCCAAAAAAATTGGAATCCGTTTTGAACGTAGGACTTTGAGGGAAAACTGAAGTGTGATTCATGCTGGAATAGAGTAAACTTTGTAAATCCAATCACAATTGAAATTGAAGCTGTGTTGTAATCATTGCATATATATCTTCACGTGGATTTCAATATGCTGTCTTTTGTACTTTCATTTGTACAGTAGTAGTTCGTAAATGATAAATTATTAAGTAAATATTTTCCTAGTGGAATGTGCTTTCTATTTTTGTATATCATCTCGAGAACAGAATGTGATTCCTTTCTGGAGGGTCAGCTATTTGAAATACTTGCCCGTGTTTGTTCTAACTGCATAATCTATAATCCTCAATATGTCTTTAATCCACTTTCTCTCCTATAGAACTAAATCTTTGGAATAGGGAAGAATATAGTGTGATAGATAGCATCTAAGGTTATAAAGTTTGGGAAGATTAAATTTGCTTCTGAGGTCGGTATTGCTAGATTTTGGCAAATAACAGATAAAAGAAATGACTAGTTAAAAAAATAAACACTACTCATATTTTCATGCCTATGGAATGAACAAATAATAAGTAACAAAGAGGTTTTGTAGCATTTCATCTCTAGAAATAAGATAAAGATGAAATTTCCCACTTGGCTAATCTTAAACATGCAGTGTAGTATTAAGCGAAAGGAATTGATTTATTTTCTCTTAATTCTTTATTGTTCTTGTGTGAAGTTGAATTGAACTTCAAAATGTTTACCTTTGTGTGCATGACTAAGCCAGAAACCAGAGTGCACATTTCTCAGCACTGACCACTTGGGAGTGAGTGGATGCATTAACGTGAGCAAATTTAGCCTTGGGTTCAAGGAGGGGGTGTGTGCATTCACACACGTGTCTTGAAGCCTGTCCTGAGAGAAATGAGCGTGTCCTGGGATTGTTTAGTGTGGCTTTGACACTTTGGGATGCTGGTTTTCTCAAGGATTGCACAAAGAGCTTCTGTGGGATTGCTTCCTTAGAGTAATGGAAGGAGAAAAACCCCTGAAAAAAACTGTCTGTAGTCTACATGTATTAATAGGCAAAATTAACAAAATTATTCGGGGTCGGACTTTTGATGGACTTGATAAACTATATATTTTAAGGTAGGAGAATAGGGAAGACCAGTCATCAGTGGTCAGATATCAAAGGTCTCAGGAGTTGTTTGATTTTTGTATGGTTTTTGTTTTATTTATTTAACCACAGACTGGTTGTTTTTGTGTGCGAATTTTGGATAGAGTATTAGGTACTGGAGTGTTAGATGTAAATACAGCTGATTATTTCCCTCTCTCCACGGCGGCCCCCCCCCCCCATAAGTGTTGCTTTTGTATGTTTTGGTAACTGACAGCACTTGAAGATCCTTAAATAGAACAAATTATCAAAGGTCAGGTGTCTGTGTTTGTCTAATAAAGGTATTAGGTACCATTTGTTAGGGGATGATGGATTTGTCATTTCACCTAGTGATAAATAATCTGATTTTATAAGGTGTTTGGGGAGTGAGGATAATTATCATTTCAAATGGCAGGCTTGCACAGAACAGTCTTTTTTTTAATGAAGCCACACTGCATAGCAGGCCTGGGTTCAAAGTCCACAGGTATTTCTGGGTCTTTTGTTTGTTTTGTTTTAAGTAGTTGGCATTAAACACAAATATTCCTGGTTTCATATTTTAGAAGAAGCAAGATGATCTGCAATATTAAGTAAATCCAGCTCATCAGTCCCAATGTTTGTTCTTACAACAACATGCATAATACTGAAAAAACCCACATTCTTCTAATACTAAACAGAAGAAAAAAGTTAGTGTGGAATTTCAGTATAATATACGTGTAAAATTTAGGAGAATCCTGTGAGGAGATGTAAATTGCAGGGAAGCTTATTTGCCTGAGTAGAGATTTCCTTTATAGGGGGGAAAAAAAGGTACCATGTAAAACATGGCCCTGTCTGGTACAGGCCCTTAAAAATTATTCCATCTGATCCATTCCTGGGAAGGGATGGGAACTGGCTGACAGGGCTGTGAGTGATTCTGAACACTGAAATGTCTGTTTTGCCACCTGCATTTACCACTGTGATGGCATCCATATGGCTGCAGGGAGGGAGGGCCTGCATTTTATTTTTTCCAGTGAGGAAGTAAGTGGGATTTCACTTTTTTTTTTTTCTTTTCAGGCAACAAGAAGTTTTTTCCCAGCTTCACTGCTTAGATTCATATTGTGCTCTCTGTGCTGCCATACCGTTTTCAGTAAAAGAGCAGTTGCATGGAGACAAAGAGGCTGCTGATTTAAGTCTCAATAGAGAAGTCTGTTAGGCTTCAACTGTGGGAGGATGCTAAATGTAGCTCAGAGGTTGGCAGATGCTACCTGGACCAAAACTACTTGAAAATATTAAGCAGCTGTTTAGTAGGTTTGCCTGAAAAAAAGGGACATTTAATGACTGGAAGAATTACTGGGACAAATATGACAGAGGTTGTTCAGTTTAAAAATGTACTTACTGTCTGGATGTGATTTGCTGTTCATGTTGAGTAAAAAAATCTGCTAATCTTGATGGGAGGGCAAAAGAAATCCAACCCCAAGCCCTACTTTGTCTTCCCACCTGTCTTAAATTTTTTTTTGGTTTTTTTTATGCCAGTTTATGCAACATTTTGAACTTGATTTTCAAAGAGAGCAATACCGTTTCTGATTGTGATTATGTAAGTTAAGCTGAAAGCTGTGGAGTGTTGTTTTCTGAAGTTTTCAGAAAACTCAGGGTTACTACTAATGTTTTTCAAGGCTGTATAACACAATGAAAATTTACCTTAAGGCTTTATTTTGTGCTGCAGCTTTTGGGAGCACCATAACTGAGGTGGTAGGACTGGGCCTGGATTTCTCTTGGGTGTGTGTAGCGCTCCCTGGGGGATCCAAAGAGGGGAAGTTTTCTTCATCCCTGCACAAGCCTCCTCTGCAGGTTGGATAGTCCTGGGAACTGCTCTGGTTTCTCACCTTGTTGCTGAGCCAGAGTTTAAAAGTTCTTTAGCTGTTTCATTTCTGACCTGTGAGATGCTATGTGGGACACATGAAATGAGCTATCCTGGCTTTTTTTTTGGTTTTTTTTTTCCTCTCTTTTAGCGATGGAGAGGGGAGATAAAAGTTGTGAGAAGCTGTTGTGCAGCCTGAGTGAAACAGAGAAAAGGCCTAAGGAATCCATTGCTCAGGACCAGGGTAGTTGATTTAAACAGGGAGTATGAACTTCAAATTAATTTCTAAGTGGGGCTGCCTTTATGACCTGTTCCATGGGGAGAGTTGATGAGAGGATCTCTGTGCCAGGTTACTAAATAGTTAACTTCAAGGGAGATAGTTTTCCTTCAGAAGCAGAGGTTTGCGCACGTGTGGGTAACAAAGCATTTCCAGTAGAGCACATTTGATACTTAACCTGGAAAATGTCAAAAGAGGTGATTAATGTTTTGTACCTTTGGAATAGGTTTGATTTTGTGTGCCTGAAGCTTCTAGCAGGTGCTATAGAAACCAGGGAAAAACGTTATCTTTTCAGCATGTCGCACTCAAAGTTCACATTGAGCCACAAAATAATATTCAAATGAATGACAATCTCTTGTTTGAATCTAAATGGAAAATTGAGTTTTCCATGGCCTACTTATTCTAGAAATGATCATTTCATTGTAGGCAAATTTAACTAAAACCTAGGAGACTTCTTCAAAATTACATGAAAGGAAAAAAAATATTATTCACTTTTAAGGTGAGGCAAAGAAGTGACAAGAGATTTTTCAGAGGGTCTGTGGTGATCTATCTTGCCTGCTAGTTCTGCTTCTGAGAGAAAGCAGTTTTCAGTTTTCACAAATACATTCTTGGTTGTTTGCTTACTTTTTTCTTTTGCTACTGTACTGTACAGTAATGTGACTAAAATTGCTATATACAGTTTCTTAAATTTCAGGGGTTTTTTTCAGAGTTTTAAAAAATCTATTTCTAAAAGTGTGCATGTTTGCCCACATGAACTGGTTGCTTTAGAACTCCCCTAGTGGTCCCATGCTGTTTGTCAGGGGTAGTGTTTGTGCCCTAGGTCAGCTTTTTGCTTTGTCTGTGAACACCAGCCCAAATTAGGCTGAGTTCTGAGACAGCAGAAGATTACTCTATGTGTAACAGCTAGATAGGGTTATCATAATTAAGAATGATCAGGCATTTTAGCATCTGTTATTAACCAGAGTGTACATGTGTCATTCTCACGGAGCAGATGAGGGTGATTTGTTTCCTCTGAGGTGTGATGGAGGCATCGTTGTTAGTTCTGGCTGGGGCTCTGGTAAAATCAATATGAGGATGCATCATAGCCATACTTGCAGGAGCAGTAGGAGGATAAGAGAGATGCAGACCCATTAAATGATCGAAGACCCAGAGAAAATGCCTTATGCAATACAAAAATCAGTTTGAATAGTTTATTAAAAGGCTTCTGGACAGATATGGTCGTAGTGTCTTATGGGGAGAAAATACTGGTTAAATAGAAGAACTGATGCTGTCAGCTAAGGCAGGAACCATGTGGTTTTAATAGTGAGGAAAAGTCTGTGCTGGCAGGAGCTGTTGAAATGGATGATAAATTCTCTGTGAGTTTCCTAAAAGTCGTGACTTGATTTGGAAAGTTACATTGTAGCTGAGCACACATTACCAGATTAATTCGTGGAGGGTTGCTTCTGTAGGATATCTTAGGGACTGTTTTCATTCAGGTTAAACTGCCTGCTTTTGTAGTCCCTTTCAGCTTGCAGTTTCCTAAATCTGCAGCTCTAAGACCCTAGCTTTTCCCACTTTAGAAGCTGTGAAAGTTGTTGGAAAGGCAGTAAGGAATTTGGGAAGAAAAGTGAGGCTTTCATGAGTTGGACTAGTGGGATGTTTCCTTGGAGGAATTAGCCTCTGCTGTTTCCTCTGCTCTGTATATGTTGGGTGAATCGCTGCTAGTTGTTGAGAACTGCTCGCTTGCTGCTTTTGCTGCTCAGCCTGAGACACGGGGTGGTGAATTACAGAATGGATGATGACTCAAAGTGCAAGTGAACTTGGTGGGAGCTAGTCCTAAACACCACCCAGCACTAAGTAAACATTCAGAAAAATTGGGATGTCTCCAGCTGGGCATTGAGAATTAATGGATGCTTTTAATCTGACTCTTTTTATTTCTCAGCATTCCTTTAAATTGGTATCTTGTGAGTAATACAGCATAAAAATGACAGTCTTAAAAAAAAATTACTATTGTCAGGTTTGCGGAAAAACAAGATAAAAATTACAACATTATGCAAACTCTTTAAGATTCACTGCTTTTATTACAGCTAAGTAACTGAAAGATTGCTCTAATTTTATTTTAATAGAAACAAATCTGATTGAATAATTTCTGTTTTTTCTTTTCAAAAATGAGACTATCACAAACATTTAAAAAGGTCTTGATTAGAGGTGATGAAGTGCCTAGTGAAATTTAAGTATCCAGACTGGAGCAGTGTTGCTTCATTGGTTTGTCTTTAGCATGAAGTCTTGCTTTTCAATCAGATTCTATTTTTTTTTAGGAATAAAATTTTTAAATTAATTATTCTGGGTTTTAATATATTACAGTAATTCCTGATGTCATTATGCAAAATTAATTTTTTCTCCTAAGAGTAGTGTACTTTGGGTTTTTTTAAAGACTTTTAACTGAAATCCATAGTTCATTTTGTTGCTTCACCAGATCTTTTTTCTTCTCTTAGCACATTTTAGCAAGCCTCCCCAGGTTAAAGAAAGGCCATAGAGTTAAAATATTTTTAAACTGTGATCCTGCTTAAGCTCTTCTATTTTCTCACTTCCTGACTGAGTGCAGCTATCTTTGCCTGCCCTTTCTCCCTTCTTTTGTTTACTGCTGAGGACGGGGCTGATACCACATGCATTGGAGATCCTCATTGCCAGCTGAAAGGAGTTCAGGAGCAAATGCCTTGTCTTAAGGAGTATTGAACAACACATCCCTACACTGGGAAGTGATCTTTTATGGCATCAAAAAGTTCATCTGTGTGGGCTTTCAGTGTTTATTGTACTAATTTGGTAGTGTGGCATGCAATAATTTATTGTCATATGTTACCTAGTCATACATCCAAAAAAAAAGGAAAGCAAATTAAGGTTTCCTGCCTGTTTTATTATTTTATATGACCTCCTTAAATCTTGCTTTTTGATTTATCTTTCAATGAGTTTGTAAAAATGAAATAGTTTGCTGATGAATCTGGAATTTATGGAGATTTGATATGTATATCTATCTATATCTATTCTTAAATATATGAAATGTTTATATCAGTGAATCGCTGTTCAATATATCTTGTTGAAAAATGGTTATGCTCTTGTTCTCTGAAAATACAGACTTCTAATTCGAGTCTGCCTTTTTAAGAGTTTCCTCCAACGTTGTTTCAAGGTAGAGTTTGAAAAAGGAAGCAATTTGTAAACTGCCGAAATACAGCTCAGTGTCGAAGCAACCTAAGAATAAAATGACTCAAAAAAAATAGTTGCTCTTATTTTGAAAGTGAGTCGGAGTGGAGGAGCTTGCTTTGTGCACAGCTGCTATTGGCTGCACAAACCCTTCGTTTCTGTGGCTAACGCTAGATAGGAATATTAATAATACAACTCACGCCTTGTCGTATTTTGCTGCTTAATCATCTTGTTTGGCACACCCCCGGTCATGTTCTGTGTGGCCATAATTCAGGAAAGAAAACTCACTGGGGCACTGGTATTACAGTGCAGCAATCAAGGAGGCTGGGATTATGCAGATAATGAAAGGACTGGCCGGCGTGTGTTTATCCAGGAAAACTGGAGTGAAGTTTTAGCCAGCGAGGAGCTGCAGAGCCGCCTCCCGTGCCGGACCATGGCCGTGGCTCCCGTGTCACGGCTGCCTTGAGGATCCAGGGTGGGTAAACAGAAATCAGGAGCACTGCCAGGCTCAGAGATTGTGTCAGCAGGATTGCTGCAAGGTTCTTCCACCAAAAAACTCTAGCTCTTACAAGTCCTTCATAATGTTGTCTTCCCTGTGCTGTTGCTGCTGTCAGAAGTGGTGTGTCAAGGAGGCTGATAATATTTTGTTGGGAAATACTTGATTACGTTAACATAGTTTGGAAAGATAAAGAGGGGCTCTAGCATGAATCTGAATTCCAGTGGAAGGGAAAAGCAGTACTTCTTTTTTTTTGTTTTAATTTTTTTTTTTACAACTACAGCTTTAAAACCTAAACCTAACATTTCCTCAGAGGCTAGAACTGACCCCTGTAAATTGCTTATAATTCAAAGTGTCGCTATATTAGTCTGGATAACTTCTGAAAAAAATGTGGAATAGAAAACAAATGTTTGGCTTGAACCTAAAGGTGGTTTAGTTGAGGGGTGCTGTAAAGGATAAAATGATGAGAGGATAAAAGGAAGTATCTAAAACAAAGGGAAACTAAATTTGATTTGGTTTTGTTTGGTTAGGGTTTTTTGGTTGTTGTTTTTTTCTCTTTATTTTGTTTTTAAAAATCAAGAACCTCTATCCCTCTCTTGGTTTTTAAGTAGTTTGATCTTTAAATAATGTAGGTTCTTCCAAGAGACCCATGATTTTTTGTGAAGTGGCTTCCATGCTTTTGTCAATGCATGAATAAGAAATAGTAGAATGGGTGGGGAGGAAGTTGATTGTAATTTGACTTAAAAGCATGAATGTTTTGACCTCAGCGATTGGCAGTTTGAAAAGAATGATTTGCTGTGCTGTTTGTGTGAGTGTTGGGTTGTTTAGTGTTAATCACCATCCAGTTATGAATATAATTCACTCGTTAGACAAGTGAATTAGACTGTAGGCTGGTGCTGGACTTCTAAACATACCTTCAGTAAACACTCAGGTTAGAAGGAAGGATGTTATTTGAAGTGCTGTGTTGATGGAAATTTCATATTCATCTTGTGGAAATATCTTGTGGATGTAATGAAGGTAACACTCATCAAGTTGGAGAGGTCTGTAAAAATAAGAAATTTTTATTATAGTTTCTTACATAGTTAAAAGGTGTATTTTCTGAGATACAGTTTTGAGTGACTAATTGTGAAATTTTCATTCCTAAGCAAGGGATAAGGTGTTAGGGTTTCCTTTTTGGTGGGATGTTGTTTATGTTTGCTTTTTCTAGTGACCTATGTTTAGGCTCTTAAGTTTCAAGTAGGATCCTTTTTGGTTTGGTTTATAACTTAAGTTGACTACTTAAGCAACTGACACCATTTACCATAGACCATATCAGAATATTTTGTCTGTGCTTGCTGTAGCAAAGCAGTGGAGTCAGAGAAAAGCTGATCCTTATTTTTTTAAATGATACTTTTGTTGCTGGGTTTTAGAGCCTTGAGACAGTGGGTGGAAATCAGATCAACATATAACCTGATCCTATCTGCAGAGTTCTTCTAGGCTTGAGAGGCCCAAAATTTGAAGAAGCGTAGGATCAGTCCCCATGTTGTAACAGTTTTTCTTGCATTTCAGAATTAAGACCAGGTTTTGTGATGCTCAGAAATAATTCTCATTTCATTATATTAGCACTTTGCCTGATTAAGTAAGGATTGCTGAATCAGGTTCAGTGTTTGAGAGGTGAAGGGAGATGAGTGTTAGTGTTTGTGTTACTCTGGCTGGTGTGTTTTGTGGTAACATTTTAATAAAAGCAAGGGCTGATTGCTGTGTTGAAGGATGTTCAGAAGGACTGTATTTGTATTCTAATTCAAAAGAGATTTTCAGTTTATTTTTTGCCCATCTTTTTGCTGAAGTTAAGACAAGTTTTGAAGTCGCCATTGAACATGCCAGGGCCTGAGTTGGTTCTCCTCCAGCTACAGGTAGGGAATTATGCTCAGAATAAAGGTAAAATTTACTTTTAAAACCAAACTAGAATTACAGTTTTCAAAGTTTATATGTGAAAGTTATAAATCCAGAAGTTTTTGTACCAGTAATGTTCTTAAATATTTTCATAGGAGTGAAATACTGTGTTTCAGTTTGGTTTAAGAAAGGACATCAGCATTGCTTATTAGGCATAATAAAAAAGTAGCTTAGTTTTGAAATAGCAGTCCAGTGGGAATTTCATACACCTCCTGTGTATTCTCCCCCATGGACATTCAGAAAACATTAGGAGTTTCAGGTACTGTAAGTCAGACATTTACTGTGGTCACAGTTTTGTTTTGTTTTGTTTTTCTTTTGTCCCCCCTAAACATTTTCAAGTAGTTATAAACTTCTTCCTACAGATTTCAATGAGTTCATTACATACAGTGAGAAAATAAACTTCCTGGTTTTTGTTGTTGTTGTTTTTTGGTGGGTTGCTTTTTGTTTCTTTTAGGAGCTCAGGAAGCCCAAAACCAGAAAATGACCAATGATTGTTGTCTTAGACCTACCTGAAAGTTAAGGGTTAATGGCAGCTCTTGAGCTGGTGCCAAGGAAAGGTGGGATGATCAGGGAAGGGGGAAAACCGAGGGAAGTTTGTTGCTCAGTCACAGAATGAGGAGGCAGAGAGGAACTGGCCAGACCTGTTGTATAAGAGGAGCTGTATCAGGTGCGGGGCAGGGAACTGGAGCTCCCTGAAACCGGCACGAGTCGGGTCCAGCACAGAGGAGCGGAGGGAGCTCTGCTCCAGCCCGTTTATCCTGCAGGGGAGAGGGGGGAAGTGCTGCTGCTGGCAAACTGCGGTGGCTGAGCTTGCTCTGAGAGCTCAACTTTTCCCTCAGCCTTTTAAACTCTCAGCACTTTGTAACATTGGAAACAGAAGAAAATTCAAGGCTTACTTGATCTGCTGTTCCTTGGACATGGTGAGGATGTGGAGAAATAATAAAAAAATTTTATTCCTGAACAGGTAAAAGTACACTGTTGTAAAATAATACAATTTTGTTTGCCTTACAATGACTTTAATCAAAACACCGATGCATAAGGCTACATCTGTCTACAAACTAGTTGAATTTTGGAATAATTTAATTTTTTTCTTAGGTATCTGAGATATTGAAGGGAGGGCCAAGAGTAAATACTTGCCCCATGAGTGCCCTTAGGTGGTGCTGATGCCTCAGGGAAGGATTATCTCAGAATGGGAAGAGTAATGCCCAAAGCAGAAGAACCTGTCATTTTCCTCTTCATTACACAAGCAGCCTTTTTAATTTCCTCTGCCTTGCTGAATCCTGATTGAAACCTTGCATTAGGCCAGGGCAGCCTGGGTGCCCAGGTAGGGCTGTGTGCAGTGAGAGAGGATGTCTGCCTCAGATACTGGATGAGAGGAGTCTCCTGTAAAACCATCAGGCCTTTGCTTGGGCAAAAACTACTTGGGTACGCCTGAACCATCTCTTGGAGAGTTGGAGTGTGTAACTAGGAGTAACCATGTCTGTCCCATCAGAGTTGTGTCCAGAGCTAGAAACTCCCAAACATTTTTTTCCAACGTTTTGGATGAGCGACCACAAGGTTTGGGAGTTGAAGTGAGAGAGGGATGCTGTTGAGCTGGGTTCTAGGGCCCAGGTTGCCTGGTGCTCTTGTGATGGGCTCTGTGTCCCCTGTGGGGTCTTGTTCTCCTTCTGCTCGCTCCTTGCTCTCTCCAGGCACTGGATGTCCCTCACAGTGCTGTGTCGTGGGAAGCAGGGATTCCCCGTTGGTTTTGAGGTACCATGTGTTTGAACCCAAAGAGATGTGCACACTTGTTCTGTAATTAACTTGAGTCCTCAGTCAGGACCAAGGTTGTACACAGCCACATGGAAATGTCTCTTTAGAAAGAGAAAGAACCCCAGCCAGACCACACTAATGTGAAAGTGGGAAGTAGGGATGTGCCAGCTAATGGTGGTGGTGGTGGTTTGCTGGGCAAGGATTTTGCAGTCTGTTGTATGTGTTCTTTCTTTTTAGCAGAATCACATTTAAAGCAGATCCTTTTAGCCTTCATTTCAAGTGAAAAGAAGTTCCTTTCTCAGCAAAACAAACCATCATAGAAGCATTCAATTTCTCATTTGCAGAATAAATGATTTTAAGTTCTCTCAAGTCCAGCATGGAAAAAGTACTCCATCGTTTTACTGGATGCTGTGTTCTCCAAAACATCCCTTTTTTTAAATGGCTGTTTCTTAATGATCCACAGCTGAAGGTTCTTTCCTTTACTCTTGGCAGCCTGAGCTGTCTTCATAAGGTAGAACAGGATCTCTCTTCCGTCCTAGGAAATAGTATTAATCCTGCCAGTCTTGAACTGAATCCAGAATTACTAATCTGTCAAAACACTACTTTTAGTTATTACAGATGATATTCACGATATTTGAGAGTTGCATTCATGTTGTCAAGAACACGTGATGTGTTTGTCTGTGGTAACCTCAGAATTTCTAGAAGGGATTCGTTATATTACTATTAAATGACTGCAGTCTTTATTAGTAAAAATGAGTCAAGTTCTCTTAATAAAATGGTAATTTTCTAATTACATACTGTATTTCTAAAGTAATGGCTTTTAAATACCAAGTATTTAAATTTGGCTTTTTAGTGGAATAATAAAGTATTACAAAGGCTGTCAAGTAATTTAGGATTAATTCAGATCATTTAGTTATTTTTCTCAGTGTTTTCCTAGTAAAAGATGCCTAACTAGTCTGTCTTTCTCATGATCTGTTTTTCCTGTTTGTATAAATTTGGTTGATAACTATACAGAAGCAGAATAGTTGGGAGGAAATTCCAAGATGTTTCAACTTTTCATTAGCAAAGTGATTGAGAAACAAGGAGGGTTCACTGAGATGTCTGAAACATCATTTTGTAGCTGTGTAGCAAGCTGGGCTTGCTGTCACGTTCATGAGAAAGAAATCTGTGTGGAAAAGCACCCTCTCCAGAATGGGTTGCTTTTATGTGTGTATTGTCTTTGCTTGTTTCAGTTTTTAAAAATCTAAATTTACATGGGTTTTCTGTCATTTCTTTTGAGTAATCCTTGCATGTTTGCAGGTTGGTGTAGGTAATATGTTGGGGGAAAAAAAGGCTGGTGAATAGATAGGGTACAGTTGATCTCTAGTGCTGCAGTTATCTCCTGTTTGATATGGTGCTTTCTTGCAGGATTTAGAACTTTAAATGTCGTGTGCAGGAAGGCCATTACTTAAAAAAACCAGCACGTATGAGGGAAACTGCTGTAAAATCTTAGAAGCTAGATTCCGGTTAATTTGTGTTAAACCCTGGAACAAATTTACTGGAAGCTTCCTTGTCTGAATGAATGTGAGACATACAGATTCCTCAATGCAGCAGCTCAGAAAGAGTTACTCAACCAGGTTACTTTTCCAGTTGTGACTAAGGGGCCAATTAGCAGCATCCGGAATGAGACGGCAGCGCCTAGGTAAAAATAGATGGCATTTGGAGAAGCTGGGGGCAGGCTTGGAGGAGGTCTTCAGCTGTAGACTGAGAGAAACAAGAGAAAGAGGCACCCTTCAGAAAGGAGTGTTATAGGAGTGTGTGTGTGTGAGAGAAATTCCATCAACAAGCAAATGTACAAGCAGCCCAGAGGAATGGCAAAAAGCAATACCAAGTTAGACCCTCAAACCAACAGGCCTCTGCTGCCAAAGGAATTCCTGAGCTGGGCTCTTACTCCCATCTGACAAGAGCGATAAGGCTGGCATTGATGTGAAAATGAAACAAGCTGTAGCATCCTCTGAAAATGACAGGAACCAGAGGTGTGGGTGTACAGCTCGCTAGATTGTTAGCTCTTATGTTCAGGATTGATACATTAGTGCCTCTGTCAGAGGCAGGAGTAAGTCACACACGAGTGATGCTTCAGTTGATTTGCTTGAAGGCAATTAGTTGACTACTGCTGGCATCTCTGAGACTAAATAATTAACATGCAAGGTACAGGGAGGAGAACTGGATGGGCTGGGATTTTGCTTTCTAGCCTTTACAGTTACAACTTAGTCCTGTGACCACAGCAGCTTCAATGGTCCTTCTCTGCCGTTTTCATAGGATACTGAAGCTGCTGGATTAGTATAGTTAAAAACTCTTTTGTTGCTCACTGACCTACTTTGGCTGTGCGTTAGCTCTTGGATTGGGAAAGGGCCATCTGTATACATGCCCGTTGGTACAGCCTGAGTGTAAAGAGAACATAGGATGCTGTCTGCCTTCTCTTGATCAACCTCAGTCCAGTGGAAGCAATTACTTAAAATACTCGATTTTATTCTGAGTGGCTTGCTTCACTCGGCATTTAATAATGTATTAGTGAATTCGATGGAAGAAAGAGAAGGCATGAGGGGTGCACCTGAAGTCCTATCTTTAAATACAAAGGATGTGTGTAAGTTAAAGACTTCTTACTAGTGGTCTAGTAATGAGCTGGCTGCTTCTTAAAAAGTATAGGCAAGCCAGGGAAGGTGTGATCTGTGTATTCCCTTGGACAGATACAAAGCATGTTTGCTGATCTGTACCTGCAAAGGCTCTATAAAAATGCTTTCAGAATGTTACACTAATTCACTGGTAGTGTGTTTAGATCACCTCACTTTTAGAGTTATCTGTATTTGTATAAATCTGCAAACCACAAACTTTTCCTGCTGAGTTTTTCTCCATTAATTTTTTGTGGAATACATAACTGATGAGACTGCTCTTCCTTTTTATTTTTTCATTAGTAAGCAATGAGCTTTCTGCCAATTGGAGCAAAGGTGTAATCAATCACAGTTGTAATGAACCAGAGTAACACTTCTTGACTTCAGTTTGGCCAGGGTGCCACTTCAAGATGAAGTTTGTGACCTCAGCACAGCTGGGGATAAATATTGCTGGAAATCTAATTTCAGTTTATCATCTTCAACAGAGAAGCACCTTAACTAATGAGTAGCTTGGAAGAGGTAGAGAGGGTAACAGTTGATGAGGAAGGGCATTGTTTGGTAACCACAGAGGAAATGTTTTAATGATATTTAATGCCCAAACTGTTACGTCTGGTTAATGTTTGTAACAGTCCAAATTGAGAAGGCTTTGCAAAGTGACTCAAAGCCCAGCAGAGCTATACCTTTGGTTATGTTACTTGCATGACATAACCCTGTCTGTATAGTTTCTAATTTTCCCAGACTTGTTCTTGAGAACTTAATAGAGAACTTTTAATTTGTTATGGGTCAAATATTTATTTTTAAAAGCAATATGCTGTTGTAGACAGTGATATTGCAGAGGGTCTAAGTAATTTCTAGAGAAATTCAGGTGCCAACTCCCAGTGGTCATCAGATATATTTGTCTGTCCAGGAGCAGACAGCGTTTCTGAAGAACAAAAACGCCTATAATGGATTTGCACACAAGCAGGTAGATAATATTCTGCCTTAAAAACCCTGCATTATTTTATTTAGTGTTTTTGAAGAGGTTAGAGGTAAAGATCTTCTGAAAAAAAGTCTATGTACCTTGTGCTAGTGTGAGGTTATGATAAAAGTTGTTCTTTAGACAATTATAAGTATTCTGAAATTAGGTCTTTGGTCTCTAGAACCATGTTAGGGAGATAAAATGCCTACCCCATTTAGGGCTCAAGAAGCATAATAAAAAGTTTCTGTTCAAAAGAGAAAAGTGGCCTAATATTCTGTCAGTCAATTTTACAAGTTTTAGCAAAAATACCTGGTTTAGTATAACAGAGCAATAGACTCTAACGGTGGGTAATTACTAGTAGATGAGTTTCTCATTTACACTGCTTTGAGCTGAGCTGTTCTGTGATGGACAAGATCCTATTTCTAAAGGAATAGCTGTTATTTTTGCATAGACATATGTAATGATAATACATAATAACATAAAATACCCAGCATAACACATATTAACTTGACAGGTTACAGACGAGTATTATATAAATGTCATGTTTTTGCCTTCTATTGCTGAGTTGTTCCAGATCCTGAATAATCTGAAGATTAAAAAGTTGCTGTAGAAGTGGTATAGAATGACAATGTGTTTCTGTGCACCTAGGAATGTGAGCAAGCTCTATGGTAATTACAAAAGCAAAATAAAGTAGATTTATATATTTATTTCCTGTCATTTAGACATATGTACTGGGCTTGGCAATGTGAAAAAGGGTGTTCCCTTAACTACCGGCTTGGCTGATTGGAGTTATTGTCACAAGGTGTTGAATAACAGAGTGTGAGCCTCACAAATGACTGTGTCTCAGGACGGCTGGTGGAGCCTGAGTGCTGGAACGCCTTTTGCAAGGAGTGTACGTGGAAGGAGGGGCTGGTGTTGTAACCGCCCTTCTTGACAAGGAAACCACATGGATTGTTTGTGGATGCAGAGTCCTCACGTAGCATCTTCTGAGTAATGCTTTTGAGTTTCTTAGCTGGCAAGGAGCTGTTATCCCAGTGTGCAGATCAGGATTACCTTCAGGTTTTCCTGTGTTTTCCCGTGGCTGGGGTGTAGCAGGAATTATGGTCTTGTGCTCAGGAAACACAGTGGCTGGTTCCCTGAGGGACTTGCTGCTGCAGATGGAGCATCCCCTGCAACCCCAGCTTGCTTTTGGCATAACATTAAATCCAACTTGAGGTGTTGGTTCTCATCTTGGACATCTCAGTGGGCTGAAACTAGTATTTAAAAAACTAAATTAATAATGAAAGCCAAACCCCATAATTTAGTTGTGCCATGCTGGAGCTCATGCAGGAAAGAGGAGAGAGGAATAAGAATATATAAGAAGTTGAGCTTTCAGTGTGTCCATTTGGGGACTTTCAAATGAATTCCCAGCTTATTTCTGCATCTTCTGTCATAACTTTGGGGTATGTTTACTAAATACTGGGGTTTTTTTCTTACACAAACATAGTATCTTAAACATGTGCAGTTCCATAAAGTCCTTACTTCATTACACACGTTGTCCCCTCTGTGGAGGGAGTGAGAGAGCAAACAGTTGGATTGTGTAGCACGTTACTGGAAAATGTTGGGAGACTATTGTGGTAAATTAGCATAAAGTATAATGTGTTGCTGACTGAATTCATACTGCCAGATGAGAAGGGAATGGAAGTTGTGTTTTCAGGGTTCAATTAAACTCTTCTCAATGTATAAACAGGGCTATAGAAATGTATATTTTATATGTATGTATATTATTTAAGCTAATAAATGTGAATATTTTAAAGTATAAACCTGATCTCTTAGACAGTGGGTTATATATGTAGAACAGCTCTCACATAACTATTTGTTTCACTTGAGAATGAAGTATTCCTGTGACTTCTGGGATAAATTAGTGGGTCAGTATCAAGCAAAGTAGCAATTCTGGCACTTGCTCTGAGCCTGCTTGGATAAGAGTTATGTTTTGGGTTTCCTGTGCTCTTGGTTCAAGCTTTTTTGCAAGTGTCTGAGAATTTCTGTATAAATTTCACAGAGCAGCTCTGTAGTTGGAGCAAAATGAATATTGCATATTTTATTTGGACAGATGGCAGTTTCAGAGCTCTTACTAAGCAAGATACAATTTCTGCATTCTTACAGGAAGCGTGTACAGATATATAATTTTATCATTATTTCATTATGTACTTAATGCATTGAAGAAATGAATTGCAATGCAAATCCTGGACTGCCTTGTGACTGCATTTAAAGTGGAAGGTAACAGTAAGATTGCTGTGACGTGTTTGTGTTCTTATGTTTAATGATCATTACAGAGCACAGGCCTCTCATGTCATGCAAAAAAAAATTGTGATCTGGTAAGAATCTTATCAAAAGAAAGACAATAATCCTCTTAAGGATTCTTCTGTCTTAGGTCAGGAGGACATCATGGGGTTTTTTGCAAAGGTGTTTCTTAGTGTCCTGGAAGTTGTAAACACTTTTAGATTTTTCTGCCATCCAAGGAACCTGGAAACAATGTACTGTTCAGTATAAATGGTTGGTCTTGCCTAATATCGCCATCAATTTACAATGCAAAAAATAAATTAAATTGTACACGTTGTAGCAAGATAAAGCTGAGGCTGCAATGTAATCCATCATTCTCTCTAAAATTAACAGAAAACAAGTATGATATAAAAGAGATTTGAGCATAGCATGACCAAGTTGAAATAAGGAGCTGAGACTTGGTGTCTATTGATGTTTTGAGTTCCAGTGCTCTCCTAAGAATTTGTGAATGGAAGGAGGATGGCGGGGTCCTAGAGAACAGCCAGGCAATTAAAAATACACTACCAAGCACCCTGAAGAACTGTTAGAGATTTTAAAGGAAAGGAAGACAGCAGTAGGGTGATCTCCATGGAGCATAAGCTACCATTGTGCAGCTTTGCTCTGTACTGGGTGTTTGAGAAATCCCTTGGAGAACAAGGTGGCTTTGTTTATATGGTGTTCTTGCCTCTGGTCTTTGGGATGTGATTTAGAGTACAGGAGCTGAGCACATAGGTAAGTTCAGCTTGCTTTCCATTTGCTCTACCTGTAGCTGCTTTTGCTATTCAAATGCCTACAGAAAAACCTGACTAATTCTGGTGTGCAACTCCTCCTGGTAAGGGCTAAAAGGAGCTGGTGGAGGGCTCTGCACTGGAGGCATTACCAGCTAGAACTGAGCAAAGTTGTAAGGAGTAACACTTAGTGACTAATCCTGGGGTCTCATGAAACCCAGCTGCAAGGATTTTTAATGTAAAGTCAGTCTTGTGTTTGTAACGGAGCATGACGCTAAAATTTGGGAGATCTTTTAAGTTTGTGGATATTTTGATTCTTACACTGAGAATGTTCTAACAGCTCTGGGAGTTGCGAAGCATGAGCTGATTGTACTGTGTTTTTAGTGTTGTCTCCCAGGTTTGTTTGGTTTTTTTTTTTTAATACAACTGGGTAAATTAACAGGTTTATGTCAGAAAAGAACCAGAAACAATAAACTGTCCAACAAACAAACAAAAAACCAAAGTGGAGAGGTGCTTATGGTTATGTAAATGTACAAATTAGAAAACAAAGAATGGGGATTTTTTTTTTTTGTCTTTTTCTTTCTTTTTATAAAGAACATTTACAATCCATTGCTTTTTTTTTCCTTCTTGGAGAAGACTTGAAGAGTAACAATTAAGTGTTTCATATGTAATGCTAGATGGTGTTAGGCAGAAAGTATGTGGCAAAAGTATCCTGATAACTTCTTCACAGGTCAGTGTTTTCAAGTGGCCGGACAGAAAGCTCTCTTTAGTGACTGCTCAGCAAACTCAGTGACTTCAGCTCTCTGAGTGAAGGGTAGCTTGTACTTTGAAAGTGCCATTCAGTAAAAACCTACTTAAAACAACTGGCATGAGCTTTCTGAACCAGCATAAAAGAAACTTGAGTCACTCCAAGAAATTGGCCACAGTAACTCTGTGTTTCAGCAAAGTATGTTTGTCTTATTTTGGGACTTTTTGCCATGTGTTTAATTTAGGGAATTGAAATAGTACTTTTATGTATTTTTGCCAGCTTTCTTGCTTCCCTGAAAAAAAAGAGAAATCACCAATAATTGTTTCTGAAATATTAGTAAAAATTGGGCGGAGGGAGCGAAAGTAACCTACAAAACCTTTGATTAGCCTGGGGCTAAAATATAAGTGTTAATTTGATGTCTAGGCAAACTCACCGTAAGTAATGTAATTGGATACATTAACATGTCAGTGTCAAGAACCTCCAGATATGTGGCTGCTTAATCAAATCTAGCCCCTAACCTCTAACTCTTTCGTTCTTGTTTTGCTTAAACACTTTGAGCTACTACTTTTTTTCCTTTTAAAATATTCTGCTATTTTCATTGTGTTCATATTCTCCAAGCAGTTTTTTCTCTGTCTTCCAAGTCTCGTGCTCTACCTCATCCTCTCTCTTTTGGTCTTTTAATAATTTTTTACGTTGTTTCCCTGTCTCCTTTAGTTTCCCACTGTGTACCCTTCTCATAATATTCACAGCTACTTTGCTGTTCCTCTGTATCTAGTGAAATGTTTTGTTACATTTATCTACCTGCTCTTTTTCCATCAATTTTGCTCTAAAATCTTGTCATTTGAATCCTTTTCCTTACCTTCTTTTTTACCTCCTTTAACCTGGATCATTTTTGGCTTGAATGTGCTTGCAGGTAGAATGGGTAAACTTTGACTGTCTTGGGGTTATTTCATTAAACTCATCCCATTTCTTGAAGAACTAATGTGGAAGTGTTTAAAATTTTGTCAGTTTTACCTAAGCAAGAAGGTATTGCTGGTTGATTATGAAGAGACACTGTTCTGCTGAGTGGGGATTATCAGTCCAAGCATAAGGGATGCTATATAGGCCAAATATGTCATGAGTCTGTCTTTTTGTGGGACAGCAAGCAGTATACTAAAATACCCTGGCAATTGTCTTCCATTAATTGCTCGGGAATTCTCACTATCCTCCATGTATTTCCTTGATTACATATTATCCAAGACGTTTGATGTAACTGTTTCATAACAGATTCCTCGTGTAGGTCAGTGAGTAGTGAGAGTGCCCAAACTTATAAAACCTAGGGCGCCCTGGAAGCTCTCCCCTCAGTTGAGGGTGCACATCATCAATGCCAGTTTGCACTAATGTAGAGCCTTTTCAGCGAGTATTCATGTAATAATGTTTTGTTATGGCTCATAAATAGCTTTGACAACCAGACTTGTGGTCTTGGTTCCCTTCCAAGTTGAAAGATATTCACAGCACAGACATCACTAGGGAGAATGAGCAAGTGTTGGTCACAGATTAACAAAGCGTAGCCTAAAGGAGTCTCTTCCTTGAAATTTTGACTGCCGTGGCTCTGGATTGAGCTGTATGAAAATAAAGAGATTTAAATTATTGCGTGCACTATGCCTGCAGTGGAAGTAGGCAAAAGGTTCAAGTGAAACTTCATAAAGTGTAAAAGTATAGTTTTTAAAAATATGGTTTATTACATTCTTTTTATTGTCAATTTTTAGCCCTTCATCCATTTATTATTCTATTCAGGGGCTGAAACTCGAGCTAATACTACTATATGAGTAAAAGCAGAATTTTGATTAATACAGCTACATTACAGATTTTGGCAGTTTATATGACTAAGAATACATCTATTAAGGAGTACTCCATGTTGTTTGTAATGCTGCCCCATCTGCACTCAAGGCACTCAAATGATATGTTAGAGGTACGCTGAGTTTAGAATACCCACCCTAGTAAATGATGTTTGTTGAATGTCTGTGAGATGATTGGGGGGTGTTGTAAGCAGTGGAGGGATTTGCAGATCCAGGATCCCTGTGGAACTACCCGGGAGACTCCCACTTGGTGAGAATTTGCTCAGTTTGATTAGGGGCAAATTTATGGCCAGGGAAATAATTCTCAGTTTTGTGACAGATTATTTGAAGAGACACTGATTATCAGGAAATTGGTGGATTATGTCCTGTGTTGCGCTTCTAATCATGCAGTTTGAATGTGCTGGAAATAGTATGTTAATGTTGTGCTTTTTCTTTCTGCGTGTGTTCACTCAGGAGAGTCAGCTTGAGTTTGTCCCACTGTATTTATTGCTGTGTGAATAATTGTACTAGTTAGGTTTTACATATTTGGAACACAGTGTGTAACTGCTGCCCTGCCTGTATAATTATTAAGTCTAGAGAATGGGTTGGGGAAACAGCTTTGAGAAAAGCGCTTCTTATAAATGAATGATTACTGACTTGGCAAAGCATTCATAATATTGACAGCCAGTTAGAAAAATTAAATCAATGCAATCAGGATAGTGATTATTTTTCTTGGGAAGTGTATGTGTAAGAAAGAGAGCAAACATTTGTACTTCTTGGAATGTTAACACCAGTATTCTACTGTGAAAAGTGAACTGTAGAAACATGGTTGTTCTGTATTTCAGGACTATAAGTTAGGGAAAGTTTTGAGCTGGGTGTTGCTAGACCTTCTCTTGAAGTGAACTTCTCAAAGAAAACCAAAAAGCTTTCAATTTCAAATTTGCAAGTTTTATTGGAATGGAAGGTAACTTCTTCCAAAATAAAATCGTCATAGTGATTTGTGAGAGTTAGATGTAAGAGGTTTATGCACCACTGCCCGCTTTGTGCAGGTGTGTCCTTGATGCAGTACTTGGTTATATTCAATGTTATTTGGTGACTGGCAGCAAAGCATGAGCAGTTTGGGGTTTGGGAGCTTTTTATATCACAGGGAGATCTTACTTAAATAGAGAAAGAATTGTCCTAGGTTTACTTAGAAACTGGAAGATATGAAAACTAAAGAAGAATTGAGGAATTATTTTGCCCTTAAGTCTAAAGGGAAAGTTGAAATTTTGCGGTTTAGTTGAAAGAGGAAACAATCTCAGAGGTGGAGTGAATGCAGAGTTCTCAGATGTTGGGACATTATAAGGAAGTTCTTAAAATTAATGTGAGTGAAAATGTTATTAGTCTCTCGTCCCCATTTCAGATTTACATTGGTTTTAGTATGTGTTTTTATTTTTCATGTTTAGTGTGGTGTTCGCTTTTACTGTCGTACAAGAAGATGATGCTAATTCTCCATGCAAATGTCATCTTCAAGCTAATGAATACCAGTGATGTATATACTGGAAGCAGTAGTTATTCTGAGAGCATTTTGATTTTAATGATTCATAAACGTTCTGATAGTGCCTGTGTGGGTGAAGGGTAGCATGTGCGAGCATACTCTAGTTCTGCTTAATACTTCATATGTTATTACATCTTTTGTCTTGTTTTATTCTGATTTTGGGCCCTATAACTGCCCTGTATCGGCAATCCCTTGGCTTTCCTCACAGTTGCCATGCTGCTTTAAGCAGCTCAATTCCTCCCTTCATCTTCACTTCTTCACTTCCAGCATTGTATCCTTCATTGTGAAAGGACAGGCAGGAGTGGATCAGGGAACTGATCCACGTGCTCCCCCTTCCTGGTTGTTCACTTGCCAGGGAGAGGAGAGCCATAGCTCACTCCTCTGGATGCAGTTTCTCTGGTGCATGGTTTGTTTCTTATAATAGAAAATGAGTTACTTGTAAATTACTTTAGTTGAAACATGAATGTAGTATAAAGATTAATATGTTTTTATCGATGTTAGAGACTTGAAATAAAAGTGTGCTATCAGATTTTATGTCTTTAGTTGATAAAAGGATGCAGAGTCAGAGACTGATGAGAAGAGATGGGCTGGTTGGATTAGGATTATTTTGGGAAAAGGCTATTAAGAGAGAAACAGAATTGCTTTAGCCATTTAGGAATTAGTATTTCAGTTCTTGCAGTAACAATTGTTGTCCATGTCTAATAAAAATTATAGTACTTTCTGTCAGTTTTTCTGATAACTTTATAAAAACTTGACTTCAAGGCTCTGATTCTGTCTTGATTGTGAGCATTCAGATGTAGTAGTGCTTGCTTTCACTAAGCCGATTTCTTTTGAATCTGTGAATACTCACTGTATTTCAAAAGCTCTGTACAGTTTTGAATGGCTAAAGAGAAAACTGACAAGCCTGAAAATTAAATTGTAGCAAAGACCTGAAAATGAGGAGAGTTCTCACAGTCATCTAGACAGTAACTTACCGCGCTTTAAATTTTGGTTTTAATAAATGTATACTCCTCTGTGCATTTGACAGAAAGCATGCATGCCACTTAATAGTGTCACTTTGATTTTATTTTATGGTTATTAAAGTATTAGGTGTATTTACACAGATTTATTAGAGCGGTTGCTAAATTTTCAGTTCTTTTATGTGAAAGTAGATACAATGGTAGTATTGTAGGTTATTAAATTTTGGGACCTAAATGTTTGGCTGTGTGTTAGCACAGGAGTAAAATTCATTGAAAGCTCTTGAGTATCTGCTGAGAAGAAAAGGGTTTGCTGTCTTTCATCAGCCAGCTGTGAAAATCTGTAAGGAACTGTGTGTTTCATTCCAAGTTGTTGCATTAAGGAGTTCAGGAGTTCTGCTGTGGGGTCTGTAGGTCTGTGCCCCAAATACCAGAAAAAGAACCTCCCCACCCCAAAATTTCAAACTGGCTAATGCCATGGTCTGTGTGGGAAGGCTGGGAACGTGGAATACTGATTTTGTTTATTTATACTGCCCTTTTCTTATCTTAGGACCCCCTAATTTTTCAAGTATATTTACTCTCATACACTTTTCCTGTTTCCAAGTACAAAAAACCTCAGGTATTATGTGTTACCCTATTCCCAAGGCACCCCAAATTCCCAGGAACATTGAGAAAAATTACTGAGCGGAACTTCTTAAGAGCTGTGTTCCCTAGTGTGAGTGGCAACTTGCTCAATAAAGAAAAGCAGATATGACCTGAACAATTAGTTTATGGGGTTTTATTCTGTGGGGCTTTAAGGTTCTTTTGTTGTTTGTTTGTCGGTTTTTTGGTTGGCTGTGGTTTGTGTTTTCTTAGCTTGCCCCTATGGTTCGTATGGCCTGTTGATGTAGTCAGACTGGCATGAATTTCACGTAGTGTTTTAGAGTGGTTTTTCTTGAGAAGAACTTAATTATATTTTTTGTTTTGTTCCCACACCTCCAGATATTTAACTGGAGAAAAGAAAACAAACTTTTATGACTTATTTTAATGCTTTAGTAATTTTAAAATTTTTATTTAATACAAACCCTGCTTAAAATTAGTGTAATCTTGAGTCATATATATGAGTCTGGTTTTAACTTGTGCTGAATTGTATCTTAATGGATTCCCACTTGATTTCAGCCTGTTTTTCTTTGACTGTAATGTCCTTGTTGGTCAAAGCAAACATGTAAAAGTCATGTAGAACAGTGCAACCAAAACCCCGTTATAGTCATGTAACAACATAGATTGTATTGATACCTTTTAAATATTTTCAAGGTCTGTGGTGAATTATAGGTAGTATAAGAAGGAGTGGAAGTTTTAAAAATAATACTTTTGAAAAGTAACCAATTGCACTTTTTATTTTTGTTTTCTTTTTCTCAGCCTGTATATAAGGCTGTCTTTGGAAGAAATTTTTCATCATTTGACTGTTGCCTGCTTGTTAATAACAGTGAATTCTGAAGTCCATTCTCATTCTTTCTATGATTTGAAGGCAGGTAGTCAAGAAAGCAGTCACAGAACTCTGCTTCCCCAGGCCCTTTATGTCCTGTAGGGCTGTAACCTTAGAAAGGTCGTGTATAGAAATGATCTTTTTTGTAATGGGTGAAGGCTAATGAGTCTCTGTCTCCTTGGCTCGTCTTAGGTTTCAGCTCTGCCTGCTCTGAGGTGTTTGAACGTGTGAGAGAGACCTGGCCAGTGGAATGGTTTTAGGATGCCTGGTTTTGGGACTGTCAGTATTCCCGAGGTGTTTGGAGAGGATTCTTCTCCCGTGTAGATTCCTTTTTGAATTCTGTCACTACTTTAGTGCTGTAAACAGAAACAGGTTCAATAAATGGCTGCATCTTTATTTGTACTGCAATCCATGTTTATTCTTTTTAGTGTTTAAGCACTGGTTTTAATTAAATTGAAGCACTGTGTTTAAGCAAAACAGATTCATGGTACTTAAGCCTTAAAACTACGTAAACTACCACACAATTACTAACAGATTCCAGCATTTGCCAAGTATTCCTTACTAGGACTTATTCTTGTGTCAGTAATAAGAAGTTCCATCTTAAATTGGCCTTTTAGAAGTCCAGGTTTTAAGAAATAAACATAAATTCTTTACTATTAAAGTTTTTTTAAGGGAGATCAGGAAGGTTAACCAATGGATTTTGGTGCTGAGGCAGGCATTGGTGCATTAAATAAAACAAGGTAGCTCAAAGGAGGTGAAGTGCTCACTAGTCTGAGGGCAGACTTTCAGAATAAAAATGTGGATTTCATTTCTGCAACTTTCACTATTGATATCCTATTGTGTACATGAATATTGGATAAATGAAGCTGTCTGTGTATTCTTTCAATGCATTTGGTAAAGTAACCAACAACTAAGAAGTTGAAATTCCTTTTATTATTATAGTAAGTCTTTTTGTTTGCTGAGAATTAAGCAAACAGAGCAAAAGTAGTGAGTTCTGCTTACTTTATTGGTCAAGCACATATTATTTTTTGTGAAAATGTTCCAGTTGATGCATGTTATGTGTTCACAGTGCAGCAAAAAAATCCTCACTGTATTTCAGTGAAATTGATTTTGCTGTGGGGAGTGTCAACATGGAGGTAATGATTGAAACTCAAAAGTTGCTTGTGGAATTGCAGTCTTGCTGTGTATTCATATGTATGCATTAATGTGTATTCATGCAGGGTTATAAATGACACAGTGTTTCTAGAAATATAAATTAATCAAGCTCAATGTGTTTGACAGTTTTTTCATCCTTCTTTGGAGTGTAAGTTAACAATGGCGAATACCAGCCTCCAGTCAAAGTAGTGGTTTATTGTAAAATTAAGTCTTGAATGCTGGTGTGTTTCCATTCTCTACTTCAGCCTGGACTTTCTTCGTGAACTTTATTTTCCTAATAGCAGGTGATGATTAAATTCCTTCTACAATACGTTCAAGATCTCAAACACACAATAGTAATACAGTTCCTATAAGTGGTTCATTTGTTAATCTGAGCTCTGTTCTACAAGATTTGTATGAATGCTGCTTTCCTTTGAAATTGATCTTCAAAAAGAAATCCTGTTTTGTATAATAAGATGCCAGACTCACAAAGATTTCCTTTCTTGTTTCATAGACGTTCCATCTTCAGAGCAGCCTGAACTGTTCCTAAAGAAACTTCAACAGTGCTGTGTCATTTTTGACTTCATGGACACGCTTTCAGACCTTAAAATGAAAGAATACAAGCGCTCCACTCTTAATGAACTGGTGGACTACATTACAATAAGCAGAGGCTGTTTGACAGAGCAGACTTACCCTGAAGTAGTTAGAATGGTGAGTTCCTTCTTTCTCGTGGTATCTCTTTAAATACACTTGCAATTCCAGTTACACACTGTGGGCGAAATTGAACCCTGGAGTAGGTGGATTAAATTATGCCTTTGGCTTGTATTTGCTAATACACATTGCTTGGGGATAATTCTTTAAAGACAAAAAGATTAATTTTTATATTTTTTTAATTAAAGTCAAGTAGATTTTGGTTATTATAGTGTCGCAAATGTATGAAAGGAAACCTGGATTGTTTCCCGATGGAGAAAGACAGCAGCCATAAAATCAGAGTCCCTCATGTTTCCTGCAATCTACCTTGCCTCTCCTCCCCAGTATAAATAATGGAATAATTTTTGCAAGTTTCTTATCTTTCTTTGAACTTTCTCCAAGCTCTTGGGTGTCTACTTTAGGTGGAGATAGCTTAAAGTATGCATGGGTAATAATTTAAAAATAATAAATGCTAAAGATGTATAGAATTGTTGTGAAAATTTCCTGGTTGGGTTATGTGGATTCATAGCAGGTGCTGTTAGAGTGAGCAAGATTGCTCAACAATAAAGCCATACCTTGTATATATAAATGGTCAAATAATAGCATTTTCAATGTAAAAATGGAAACAGTACCAGATGCTGCATGGTGAGGAATGTTCATTGCAACTGGAAAAATCAATCACTGCTATAAAATGTTTGTTCTGGACTACTGTACAGAACCCTTAAACCTGTTCTCTAAATGAGAAAACAATTAAATATAGATTTGGGGATGTCAGTTTCCTAATGATACTGTGTGATTGTGGAATCCATGGCCTGTGTGCTGGAAGAAGAACATGAATAGCTTTTGCATTGCATTGTGTATGTTTCTCACTTCTTTTCTGACACACAGATACATGCTGTGTTGCTTGTCTGTAATACTTAAAAATAGCTGTAAATTGTGACAGCACCATCAAGCAGTTAATCATGAAGGAAAAAAACAGAATTAAGTGTATATGAAAAAATCCTAATACGGCTTCTTTGTATGTATGCATTGTCAGAAATCCTTCTCCCTCTCTCTATCCCCCTTCTGCACTGGACCAGTCTTGTGAATGAACTGCTTGCTGTGTTATTTCTTCAGTATGTGATTTCATGCACCATTCAAATACCAGCCTGAATACAGAATGACTATTTTTTTTTTTTCCTCAATTTTTCTGCTGGTGCTGCACTGTAGTTCTAAATGGTTTGCAAATGTTAGTTTAATCTAATGTGTACCCCTTGTGATGAGCAAAATGTATCATACCCTTTGCATGGAAAGGATGTTGATGCACAGATAACTTCAATAAAATGGGGGGCTTCTTCTGTGTGTAGCAGATGCCTCCAAACTCACCCCTCAGAGAACTTGGTAATTTTTTTTAGCATTTTTGTTACTGAGGTTGTATTCTTGTGTCGACTTCGGTTATAGTTGTTTACTGCAGCAATATCTCGTGAATAAAAACTCTGCAATTTAGTCTTGCCTTTGCTTGGGCCCTAAGAAACAAGAAGAATTTAATTGGTAATTGCTTATGAAGTTCAATTTGAATCATAAATCAAAGTCTATGAAACAAGGTGATCTTGAACTATGGAAGACGTGCAAAACCCCTTTGGCATCATGTCCTGCTGTCCCCACAGTCACTTGTGTTGATTCACACAACAGTTTTTATCTTAAGGAAATTATGTATTGCCTAAAGAGTTTAAAAAGCATGGTTTTAAATAATTTCTCTAAATACAGTCTGTATCTATGATATGGAGGAGTTATTGGAAAGAAAGATACAGCTTGAATCTTTCCAGTGGATTTCATAGAGGTTTACTAATGGAGCTTAAGAAATTCCAGTTTCAGCTTAGCTCCTTTTTCATAGAAAACTGTTGTCTCATCTTTTCCTTTCATTGCATCATGCCCTTCTTTATTCTACTTTCTTCTACTTTCCATTTGTGTTGTTGAACCCAGGCTGTTTTCAGTGCCAGGGTACTGAAGCAGGGGAGGACTGTGAATACTCTCATGTCCTGTGTGTTTGGCTACCCAGTGCCCCCTGACTGTCCAAACCTGGATTTTTTTATAAATAAAAAGATGCCCAAGTATTTAGGGAAGTGAACATGATTTTTTTTCCTAAAGAATTTCCGTAGAAAATAGTATTACTTAGATTTTGGATGAACTCTAGCCTGCAACAGCCACCTCAGCTTTGGGGAAGGTGTAAGCAGTTGAAAGCTGGAGTCTCCTAACTGTGCCTGTCACAGCCAGTGGCGTTCTTGGTGCATGTGCTGCTGGAAAAGCACTTTGGTGGTTATATTCCATGGGAGCAGGATGCAGTGCTCTGCTATCGAATTTGTGTGAGTGAATCCATAGCAAATGCATGAATGATTCTGTCGATCGTCCCAACAAATGCTGTTGCAGTGTTTCTGCTAAACCACATGGCCGGGGCTTTTGAAGCTTGCAGGTATTTTGTTTTTTGCACATAGGCTATCTGGAAAAAATGCTTTTTTTCCTCCTGGTCTTTGCCTATAAAAGCAAGACATCTTCACCACTTTGAGCACAGTTACAAAGGCCCTAGAGGGAAAGGTAGTTCCTCTAATATTACATAGAATAAGTTTTCAGCACATACTGCCTGGTGAAGAGATGGCATTAGTTACTTTGTGCTGAAGCACTGTTTTTGCTGTAACTTGTTCTTCACAGTAAGTGCAAGTTCTTTTTTGAAATAGTTTTGTGCCCATAATCATACACCGAGACAGACTTAAATGTGCACAGTTGACTTCATGAGCACAGCTACCGCCTTCGTGTGCTCTTGGGGATTTCACCAAGGTCTCCAGCTGTGTTCACAAGGGAGCTGTCATGTTGACAGTCTCAGACCTGTCATAATAGTGAAGAAAACAGCAGTATCTGTGTCCTGACCGAATTAGCATCCCCACTGCCTGCCTGCCACAATTGTCACGGGAGTGTTTCCACTGAAAGACCGGGATCTTAAAACTGATCAAAACGGAGCCCGGGTGTTCTTTGTCCCTTTGAAAGGTGTCTTCCCTGTTATGTTTAGTGTTTATGAATCTAGGAGTTAATATTTCCTGCTTTTCCCTTTGGGCTACTGTGATTTGGAGGTGAAGGGGAAAAAAAGTTGTTCTTTTGTGAGTTTTAGCAGGAAACTTTTTCCAGGAGCAGGAAAAAAAAGGTGCACCAGTCTAAAACTGGTATTTTTAAAGTTACTAATAGAGAAGAATTAATACCTAAAGTGTTTTCTCATCTTAATCATCTAAAATGTTCAAAAAAGTAGCATCTGTGGAAGAGACTTTTTTTGGTTTAAGGTTTTATAATGTATGTGTATGTTAATGATCTCTGTTTGTGACCCAAAATACCGGGCTAGCAAAAGGTTGCCAGTAGAATTCTTCAGAAGAGCTGAGATTTTAAATTGCTTCTAAAATATAAGGGTTTGAAAAAGTCATTTGTGGTAACCAGATAACTTACGGATGTTTTTTATGCCAACCATGTAAAATTTATGCCATTAAAAGCTTTATGCATGCTTGTAATATCACATGTTTTCATCTTCTTCTCTTGAGCATGTGATATGATGTTGTATATAGCTAAATGTGAAACCACTTGGCTGTTTGTCAACCTGCGTGCAAATCTGCTTCCTTAAACCACTCTCTGGCTTGATACAGTGTTTGGCATGTTATTTGTTATTTTAAAAAATAAAACGGAATTTCCTAATGGCCACCAAAGCAAGTTGCAGAGGGCTCATCCCTGTCATCAATACCAGTTGATGGGAAGAGTGATTGGGATTTGCATTAATGGCCATGAGCTGAACAGATTTATCCAGGAGGGTATTGCTCAGCGTGCTTCCCCTGCAGTTTGATGTGTTGTTCAGAAGGGCAGATGACATTCTTTAGAATTAGGCAAGTGCTAGGAAAAATGGCCTTGCCAATTAAGCCACGCTCTGCTAAGAAGGAAATGCTAGTAATAGGACTTTATGAGCCAATTATTGGACACTTAATCTAAAATTTTTTCCTGTCTGAGCAAAATGTGGAGGCTTAAACTAATGATACTGATTTTGCTGGTAGATTAAGCAGTGGTAGTTGAATGAAATAAATGTTTGTTATTATCTGTGGTATCCTAAAGGGTGTATGGGGTAGAGCTGTTTGTGTTTTATGGGTGTTAAGACATAGATTGAGGAACCTGATCTATTTCATTAAAAAAAAATGGATGAAAAAATTGACAAGCTGTAAACAGAGAAGTCTGGATGAATCTTTGTTGGTGAGCAACCTCTCAGCTCTCCTGCTTGCTTCTTTAGAAATTGTAAACCCAGGCCCTCACGTTTAGGTAACAGCAGAGTGTGTTTGCCAGCCCACAGGAGATGGCTAATGAAACTCTCTTCAGATACATCTTTTAGAATGGAATAGTGATACTGTGTTCTCTTTTCCAAGTGCTGAAATGCCTCTGGCTTCCCATTGTCATCTTTATCTTTTCTGTAATGGCAAATCAAGTAAAATAAGACTGTAATTTCTATATAGCCAAAGTGAAACATCATAGGAGATGTCATGTGGCATAGAAGCTGTGTTGAGCAACACAGGGAAAAGAAACTTGGTTAGAGCAATACCCAAATAAGCTCAAAAAATGCATTTTAGAGGTCAGATTCTGGTTTGGGTTTGTTTGGTTTTCCCCCCCCCCCCCTCTCTTCTTTCTACTGACATAAATCTAGAGAGATTGCATTCCTTTTTACTGCAGGTTTGTCTCAACAGATGTGAAGGCAGAGTCTGTTCAGGAGTTTGTTTGTGACAGACCTGTTAAACATAAAGAATATCTTGCTAAGCCATGATTTTTTTAGCATGTTGAGGAACCTATTTTTAGGAAGTGTTCTAGCTGTTAGACTTCATAGGCATCATGGTTTTTATATTTTCTATAGCTTTAGCTGTGTCTTATGACTAAGTATGACATCTTTTGAGTTTCTGTATTAAAATGTTCTTGGATAGAGGTTTTTCTACAGGTCCACCTATATTCAGTCTTACCTTTTGATTTAACAAAAACCCTGTATGTATGTTTCTGTTGCTTCTTGTATTAGATTTCAAAATATAATACTGAATGTCATTTTGAGTTTAAGGGAAATAAATGAAATCATATACTCTCACAAGAATTGACAAATTGCATCCCTTTCTAATGCGAATTTTATATAAGTTCAGGAATTCTGTAAAATATTAGGAATTAATCTTGAACTTAACTTGAATCAGTGGAAGTGGAACAGATTGTTTTGAAGCCATCTGAAATGCTGAAAGGAAAATGCAGTGTCCTTTGACCACCCCCCCCAAATGTTTTTTGATTGAAAATTGTCATGTAGGTGCAGCCATAATGGAGCAAGCATGCTATTGTTAAAAAAATACGTAAAAATCCCATCATATTTTAAATTCTGTTCTTCTTTCTTTAATGTGAGGGTTATCAGTTCTGTAGAAGCAAGAAAAGAGTCTAACTTTGATTTCTTTTATGCATTATTTCCAAATACTTTTGTCAGATATTTTTGTTATTCACATTCTTTATACACCTAGCTTGTATTAAACGTACAATGCTTATTAAAAGAAGAGACTCTGATGATCTGTGCTCCTCTCAGAAAGTCAGTTGGAGGCAGCTCCTCTTGCAGCAGTTGTCCCTAATAATTTTTCTGGACAGTCTGTAATTACATTTACCCGTATCCATTATTCCTGCAGTTGGTTACATACGCCTTGCATCTGTCAGACCTTACCTGCATAACAGTTCAGTGATTAGGTCTAAAGCAAAGAAATAAACTGGAAAAACAGTTTCTTGTTCCAAGAAGCACTTGTGTAGACCATAGCTGTCTTTATTTATTTATTTATTTCCTGAAAGGACCTTTACATCCCCACACCCTGTTTTGGCTGTGTCATCCTCTTAAGTACCTTTCAAGTATTTTGTCTACAGACAAGCACAGTGTCAATCTTCTTCTGAGGGATTGTCTTCCTGGGTTCTGAGTTGTATGTTTTGTTCTTCAGTGTGGAGTCCAAGACAGCATGAGTTTTGTAATGCTGTCTAGAGTTCAAGTTCATGCATTGGCAGGCTTTCACGTGATCTGGTGCCTGCTCTAGAGGTGAAGGGCTCTTTCTGCTGGTACTGTGCTTTAATTTGTCCAAGATCCTTGAGCTACTGCTATGATTTTTCAGACTGTATTATAGAATTGCCTGGGCACACATTAAATAAATAATTGTTCTATTGAATCATCTCAAAACTTAGTTACAGGGAAGCAGTGAATGGGGTTACTAGTAGGGTGCCCAGATATAGTTCAGGTCTAGGTGACCTAGAGTGGAATTGCAGAGCTCCAGTTTCCAGCAGTGAGAAGGTTGTACCCAGGGCTGCTGCCTGGGCTGGGGTCTGGGCTAACGCTTCTAATTCAGATCTTAAGTGTCATAATCCACCTTGATTCTTGTTATAGTGAGCAAGGTTAGAACAAGGGGTAATTGCTTTAAACTGAAAGGGGAGGACAAAGGGTAATGGCTTGAAATTGGAAGAGGACAGGGACAGATTACATGTTAGGATGGAATTCTTGACTGTGAGGTTGGTGAGCCACTAGCACAGGTTGCTCAGAGGAGCTGTGGCTGCCCCATCCCTGGGAGTGTTCAAAGCCAGGTTGGATGGGGCTTGGAGTGACCAGGGGTAGTGGAAAGTGTTTCTGCCTGTGGCAGGGTGGGTTGGAATTAGATATCTATAGAGTCCCTTCCAACCCAAGCCATTCTGTGGTTCTATGAGAAGTCTCAGGGTTTGTAAATGGGGTTTCTTTTGGGCAAAACATCTACTGCAGGAGTACAGCTACTGCTTTTTTCAGTGTAAGAGATGACTAGAAAGAAACTCCTCCCTCTAAACACACATGGTGCGGACACTGCACCTGAGCACCAGCTGTTTTGTCCTACAAACCCTCTCTTGTTGCAGTTCCTGCCAAGAGAAGCATTGCCCAAGGATCTCAGGTTTGTTGCTTCCTCATCTGTATGGGTGGAAGTTGCTACCGCCACTGAAGTGGGTGCTGGTAATATAACAAGTTTAGGAGCCCTGATCCAGAGCTAAATTCTTGCAGGTTGTTGATTGAATTTTTAGGAGACTTAAAAGTCAAGGGAAAATGAGAAGGATTGTTTTCCCCCCAGCCTGTGGTCTGGGTTGTTGACTGTGTTCACAATCCAATGTAGTTCGTTTTGATGCAACCAAGTCAAAAGCAATGCTGCTGGGCAAAAGAAGGCACATAATATTAAGCCCTGAAAGAGTGTATTCAGGCAAGCAGTGGTGCAGAAGAGAACCTTAGCATTGTGGATTGCTATCGTGAGTATCTTAATATGAATTTCTGGTACAGTGCGCTGTTCAAAGAAGTGAATGTCGATAAATTAATACGACAACATGCAGGAAAAAAGAGGGAGATGGTCTGGCTTTTTATGTATACCCCAGTGCACTTGTGCACAGGTGGGAGGTCAAAGGAAGGAAGCAAAAATAATCACAGGATTAAAAAGAAACAGAGAAACCAACAACTGCCCGGGTTTAGGAGCTTTGTTTTTCCATTTAACGACACAGAGGTTGAGAAGTGTCATGTCTATGTAAAAATACCTGTATATAGATAGACACATACTGCATATGCAAATAGATACACGGGTGTGAAAGTGATCTGGTGGTTTAACGAGAACCAGCGGGGAATCAGGCAGATTCAACCTTGAGATCAGAAGGACTGCTGTAGTTAAATTAGTAGTAAAACTTCAGGAGAAGAGAGCTGGTGGAATAGTTTGTAATCTTTTAAGATAGAATTAGATACTACATTTTGTAAGATGTTCTTTAGTCAAACTTCTGGGAACAATTTAGTGGGTTTTATGGAGAGATTATAGCTGAGTGACTGCAGTAGTTGCTTCAGGCTCTAGAATATGTAAATCTGTAAACAATATTTAAAAACTCCACATTTGCAGATATGTTTCAGAAGGACAGGTCCAGTGTCTTTTCCAGGGGCCAGTGTTGTTTCCACGTTAGCATGGCTTCATGTTATGACTTAATTACATTTTATTGCTGCTCTATGTTGTTATTGTGCACAGCAGTTAAACATTGTGAGCTGAGATACTGGGTTTCAATTTCATATGTACATGGGATTTATTTGGATGATTCTCCACGTATTTTTAATTGAAGAACAGGTGTTCCCTGTAAGCTAAATGAGTATCCACTTACCCTGGTTTTACATCGAGAATGTATTAAACTTTGCAGTGTGTGTGTTTGTTTTCATTTCAGGTTTCATTCAGGAAGAATATTACTGATAAAAATCTTTGTTTCAAGCAGCACAGAGGAGAAGTGCTCAGCTGCAACTGAATTTGTGAAGTGTTTCTGTTACAGTTTTGTCACTTTTATAGCACTCCAGTGAGGGACAAAGAGAGCACTTCTCCTGACATGCATTTTGACTTCAGACTTGAGCCTCTTACTATCTTCTTTTCTAAAAGTTGTTTCAGATATAAATGTGGTGATAAAGTTTCTTGAAGCTTGATGCTTTTAGCTGTATATTCATAATTTTGTAGTTCTGCATTGCCAAGTACCAGCCATCAGATCTGTTCAGAAATTGCAGCTCACTCTCTGGGGGGGGTACAGAGCAGCCTTCCCTGTCTTGTTTGTTTTTAATGAATTGACGCTGACTTGTAATTGCCTGGGAGAGTTTTTGTCTTGCTTCTGGTTGGAGGTAGATGTTAGATCAGACCTTAAGAAGAAATTCGTTATTAAGAGGGCAAGTGAAGCCCTGGCACATGTTGCCCAGAGAAGTTGTGATTGCCGAAGCCCTGGAAGCCAGGCTGGACAGGGCTTGGAGCAGCCTGGTCTAGGGACTGGCATCCCTGCCCATGGCAGGGCATTGGAATGAGATGACCTTTAAGGTCCTTTCCAACCCAAACCATTCTTTGATATTGTGAGTTGTGCCTGAGTGACCCAATGACACAGAACTCGGAGATTTTTGGGCAGCTCCAGTCTAAAAATCTGTTGCTTCAGCATTTCCAGTTTGATCTTGGATGTTTTCGATTCAGTGCCAATGGGTAGATTTAACTGCTTTCTTAAATTGATTTCTGGCTCTTGGGTGTTCAGATTCTGCGTGGTGGAGGAGCTGTGGTGGGCTTTTGTCCACCCAGTTTGGTGTGTGCTTCTGAAAGGTACAGCCATGGAGAAGAGGGTGCAGGTGTTTTTGAGGACGTAGAGGGGACATCTGTCTTGATACAACTTTCTAGAATATTGGAGTTCTGTTTTGCCTTCCAAAAATATCATTTGGGCTTGGAGGCGTTCCTAATCAGTGGCAGGCGGAAGTCAGTATTGATCCATAGTCGTTTGTGTTGGCTCTGGGAGAGGAATCATTGGGGACTGTGTATGCAGGCTGGCAAGGATGTCCTTTGGCTTGATGATCCAAGAGAGGTCAGAAGAGAAGTGATTCAGCTATCCAGCTGAAGGAATTTTGGCATGCTGCTTGGGCCCAGGGATAAATCCTAAATAGCTACCTTATGCCTGTCTGAGAAAAAGTCTTTCCAGATCTGATGTAGTGTATTCCTGTCTTAATGTGGTGGCTGTCAGAGTCTCCAGCATACAGCTGGGCAGTTCATGCATGGAAGGACTTGTTGCCTTCAGTTCTCCCTTAGAGGCTTATAAACATTAACTACCCAGAGGCTACTGATTTAGATAAGCATGCTATAAATTGACATGGCATGTAAATGAGCGATCATGCTGTGTTGTGGTGATTAATGTAACTGTAATGGCACACATTATCTCCTAAAGTTATGATAACCTGGGGAAATCACTTAAAGATAACCTGTTCTGTCTGTTCTCCTCAGGAAAATATCTGCATTTTGGCTCCACATAGTTTATCTTTACTCCTAATGCAAAACAGAAAATTAAAGAGAGCAAACTGCATACTAGGACCATATTCTAGCTTGCACTGCATTTACTCCTGCATGTTCATTTTCTTATGCAAAAAACCTGCTTTTGAGTTGCCTTGAGACTGGCATTTTTTAATTGGTACTCTCCAGAAATCATACTAATTTTGTCCCAAGCTTAAGATCCAGGTGTCAGTGCTGGCACTTCACTAATTGTTGCTGAACCTCTCATACTTCTGTCATGCTGCTAAGGCCCTGGCACTAACTGCTTGAGGCTTGGTTTGACTTAAATTAATTCTTACAGGAATTTGTCTTTGTTTAGCTTTTCATTCTGAAAGTATGTACTTTCCCTTGCAGGTTTTGCTTGTGCCATAATTCAGTATTTGTTCCTGTTTCTAAACAGAACAGCTGATGAGTGATCTGTAGGTACAAGTTTCAATAATACATGTATAGTTAAATTTGCAGAAAATTTTCTTTCTTGTTTCAAATGAAGTTTAAAGCAGAAAAGGAAAAACAAAAACTGCCTTTGGTTTTCTTAGTTTCTTATTTTGATCCAAATCCTGAGAGAGCTTGGATTTTTGACTGTGAAGCATTAACAAAAAACACTTGAGTTTTATTTTAGAATCCCAGATGTTTGGATTCAAGGTACATTTCCCAATTTTTACTTTGGAATCCTTTGGGCTGTCTACCCTCTTTTGCATTCTGCCACAGAAACTCTGTCTTGCTAATTCTGATCACTCTCTTCCTCTCCCTGCATTTTCGTATCAGGGATAATAGAAGGAGGAGCTCAGGAATCCTTGAGGAAAGACAAACTGTAACATGTGTGTGTTCCTGGAATAGTTGTTTGACCTCTCTTGAGATTAGAAATGTCTTTTTGTGAAGGGGCTCTTGAGAGAAGTGAATGAGTTGGGGAGGAGGCTGGAGGAAGGAGAAAAAGATCTTCTCCTAATGAATGCTGGCAGTCACTTGGCAAGTGTGGGTACAGGGCAGGAGGAGGAGTTCAGTATCCGTCAGCATAGGCTGGAGTAAGTGCTGTGTCTTTCCAGGCTGAAAGCAATGCCGAGCTTTACAGAGTGGGGCTTCTGGAAAGCCTGCAGGACTGGAACTGCAGTGGCACACACCCTCTTGTGGCAGGAAGGGACAAGTCCCAGCACAAACCAGTGTGGCCTCTTGTTTTTTGTGCTCAGTGGTTTGCCTTGCTTACTCTTTTGTGTTCACTGAACATCCCTCACTCGGGTGCACCACATGTGCTTTCTTTCACTTACCTCTTTCGTCTTTCTCTTTATGCAGTGCTTGAATCTGTTCTGTTTATCTTGCAAATTCTAAAACTTCACCCTATTTCAATCTGGTTTTATCAGTATTTGGATTGTATTTAAACTTTGGGCTTTACAGTGCCCTGTGTCACTAAGTTGCCAACATATTGAAAATATGTCTTACAGACTAAAACATTTACAGGGGCAAAAAAGCTGGAAAAATAAACAAGGATGCTGAAGAACACAATGGTTTTGTTTCTTAAATGGCTTAAGTTAGTCTGAACTACTATGAAGGGGTCATGTATAGATTAGGGGATAACATGCTGCTTTTCCCAGCTGTTTGATTAACCAGCTTAGAGATGGGTCAAATGCGCAGGAGCAGAGCACAAGGAAGGCACATCATCACCTTCTAAGTGCAGAAAGGGCCCTATAGCATGTATGCAGTTTATCAGATTTGCTGCATAATAAGCTGTATGCTCCATTCAGCACTCTAATTAACCTAGGAAAGCTCTCTGGCTCAGTCTTTGCTGATAGCATGAACCTCACAAAGCCAGGCAGTCTCACCAAAGTACCTCTAAATAAGATTAAGCAGAGCGAGTCAACCATGAAATAAAATGTAGGCTAAGTGTCGAGCAAATACTATTATTTGCTTTCATTTAGTACCAAGTTCTGTACTTGGCATGAGGTGTCGAGGCATTTAGTGTGTGAGTAGCACTGGCAACTCCTAGCAAGTGCTGACAGATGAGACCTTAATCATTAATGTTTCTCTGTACAGACAAAAATAACCAAGAGTTGTATGACAACACTTACAACAAGTTGATGGTATTTGCTACAACTCTTAAGCAGTCCTGGCTCCTGCTGATGCCCATCAGGATTGGAAATTACATGTTGGTGGGCTCCTCTGGAACATGGTGGCAGACTGGGTAATGCTGAGATACCAGAGGAAAGAAAAAGAGCCAAGTCTGGTGGCAGGTTTGTAAAATGACAGGTTCCTTAGCCCTGTGCTGTTGCTGAAGATCCTTGTCAGACAGCGGGAAAAGGAAATAGTGTTTAGATTATGGAGGATAGAGCAGGTACAGAAATACAGAGTCCTGGAATCTATTACCTGTTCGAAAAATGGATCTCATCCTCCTTTCTTTCCCTTTTCAGGTATCTTGCAATATCTTCAGAACTCTCCCACCTAGTGACAGCAATGAATTTGATCCAGAAGAAGATGAGCCCACCTTGGAGGCATCGTGGCCGCATTTACAGGTTTTTGATTATTTACCTCAGAAGAAATTCTTGTCATTGCTTAGTGTATCTAATAATTTTCTCAGCTTTTTTTTAAACCTGTGAATCAGAACTAGTCTGTGAGGCACTAACATTTATTAATACTGTTTATGATTCTAATATAGTTCCTACAGAGATGGGAGAGAACTTCGTGATATTTGCAAAATGTTAGAGCTTTCTTTCAAAATTATATTGATGGTGTCCCTCATATTCCTGTTTTCCTTCATTGATTTAAAAATTCTTTTGCTTTCCCAACTGCTTTGATGCACAAGTGTTTTTCAACAACTTCAGCAAGAGCATTGTGAGGATGACACTGCTGGCAGTTTTTCTTTACTGAGGGTGGTTAATATTCATACGAAAGTGCACAGGTGTTGGCAGCTGATCAGAAAAATGAATGAGAAGCTGCATCCCTATCTAAGTTCTCCTTCGTCTCCCCGAGTCAAGTTTTGCTTCCAGGTGTTTGTAGCAGGATGCATGCTCACTGAGTAGCATCCCTTCCTCTGTATTTCAGTTGTTAGAACAAGGGAATTTGAGACCCCCATGTGGAGTAACACTGCAGCCACATCTGGAGTTACTAGCACAAGATAATTGTGGACCTGTTAGAGTGTGTCCAGTGAGGAGGGCACAAAGATGATCAGAAGGCTGGAGCACCTGTCCTGTGAGCACAGGCTGAGAGACCAGGGGTTGCTCATCCAGGAGAAGAAGAGGCTCCAGGGAAACCTCGTTGCAGCCTTCCAGCCCTTGTGAAAGGGAGCGCATAAAAAATCGGGGGAGACTGACTTTTTACATGGTCGGATAGTGATAGGGCAAGGAGAGGTTGAGATTACACTTTAGTAAGAAGTTCTTAACTGTGGGGCTGCTGAGGCCCTGGCACAGGTTGCCCGGAGAAGCTGTGGCTGCCCCATCCCTGGAAGTGTTAAAGGCCAGGTTGGATGGGGTCCTGGTTAGATGAGCTACATGGTCTAGTGAAAGGTGTCCCTGCCCATGGCTGTGGGGTGAAATGAGATGATCTCTAAGGTCCCTTCCAGTCCAGACCATTCCATTGTTCTATGATTTTGAATGAAGAACATAAGCTAATACTGGAGAAAGCATCATTGATACTAATGCAGTAAATTTCTTTATAGAAAATATAGATGAAGATCCTGTGCGTATTAGTCAGGATAATGACTCACACCACTGGTAAATTTGCAAGAAGTTTGCTTGAGTAACAGTTTGTGGAGTTTGGGAGTTCTTGTGAGCAAAGGAGCACAATTGATCTCAGCCTGAAATGAGGATTTTATTTTACAGCTGCATGCACAATCCTGTGAGCGGTTTGTTTCACTCTTTTGTGCTCTCTAATTCAGAATCTGTTGAAATGTAGGTTCATCCCCCATTTATATTTAAATTTCACAAAAAATAAGAATCTTCAAAACTTCAAGGCAGCTCTGGGGAGCTGTGTCTGCCTGGAAACAGCACATTCAATGACACTGGTGCTGTAGTTCAAAAAGTCACTACTCGCATGGAAATGATGGAATTTCTTATCCAGTGGATGACTTACCATTGTCAAGAAGAAATTCACTGAAGTATTTGTGAGAAGTCGATGGAATTGAGTTCCTGATGATTTAGTGTTAGCATTATGTAAGCTGTCACTTTGCCCACAACTTATTTCTAAACCTCTCTCCTGCTTTTTGATTTCCCGTTGCTTCCTTTGAGAAGTCCGAGATCACTGACGTAAAGTAGCAGCAGCAGTTTTGCAGCATATTTCTGTCATGGAAAAGTTTAAAATGATTTTAAAATGTAATTTTTACGCTTCCTTTCTCCTTTCAGTATCAATATTCATACTCACTAAAGACAAAAAGGAAAAAGTTTTCAATGGCTGCTCTTTATGAAAAGGTTCTGCAAAGAGAATGGCTGGCTGGTAGCTCATTATCAGTGACAGATCAGAGTTGCTGTCTTATGAGGCCACAGCAGTCTCTGTTTCACTTCACTTCCTCGTTCCCTGGTTTTTATACTCTTCTTTTTCTCCACTAAATGAAAAGTCTTGCTGTCCCACTGAATAGTTTAGGTAGAGATGGAATTGCATGAAAATAAGCAGATTTTCTCCAGCCCTGAGGCTAATCTTTACAGTAAGTTAGGAACTTCTGAATAAATTCTGGTTTGTATTCTTCTTCTGTGTTTCAAGTTGTACTAGAACACTACTCTAAGCAGTTTCTAATTTAATTGAAATATTTCCAGCTGTTTTACCAACCCTTTCAGAATTGTAATGTCTGTATTTGATGTGACTTCAGCAGTTCAGAGGGCAGTTTAAATGTGCTTCCCAATTACTCTAGGAAACTTTACAAGATGATAACAAGCATTACAAGATGGCAGTGCCTGTTCTTGGTGATGAAATGTCTTTGACTGGAGTTAAATAAGCAAAGGCAGCTTAAAAAGCTCATGTAATTAATTCTAACTAAAGGTGGCAATTGGATAAAGGAGAAAAATATTTTCCATTATTTTAACCCTTGGTTAAAATAAGGAATTTTCCCTTGGGGAAAAATAAGCATTTAATCTAACAAAATAACTTAGGGAAACACTAAAAATATAAAGAGCAATTAAGTCATAAACTACAAACCCATGTTTTGTTTATTTTTTCTTTTGCAGCTTGTATATGAGTTTTTCATACGATTTTTGGAAAGCCAGGAATTTCAGCCCAGCATTGCCAAAAAGTACATAGATCAGAAATTTGTATTGCAGGTAAGCTGGTGTGTTGTCTTTAAAGGCTTAGTGTTGCTCTTGAAAAAAAAAATTCCTTTAAAAAGGTTTTGTTCAGAAGTTGAAAGTATAACTTTATTTGCAACAGAAAAAGGCTAAACCAGCACCTACAATGAAAGTTTTCAATCTGTGGAGATAGTGGAAAAAGGTGTGTGTGTGTGTTTATATGTCAGTCTCTGTTGCTATAGATACCTAAAATAGATTATTTGGATCCAGTTTTGATACCTCAGTCAAAATATTTGACTTTCTGGTTTTGAGAGGGAACTGAAACAGTAATTGAAAAATGAAAAGTTTGCTATCAAGTAGTTTCAAAATGCTGCTCTCTCTATCTAGAGAGACTACTTAAACACCAGTTTTAATGTGTCTTACTTAATATTGTTTATATATACGGAGGTGGTTGAAGGAAGTTGTTTTCTGGGATAAGCCAGGACACTCCACAGATACATTTTTTGTCTTCAGATTTGACAGCAGGCCTGTCTTGAGGTTTCTTTTTCCTTCATCAATTTTTGTATAACTGCAAAGTCAGAAAGAACTTTGTGCTTGCTGCTGTCTATAGCTTGCTTTTGAAATCAGGGGAGTTTAGAAAAATTAGTTAGAAAAGGGAATTCCTTGCAGGCTGACAGTTGAATGAGAAACAAACTAGAGTTGGCAGGAGATACTCAGCATTTCTGAAGACCTTTCTCTTGCCCCGTATCACTTGTGGAGCTTTTATTTTCCCCTCTAGTGCTCAGGCAATAAAAGTTGTGCTTTTACTGTTAATATATGTTGTTTGGATGAAGAATACCTGAAAAACGTAGTGAAAAGAGCAATTTCTTTCCTAACATTCAAAGTTTCGAAGAAAGGACTTCAATTTCCTTCTCAGTATCACAAGACCACCTTCACCCTATGAAAGCAATAGGATATAGTTATGTTTTTATTTTATCCACCTCCTAAATACAAGAGAATTTTTCATCTGGATCAAACTTCTGGTGGTTTCCTTTTTGTTCATCTCAGTAGTGATTTGAACAAGGAGGTGCACCAATGTGTTCATCCAGTACCTGGTGGAGATAAAAGAATATGCATGGTAAATCATTCCTGACAGGTTTTTGCAGGCCTGTTTTAGTTTGATTAGATAGAGCACGATTGCATCAGGATGAATGCATGTGCTCTCCTTCAAAATCTAGTAAAAATAATTCTCAGATGCTCCTGTTCTGTGCTGCTGAACTTGGTCATGACTGGCAACATCCCACTCACACCCTTTTAAGACTTTCAAAACTGTCAGTTTGGCACAGGAGAATAGGTCTAAACCAAGGATCTTAATTTTTTTTTTTTTTAATCCTGCTAGTTTTCATTAAATCTACTAAATGGAAGAATAATATCTACTGAAAGAGGTGAATATGAGATTTTAAAACCTACGTATAGGAAAATGTATGATACGACAATTAAGAGGTCAAAGGAGTTCCAAGGGTTCCTATGTTCTTGCCATGTGGTTTGGTGATGCACGTTTTTATATCGCTGTGCACAGTGTGTCTATTTAAAATGCCCATTTTTCTATAAAAAGTTCTATTCAGCCATATATAGAGATGTATATATATACACACACAAGCAAGTAGATATATTTCCATGTGTGTAAATACTTTGTGGTGAGCTGTAGGAACTGGGGTGGCCTTCTACTTCCTGTTATTTGTTGTGTGTCAGGAGTAACTCCTGAGTATTTGCAACTAAGACCACTTACACAGGAAAGCAATTTGAGACTTAAGAAAATTAAGTATTTTGGTGTCTCATGACACTGACAGCCCAAGTGGGACAGTATTTGGAATCAGCTTTTTCTCAAAACTGATTTTTAAATTTTTTTTTTAAATTTTAATGAAGTGTTTCTTGGCAGTAAGGATGCCTTTATGGAAAAAAAATACTTAAAAAGATACAGTTTTTTTAATGGACTTTTTTCAAACTTTTTTGCTTGTTTACTTGCTTTTTGCATTTGTTTTTTTAAGTATAGCTGTGTTTCTGGCTTTCAGCTGTATGTTTTAATAAAATACTGTATTTACCAGTGTAGCTGTTCATCTCTAAAGCCTGCTTATGTACAGTTTGAAATGGTTGGCAGTGGTTGCTAAGAGACATACAATTCAAATATATCCACAAGTCTCTGTGTTATGTAGGTTGCTATTTTGGAAAATTAATTTCCCTTTTCTATGTATGTTTAGAATAGTCAACATAAATTATAGAAGTCTTGCAGCTCATCCATAAAAATAAGACTTTACTGTTGAAACCTGATAACAAATTGGACATAGCAGAATAACTGTCTTATTTATTTATTTTTTTTTTAATGAGACACTGAGTCTTAGTTTAGCAGTGTTTTCAGAGAGGATCTGCATAAGAGAACTGGAAATATAAATACTTTTCAATCCAGTAAGAAAACGAAAAACCTAAGTGCTTCCAGCTGTTTGCTGTCTTAGGGTGAAATGTGCTATTTGGGGAAGGATGAGATGACTATTTATTTATTTAACTGTAGAACTAATTGAACAAAGTAATGTGTTTATAACCTCTGGAGGGCAGCTGACAAACCTCATACTTGCCTCATGAAATTCCCACCACAGATTCTTACTGCAAGGAAAATACAGTGAGGTCTCATTGCAAGCCACAGAAATGTTCAAAACAATGAGGAAGAATGTGTGCATCAATCTTAGACCTGGATGTTAGAAAGCAAAATCCCAGACAGTGTAACAACTTTTAATCATATTTTTTCTTACCTTTTTCACCTCCTCAAAGTTGTGTAGCAGTTTAACAGAGATCAGGTGTAGCATACATACACTGACATATCTACTTGTAATAGGTATTTATAATTTATCTGTTTGGGAACCTAAGATAATCTTGTTTTCTGCCACTCCTGTAATGATTTTCTGACAGCATCTTGCCCATTTGTAAGACCTGTTTGACAAACTGTCTTTATTTCTCCTGCAAGACAGGTACTGCTTGACAGTTAGTTTCTTTTTCATGCAGGACAGATAGGGTTGCTTATAATTACTAAAAATTACCTAAAATTCCCTGTTTTCTGCATGTTTGTGGCAGTTGGTTGGGCTTTTTGCTTTTAAGTAAAGTTTACCTCTGAATTTATTCCATCCACCAGAATAGCCCATGTTGTGGTGTCACAAAAAATGAAGAAGGTAGCTAAGGGGAAGCTTATCTTTCGTGGCACAGGATTCAAGGGGAACAAAACAAAGATCTGCAGGTGATATTCCTGCTGCTCATTTCATGCAGCTTCAGGTGTCAGTGTTTGGGATATATTTTGTACAATACCAGACACTGGAACACCTCTCTTGACTGAGTCTCACATAACTATTTTGCAGTTTAAGAGCTACTTAGTAAATGTGGGTTTTCTGTTGTTGGGTTTTTTTCCTTTGTTCATTGTTTTGGTTTGTTTTTTTTAATTGGCATTGATAGTGAAATCACCGTTTTGTTCAAAGTGAAGGATTAATTCCCTCTGATGCTTTTGATTTGTGTCAATTGGTGGAGATCCTGTAACAGCAGATCCAGTGCTGGCATGGACTTCCCTGTTGAGTCTTTCCACAGTGTGAAGGCCATGCAATCACTGGGAAGGCTTAAGAGCTCATCATATAAATTACAAGCAATTAGAAAAATGTGACCTTGACACAATGTTGTAGAACAAAGTATTAGAGCAAATGAGGATCTTTTGGTTCTGCAGAGTCAGGGAATGGTGGATTGTAAAAAGCAAACTGTCTTATCATGTTTATTTTTGGGGAGAAGGAAGCACTTGGGAACCAGTTAATCACAAATTTATTATTCTGAGTTTTGTGATGTTGTACTGAGGTTCCAGCAGATTTTTTTTTAATACTGGATATCTACTCTTTGGGTACCATGGATGTCAAATTCTTTCATTCATGAGTTTTCATGAATTCAGTTTCATACAGAAGCCTGTGTGCCGTACTTGTCAAATGTCTCCTGTTTCAGTTCTCTTTTTCCTTTAAACGCAGCTGTTGGAGCTGTTTGACAGCGAAGACCCTCGAGAACGAGACTACCTAAAAACAGTCTTGCACAGAATTTATGGCAAGTTCCTGGGTCTTAGAGCATTTATCCGAAAACAGATTAATAATATTTTTCTACGGTAAGTTGTGGAAGAAGGTGCTTTTTGCTTACGATCACTTTAGGAAACTGATATATCGCTTATATTTAACTTTTCTTTTTTTAGATTTGTTTATGAAACTGAACACTTCAATGGCGTAGCTGAACTGTTGGAAATTTTAGGAAGGTAAATGGGTCTTTATTTATTATCTAACTCGACTTCCCTTGTGGACACGTCAGGATAGTGTCAGATTCAGAAGAAGTATTACGATAATCCCTGATTCTGAAAACAGATGTGTGCACATGCTCATCTTTAAGCCCATGTGCAAATCTCTGTCACATCTTTGCCAAGAATATATAACTGTATGCAAGTTATAGCCAAAGTGTTGGATGGATTTTATGTGTATGAGTGCATTAATTATGGCACACTTCATCCTTACATGCTGTAGGATTATTTTCTTCTGAGCACACTTAGCAGAGTGAATGTTTTGAGTGAATCTAATTTTGGTAGGTTAATTACTCAAGACCACCTTGCTTACATGAATTTACAGACCACATAGACAAGGTCTTATCTGTTTGGCAACAGGTTTGTGCAGCTGTTTATGTGATTATTTCTAATGGGAGCTGGATTGCTACCTAGGTATGTAGTGCCCTGCTAATATACAGCAGGACCAAAGTCAGCACCTGTTTACAAATGCTATTTGTAAACAGGTGCTGACTGCTAAATATATTTTAATCTAGGAAGTGCTTGTTCAGACCTCAGTATTGCTTTCTGTGATGATGACACTAACAAATATTTCTTTTCTGATTTTCAGTATTATCAATGGTTTTGCTTTACCTCTCAAGGCAGAGCATAAACAGTTTCTGGTGAAGGTGCTGATCCCTTTACACACTGTCAGGAGTTTATCACTCTTCCATGCACAGGTAGAAATTACAGAAATATTTTTTTGCTCAGTAAGAATTATACGTATATTTTTTAAGGTTGCTTTGTGAATTTCATTACCTGCACATAAAAAGTGGGGGGAAGTTCTGAAATGTGGAAAAAAATACAATAGATTTTTTCAAAATTCATTCAATATACATTGTATGATAAATATCTAGCTTCTCTTCTGATGAGATAATTAAAAGCATAACATACATCTGTAATATTTTGGAAATTTTATTTAGTGGTTAAACTCTCTCACTAGGTTTTCCTCTCTACTCTTTTCTCATTCTCACAAGTGTGCCTTTCCCATCCTCTCTCCCAAGAGGATGTTTGGGTTTCCTTAGTCTTGTGCTGTCAAGGCTCTTCTTCACCCTGGCAGCCTTCTGAATACTAATACCCACATTTTTGCATTTAATATTCTCCCTCACAGATTCCTTAATACTGCATTTATGCTCTCATACATCTTTTTATACCTCCAGCTTTCATGACGTAATTTTCCCTCTGATAACTGCTACCTGTTGCCTTTCTCTCGGATTTTCAGATAGTGCAGTATTTCTTATGGTGATAAAGCTCTGCTTTCTAAAGATGTTATTCCAGGTTTTAGCTGTGTCCACTCATCTTGCAAGAATTCTCACGACTTTGCTGTATAAAATTAGTAAAAAGACGCAGTTAAAGAGAATAGCAGAAGCTTCAAAACATTGCCTGTATGACTGTATTTAGAATTCCAGGTTGTTCTGATTTTTATTTTATATGTTACTTTGTCACTAATTGTTTGTGTAAAGTGTTCTGTCGTTTCTTATAAACTGAACTTTGAGTGGATTTGCACAGTGCGAACTGCATCTCAGTTTAAAATTTGATGCAGTTTGAGAAAGCTGAATAGCATCTTGCCTTAAGTGTCTCTTTTTCAAAGAATTAGGGTTTTGTGGTTTCTTTATAGAAATGTTCTAATTTTGTTCTCTTAAATTCTTACCTCTTTACAGCTGGCGTATTGCATAGTACAGTTTCTGGAGAAAGACCCCTCACTCACAGAACCAGTAAATATTTCTTTCATACTTCTTTTTTTTCCACTATGAATGGTTTACCCTGTTGAGAGTAAAGTAAAAAATTTAACTTCTATTTCCTTCTAATTTAGGTCATTAGAGGTTTAATGAAATTCTGGCCAAAAACCTGCAGTCAGAAAGAGGTAAGTGATATGCTAGTATTTAAAAAAAAAAAGTTATTTTGCTCTAGAACATAATAAGCAGGGAATCTTTAAATATTTCCTCATTGATAGCACATGCTGAAGTGAATCTTGGTATTATTTCTTGTTATGATTTTTCTATACTTTAATTCTGTTTTTGTGAACAATTTTGACTTTGAAAAGTTTGATAACTGTGGTTTCTATTCACAAAATAAGTACTGGTATTTCTGCAGAGAATTTTTTAGAAAGGAGAATGTAAACACAGATGAGGATAGGTTGGAAAACTGTTAGATTTGGAATTATTTATATGTGAAGGTAGTGTTTTTCCAGTGAGGATGAAAGATACTTTCTGTGGTGTTTACCTACTAAACATGTAAAAGATGCAGTTAAACATGTGCATTTTTGTTTCAGGTGCATATCAGTTTCCCTAGTGAGGTTTTGTGGAATAGCAAAACTGTTATTTTGCATATTGCTCTCAAAAATGAAGTAAAATTAGGAGAATCTCCTTAGTTATTAAAGTTTAAGCCTTGGACAGATCTTTGTATGAGACAAGGTTTTCAGCGTGGATATATATACTGGTGCAATTCTGAATTTCGTTGTAAAAAACCACTTTAAAAGCAGCACTTGAAGAAATGTTTTAAGGGACTGAGTCGAGAAGCTGCTAAAGGTAGAACAGGGGACATTTTTTGAGAGAGGGTCTTACTGAGCTAGTGAGGTTTCCATTTCTCCCTGGAGCAGTAGAATTTGAAGGTTACCAGCGTTCTGCAGAACAAGATGATTTGGAGGTTTTATACTCAATGCTTTCTTTTTTGTCTTTAGGTCATGTTCCTAGGAGAGCTGGAGGAAATCTTGGATGTAATTGAACCATCACAATTTGTCAAAATCCAGGAACCCTTGTTTAAACAAATTGCCAAGTGTGTCTCTAGCCCTCATTTTCAGGTCAGTGGCAGAGGTTATTGTTTGGATAGGAATGTATAGTCTTCAGTTTCAAACATAACACCCCCCAAATGTAAATATTATTTTACGTTATGTTTTTACATACTTGTCTTCTGTCAAAGAGGGTATGTTGGGGTGGAAGGTTAAGTCTGAGCTCCTTGAAGACTTGTTAGAAGTGTTTGGGGTTACAGCACAGAACTTGTCCTTCTGAGCCCCTCACAGATCCTTAACATGTGTCCAGGCAGACTTTGAGCCCTTCTCACTGTGAGTGACTGGTCCTGGCCGTATAGACCATGGAGGATGTATTTGCTGTGTGGTTTTGGTGCAATATTATGCAGTTCTTGTTTTCTGACTTGCTTCCTTCTAACCACGTAACCACGTGTCTGGTTAGAGGTGACAGAACCTGTGGCCTGTTTTAATCACATTGTATAATGGGAAGGAGGGGAATGAATGAGATGTAAATGGATATTGAAGAGGATATAGAGTTCATGGCCTGTAGTGTCTCCATATTAAGCCTGGTGATCTGTCCTGGCACAAAGACAGATGTGACTTTTCAGCTCTTCCTTGGACTGTGTCTTTTTTGTCATAATTTAGATCAGCATCCTCCTTCCTACCCCCCAGCTCCTCTCCAGGGTTATTACTGTCCTTAGGACCTTCCCCACACCTAAAGTTTCTCCTCTCTTATCCAGCCCAGCTGCTGGGCTTTTCCCTGTCTCCTTCCTCTGGTATTGCAGCAGTGCTGGGATACCAGAGGAAGGAGAACTGCACTCTTCCTGATTTTCAGGGAGAGGGGCAATGGGAAGTCTCTCTGCTCTCCCTTTCCCTCTCCATCTGCAGCACTGATGCTGTGTCTGCACCCAGTTTTTGGTGAGCAATATAACACATGGCTCAGGAAATAGAGAGTGGGTGCTGTGGGATCAGAACAACAGGATAAAAACTTAGTTCCATTAATGTGTGTTATGCTACTGATTAGAGTTGTTTAATTCCAAAAGTAATGACTCCTGTTAGCTGATCTTTGTGAAGTTTCTCTGTGATTAGTTTTTCCTTCAGAAAATCACAAAATTACAGGTATCTGAATTCCTGTTAATATTTTATTTCTTTGACTCAAAGGTGGCTGAAAGAGCGCTGTATTATTGGAATAATGAATACATCATGAGTTTGATAGAGGAGAACTCAAATGTTATACTTCCCATCATGTTTTCCAGCCTTTACAGGATTTCTAAAGAACACTGGAATCCGTAAGTTTGTGCATTTATGCTTTATGTCACCATTTGATATCCCACTGATAAACTTAGGGAATGTCTGCTGAAGAACATCTGAATGGGAGAGATCCAGGCTCAAAGCTGCTTTGAGCAAGTGCAGCTCTGTTAATGTCAGTATATATTAGTCTGCACTTGAGTTTGTCTCAGTGTTTTTAATTAACTGTTATGTGTACAAAAATGGTTACCTTGTGGGATAAAAATAGACTTTCTCACAAGTTGGAAACAAGAAGAAATTAAATGTTACATTGTTATTGAAGGAAAAATGTTGCTCATCAAGTGTTTCTCCTCATTTTTTTTTTATAAATGGGTTGGCTCTGATTGTAAATTGTCTAGAAGATGATCACTTGGCATTAATAAACTTTGTGGCTGTATCATGGACTGATACCTCTGGGAGACTTTTGGTGTTGGCATTTTTTTAAACATTCATGAAACATACAGACATCAGTATATTCTTAGGTTGGGTTGTTTTTTCTAAATTTATTTAAATACAGCTGTTCTCTATTACAATAATTGAGCAGTCACTTTATAGTGATATCCTGATAATTAGGTATTTTTATTTTAAACTGAATGACCTAATTGTTTTCATGAAAAATTCTATTACAGTTAGATGACATATATCCTATATTTTAGTTAGAAAGTTTTTCTAATTCAAGATGGTTACCATTTAGTAAACACAGGATTTTTAATGAGCTATGCTATGTTCAGGTCCCAGTTGCTTTGAGACCTTACTGTAAAATATTTCATCTTTTCAAACATTGGTCTTTTTGTTCTGTACCTAGTCAAACTCTCAAGTTTGTGTGCTTACAGGACAAATCTAATGCTGCTGGAAAGCTTCTGTAACTTAACACTGATCACAAAGGAGCACTTTCCATGGCACAGTATTCCAGTACCAGTCTCCAACCTTTTATATTAGGCAATGGGATGCTTCTGGTAATGAGAATATTCCAGTATCCCAGTTCACAGAGTTTTCATACCCATAGAAATTTTGTTACACGAACCAGGCAAAGATGCATCGAAAATAAAGGAGATATTTAAAGAATTTTTATATTTATAAGAAAATTTTTCACGTAGGCAACAAAAATGAAAGTTTATTTAAAGAGATGAGAGAGACAGGGGTGCGTGGGAAATGGCACATAGTTTGTGTGCTGTAAGGATTAGCTCCAAAGGTTCCTGGCACTTGTACTGTTGATTCACTGCCTCTTGGCTAAAGAGCTGTTTCTTAAGCAGCCCTGGGTCTGAATATGGCAGCCAGAGTAGTGGATCAGGAACTGTGAAAGGGAAAATGGTTATGAACTGTATGAGCACAAGGAAATCACTCTTGAAATACAGCTTTGTATTTTGCATAGATGCACTGAATATTCAGCTTCATAGAAGAGTCATAAGGAAATATGAATCACTCTCATTTTGTGTTTGAATTCTATTCCTTCTGCCAGCGTTGATGATTTGAATCTCTGAAGTTGCATTCAGAATTGCTCCACAGCATGAGGGAAGAGTCTGTAGTTATATGTAATAGCTTTCTGTTGTTGCCTTTCACCTTAGAGTTTTGGCCTGCTCCATTTCAGTAGTAAGCAGGGACATGAAAGCTGATTCTCACCTTTAAGTATGTTAATCAAAAGTAGTTTCACTGAAATCAAAGAATTTACATAACCATACTTGCAGGAACAGAATTGGTCACAGAAAAGCTGGGAAGAGAAGACATTTTTATTTCACGTTTGATTTCACCTGAAACTAATGGATTCCTTTCTTTCTTCTTCCGTGTTTCACAGGGCTATTGTGGCTTTAGTCTACAATGTGTTGAAGGCATTTATGGAAATGAACAGCACCATGTTTGATGAGCTGACAGCCACTTACAAGTCAGATCGTCAGCGGTAACTTTTTAAAGCTTTTTTTTGCCAGCTGTGCATACAGCCTGCAGTTTAGTTCTCCCCTTACACTCAGGTGCAATTGCATAATCTCACACATAATAGACACTGCCCCATTTTTGTCCTTGCCTGCTCGTTAGGCTTCCCACTGCAGGATGTGAGATTGTGTGCAGGTTGTTCTTTAGCCTTTATTAAATACAGGATCCATTGCGTTGCTTGGGAGTCCACATTCCTCATGCAATTCCTTTTTGACTCCACATTCCAAAAGATGTAGGTGTATCAAGAGCTTCAATAATAAAAGAAGAACAAGGGTTTAAAGATAAGACTTTGCTTAAAGACTTTAAAAAAAAAAAGTTACACTGAGGTTTGGAAAGAGACATGAGGGAAACCCCAAAGATTTGATTTTCCAAACTGCTGTTTGTAGGCTGGATGTGGTCTTAAAGCAAAGAGACATCTCTCAGCCTTTATGTTCTTATTCAGAGGTTCTGCTGTATCTGAGTCTTTCAGCATGCAAGATCCATTAAATACACCACTCATAGAGGCATTAGTTCAACTCCAGTGGCTCCTTGTCTTTTCTCCTACTTTCCTTAATCTTTATTTCTCAGTTACAGTGCAACATCTTTTCTCAAAAGTTTCACCTTATGCAAAGATTAGGTGAAAAAAGGAGGAAATTTCAGGACCTTTGAACAGTTTGCAGCTTCATTTAAGTCATACCTTTGCTGTGACTCACAGTTCCCCCAAGCAGTGCAAAGGACACTGCATGTCAGCAGAGGTTTTTTAGGTAGTCCAACCTTGAAAGTCTCTTGGCTGTTGTAGTTATTTGATTTGTGTGACTGGAGTCACACTGGCCTTTCATTCCACTTTGTTCTAAACCCCAAAAAATCTGCACATAACAGGCTAGTTCATTAATATGGTGTTTTACTTTTAGAGGCTTGTTTAGAAATATATTTAAACTAAGCCAGATATTCTTAATATGTATTGATAAATAAGTGCCAAACTTCTAGTGCAGTTGAGACAACACCATGTGGTTTCCTAGCGAAAAGGCAGAGAGTTTTAGGACTGATGGTCTAATCCAGCTGTTCACTGAGGCAGCTTGGTGACCTAAATCAATTTGTGGTTGCACTTTGCCCCTTAAGATGAGGAATTTTGCTCTGAACAGGACCAGACACTGCAGTGGTGTGTCTCATGTCTGGATAATGGCGGAGGTTTAGTGGCTGAACTGCATGAAGAATTTATTTTGCACCTGCTGACATTATTTCCTACCAAGGCTGGTGCTAACCATTTATCCATTTTTATTTACTTCTTATAATTTTAAAACATGAATGTATAAACTTTTTTACCTTACTGTTTCCAGAAAATTTTTAGCGTTTAATAAAACCACACTTCAAAAGGATAGCTTTGATACCACTACAAGCTTGAGGAGAAATACGTTCAATATTACTGGCTAGGATAGGTCAAATAGGTAAGTGGGGTGAGGTGATCATCCTCTAACAGGCCTTTAGGTAAGCAGGCATGTATTTCCTAGTGATTAGAAGATAAATATTGGTAAGTAGCCTGAAAACGTAAGGCTATTTCACTTATTTTTGTATTTAAAGTATTTTCTCGTAACAATAGGCTCATTTTTTTTTTCTTTACTGTTCTTCAGGGATTTATCTGAAAGTTGTTTGTATTTTTTTACATGTTCAAAATCCTCTTGGGAAATCAAAATCCCAAACAAATGAACCAGATGTTGGCATTTTGACTGAAGCAAAATGTGTAGGAATGTTTCTAATCCACTGAAATACTTTTCAAGACTTGTGTAATGTGACTGGCAGAGAATCTGTGTATCTGTCATTGTTAGATTTCCATTTCATCTAAACCTACAAGGTGATGTAATAGAACTTGAAAGCATTTTGTGCCTTGCAGTATCGAGGAGATTTATTCACAGTAAGCTATGGCAGAGACAGGAAATTTAGAAAGCAAACAATGCAGGTAAAGTAAATGTTAGGTTTGCTGTTTAATTTCCTCAAATCAACCACTGAAGTCTGTTGATAAAGCAAATGCTACATAGATCTTGCAGGAATTTGGTGTGGAAAAAAGAGTAACTCACTGAACAAAAGACACATCTTGTAGGTTGAACTTTGCCTTGGTTGGTGCCTAAGCTATAGGGAAGCCAGCAGTCAATGTAAGTAAAAACAGTGATTCTAAAGGAGTCAGGGAATGCTTTCCAGAAAGTGGCTGTGATTTATAAAATTATTTATATGCTTAAATAAATATAAAAATAATTAAATAACTTAGTCCAAAATGTTAATTTTTATAATTTTGACCGATCAATTCTGTAATAAAAGTCCACTGGGTTTTTTAATTTCTCATTGCAAATTAATGTCTTTGAACACTGTCACTTTGCTCAGCTAATATTTTAAGCTCTTCTCATACTACTTTGTTTAGTTATATTTATGTAGGTAACAAAGAAAAAAAAAGAAAATATAAAAAAAAATTAAGTATGTTAGGAAAATTGCAGTTGTGTTCAAGAAAATTAGTGCAGCTAAATTAATGTCAACTGTATGTTTTTTAACATAAATATTATACAGTCTTCTCTCCTGCTAACTCTTTGTTTTATTTCATCTGTCAGTGAGAAGAAGAAAGAGAAAGAGCGTGAAGAACTGTGGAAAAAACTGGAGGATTTGGAATTAAAGAGAGGTCTTAGACGTGATGGAATAATTCCAACTTAACAAAAAAACAAAACAGCATTATTAACCTGTGGAGTCACACATTTATGTAGTAGAAGATGGAGCAACAGTTTTCTGTATTGTGCAACTTTACAGTAGATTTCACATTTGTTTCATTATTACAACAGCACTGTATATACCTGTCTCTAAGTAAAGGAAAAAAATAAGGACTTTAATCCAAAGTTTGGACAACAGATGGACTTCTCAGAACTTTGCAAACATAATCATTGTTTTAACCCTTCTTTAAAACCAGTCTTCAAAGATCTGTTGATGAAAATTGCAATGTCAGATTCCATTGTCAGGACCTGTTCCTTATTTATCGTTAGCAGAGAGTATAATACGACTTTCAAATGTGAACAATCTTAAAATTTAGCTTGTCTTTCTGCTAAACTGTTACGTGTATTTATAGTAAAAGAGAAAAAAGACTGTCATTTCCTTATGAGTTTGTGTAACATCCTCCTTCTCTGGATAACTTTACTGTAATTTGACTTTCTTTTCCTTTTGCACATCTTCATAAGTTGAATGTCCATTCAGATCAGGGCCATGAAAAACAGTGGTCCTGAATAAAAGTTTTGTTTACTGGTGTGAGCATTTTTTTAGTACCAGGCTGTCTCTGGTGCTTCCTTAATTTGAACATTAGGAGTTAAAAAACAAGTAGGTGATAAACATAGTAGGAAAGGGAGCTTTGGATTTGTGCACCTATTTATTGCAAATCCAAATTAGTGTCCACAATCCTTGGGAAAAAAGACGGGCAGTGGTAACACCCTGGACTTCAATACCTAACCAGTATTAGTGATGCAGCATTGGACAGACGTACCAGAGTTGGTTTAAAAACACTAATGGCTAAATTATTACAGTATGTTCTTACTGGACCATTTAGGAAGAATAAAGACACATGCTAAACCACCCAAGCGTGAAATTGATCTCCAATGGTCATGGGTCTAATTGGAAGTTGAGTTGAGATTGCAGTTTGGATAGTTTGGAGTTGTTGCCTTACTTTTTAAAATGTATTTATAAAGTGTTCCAGCAAAAGAGGATGTAGCCTCTAAGAAACATACTCTAGTGTTTTTGTGGTTCTAGTACTATTACTCATCACAGTACCAGCCCTATGGTCTTAGCTGGAAAGGATTCTGGATAATACACTTCTGCATTCTCATCTGGATGCTCATTCCTAACTACTGTATTTGTTACCAAAAGTGGTTCTACAAATGCTACTGAAAAAAAATTCTGGAAATCCTAATGTTCTGAGTATTAATAATAAAGTTTAAAATGCTTTTATATCAAAGGTGCATTGTGACCAAATTGTTTAAAACAAAAGAGAAAAAAAAATACAAAAACAAAGAAGAGGGCTGTATTATAAGTATACATTATTGGCTATCTGCTTTGTATTTGAAAGTGGAATCTTACATCTTTGGTAGGTAAAATGCTGATAAGACTTATGTACAGTATATATTTAGCTAATGCAGTTGCATTATTCTATACCGGAAGGTATGTGTTTCAGGATTTTTCTCCAGGATGCTTTTGAACTGTTATAGACATATGACAACGGTGAATTGATAATCCTAAACCATCAATCCAGCAGTATTTACAGTATAAAAATGAATTGGTGTTCATGAGTCTTTGTGATAGTTGCAAACATGAATTTATGACCTGTTGCCATTGATAGAAATACAGTATAAATACAAGCTTGTATATTTTTCTTCCTACCATTTAAATATACAGTAGAATTTGAAGTTTTCTTGTTTTCAGGCACAGAAAAGAGGTAAAAAAGAATTCCCTCCTAGACTACTGACTGTTTCAGGATTATCAGGTCACAGTTTGTACTCCTGGGTCTGCACACACAAATGTTGTAAACTCAAGGTTTTGTAAGAACTTGACACTGTTAATTCTGGGGGAAAAAAAAAAAAAGTGGAACTAGTCATATGCAACACCAAACACAACATGATTTTATGGGATTAATATGAGCTTCTTTTAAGAACATTGACTGGGACGCAATGTAAATTAGGCAGTTACTGTCATAGTTGAAACATTTTATTTTAAAGTGCTGAAGCAAAGGTGCAAGCTGAAATACTGAAGATTAAATAAATTTATAACAAATCATGTCCCTTAGCCCATTGATTTTGACAGTGTTTTATTTCTGTTACAAAAAAACCCCAACAACTTGCTAGTGTGATTTCTGTGTGAAATGATTATTTCACAGTACAAGAGTGTGGACTCAAACTCATGCTCAAAGACTATGTTCCATTGTGAAAAACTGAGAAAGAATGGAGGAATAAAACTTCATGTTTTTCACCTGGTGGAGTAAAACACAACAATGTGAAATTAGAAAAAGCACCTTGTCCTGTACTTAGAGTTTAGGTGAGTGTTGTTTGTTCATAACTATTTTTGGTTTTGCCATGTCGTTCTGCTCTTGGTCATACAAAACTGACGAGAACCCACTGGGTTGCAATATTTCATTACCTCTGCCACGGGGGCAGTGGGGAGTGTCTGAGGTTTCCAGATGATTTATCACTTCTGAGAAGGGATGTTCCTTTAAGGAGGAGGAGATGATGTGCTGTTGTTCTGAAGTCACTTGACTCTAAAGGCTGGGTGCTGCACCTGAAGAAGCACTTGCTGCCAGGATCCCCCGTGTGCCGCCCTCCCAGCGCGATGTCCAGCCCCGCAGGGCTCCCACTGCTCCCGCTGGAGCTGCACAAGGAAGAGGAAGGCAGCCCATGGGCCTAAGTGTGATCAGTGTATCATAAATTATACTTTTGTTTGCTTCTTGAGTTCCACAAACCACCTTTGTTTGTGTCAATGTTGTTCTTGACTGCTCGTCCGGCAGGCATTGGGTTGGTCCTGCGTGTCCTGGGCCATATTGGTCTCAGGGGGAAGGGTTGAGTGCTGTCTGCTCACAGGAGAGAGCTGCGAGGGCATTGGGTCATGGGGATGTAACAACTGTACAAGTAAAGTTCCTCTCATACCCTCTGAATTGACCACACGTTGCTTTCTTCATCTTGCACGTCTCCCTTACTGTTTTCCTTTCATGGCTTTCCAGTGTTTTTTGTCTCTTTTCCAAAGGATGGAATGCTTTAAATAAAAGTATTCTAATGCTATTGGAGGGTTTGCTAGCAGGGTTACAGTAAATTTAATCTTGGTTTTGTTAGCATAAGTAAAAGGGTTTAATTTATTTTTTTATCTGTTCTCATATATGGAAAAATTAAGGGTGTTGGAGCCAAGAATTGCTTGAGTAAGAAATGCAGCAGCTGTACTTACATTATATGTGCGTAAGTACAGCCTTAGGCTGTCTCACTCGATGGAAAAGAAAATAGATTAGGAGCTCTAAAAAGCTGTTTCGTGAGGAGTGCGGAAGATGAGATCCTTCTCCCTCCAAGTAAAACCGACCTAACTTCCTTTGAGTTCTGTCTTTGAAAACAAAGATGCTCTTTTCTCTTATTTGTGTGACACCACTCTCTCCCAAAGCAGTTGCCCTAAAAGAAGACAAAGGTGACGATGCTCGAGATTGGAGAATGTTTTTATTTACATGTGGCTTTTTTATTTTGCCTCATGTGCTTCCCTTAGCAGCTCTGGAGTGAGCCATGAATTAGTTATTCCTAGTTGGTATGTGCAGCAGATTTTATGTAGCCCAGTTTTCCATTTTGAAGTCTATGAAACAGCATCTTGAAACAGAATGGAACTAATTTTGATTGAAAACTTTTATCCAAGTGTTGCTTCCCATCCACAGAAGCGTGCACTTTGTATCACGACCTCTCTAAGAGTTTTTGTTACTTGGATCACCTGCTGTAAATATGTTGTATTCATAACCTCATGGAGCCACGAGGAGTTTTCAAATATAAATAGTACTGATACATTTCTTGTTGTCCTATTTTTGATTGTAGTATAGTGAATGACCTGTCATGCTTTTTGTTTCAAGGTTAGCATTAGATCCATAGATCTTAATATTTTAGCATTTCATTGTTTAAGCAGGAGAGGGCAGCAAAAGTTCGTTTTTCCCCATAGGAATGCTCTGGTCCCAGTACTGTTTTTAAACTTAGATGCATCTAACTATTTGTGGGTAAGGGGGAAAAATGAAACATTTTTTATATATATTAAAAGGTGCATATGAAAATATAAAGACTGGTCCAACCAGACTGTGAAAATGTCTTCTACTCTACATCCAAGTAATAATAAAAATATCTTCCACCTCTGGATAAAGTACAAGCAGGTCTTAAGCTCTTGGATTCAAATGTCATTCTTTGGAAACAGTTTACTTTCTTAAAAATGGTATCAAAGAAACTCAAACTCAATGGTGCTCCCAGCTATAAATGTGTAATCTTCCTCTTTTGCACATGCTCAAGAGGCTCTGTACTGTGGGTGCATCTAAATAAAGAAGCAATGAAGTGTTTTCCAGGTGCTTGGCTTTTTTTTCCACCTCCTCCCATGTAAACTTCACGAGCCTTTTCAACAGTGAGCTTGGAATAATCAGGTACCCATCTGTGTATATTCAATGTAAGGACTCTTGTCTGGAGAAAAAAAAAAACCAAAAGAAAAACCAAGCAATGAGGTGGTAATTTAAATTTCAGCCGGAATTACCATAGTAAACACTCGGTTTTTATTAAGTTAATTTTTTTTCAGAGGTCCTCTGATGATGGTGAGTATCCTTGTACCTCACATAACTCCCCCTGTGAGGGAGGTCAGGAGCAGTGGATGCAGGAAAGGCATTAAAGCCACACAATGTTTTTTAGGAACCCTCTGAGCCTCACACTTTGCAGTTGGTGAAGGAATTTGTTCTTTTATGGCAGCATTCTACTGTTTCAGTCCTCGTGCTGTTCTGCCTTGCAGTTTGGAGGCGAAGGGAAAGGCTGAAGATGGTGCATGGGGGAAACCCTCTGGAGAACCATGGATAGAGCCTGGAAAGGGGCACTGCCAGTGAATGGCTTAGCAGCAGTGTAGGAGAGCTGGTTGTTTCAATAAAATGAGAAAATATTTATTAAACACCTGATTTTTAAATACCACGTTTTTAAAATAAGTTACTCCAATAGTCTAATCCTTAATTCTTTCCATTTTTTTTTTCCAACTTAAATTTTAAGGTGGTGGATCTTGCCTTTGTCAGAAGAGCTCATTATCACAAATCTCTTTAAATACTTGTAAGACAATATTCAGACCACTTAACAACTCCACGTCTCTCTACTTTCTTGTTGCAAGGCAAGTATTTTCTAAAGGAGTTAAGAAAAAAAAAGAACATGCAGTAAATTGGCCTCCAGAGTAGGATTTGTCTTCTTGCTTGCAAGTTGGAAATCAACCTTTACAGGATTGGAATTAAAAACTTAAATTAGTTTCCTACTTTTGGTAAGGATAATTGCTTTGCTAATTTTTCATCTTGGTCTTTCCTTCTCAGGGATGTTTTGGTTCCTCATACAGCAGCAGAATGTCTGGTTTATCCTGCGTTAAGTTTGGATCTCAGACCACAAGTGTGTAGCCTACAAAAGTAATTTTGTGTGCAGGTAAAGGCTGTTCCCAAGGCTGCATTAATTAGTGCCTCAAGGTACAGTGAAGGAATAGCTCAGGAGTTAAACTGGAAAATGATACAAGGTCTCAAATTATGGTCTATGGTTTTTTTAAAGATTAAACACAAGCTGAAGCAAATATCCTGAATTTGTTAGTAAATACCTTGAAAATAAATGTACTAGGCCACTGTGAGCAGTGACCACAGGCTTTTCTGGGAATTTCCATGACATGAAAAATGGTCATACAGAAACTTGATCTTGCACTATTTTTATGATTGATTGGGTTTGTTTCCCCCCGTTGTCCATCTTGTCTGTTCAGTATTAGTCCCCTTGAAGTCACTGAAGGTGTGAGAAGTTGGGGGTCACTTGGGAAGGATGAAAAGCTTGAGATGCATTTAAAGAAATGTCTATTTTTATACAGTGGTTCATACTTCGATACACACTTGAAAGTGTCTGGGAACTTGGCATTATCCCTGGATCTGGGAAGGGCTTCCAAGAAGAGAATGAGAAAGGAATATTCTACACAACACCTGAGCCTTGTCAAAACTTTTACTTTGCAAGCTTCCCCTTGTGTAAGAAGCCTCTGCGTTTCCCTGACAGGGGAAGCAGTGACCCTGCAGTGAGTATTCCTGGAGTCCCTGGCCAGCCGAGGATCCTGGGGCATAGTGGCTCTGAGAGCCAGGAAAGAAAGATCTTGTGTTTGCATGAGGATTTGTGCAGCCCTTCAGCAGTAAAGGCAGAGGTTACCTGCAAACCTTTTGTGAATTGAGCAGGCTCGGGTCAGGTTAGAATCTTCGCCTTTTGCTTCAGCACACATGGCTGAGCTGTGTGAGCAAACTGGACAAATGATCCAGCTCAGTTTTCGGTTTTAGTATTAATTCTGCAAAGTGTACTGAGTAGGATTACAGTTTATGCTCGTCTGTCATCCCAAAGGCTGTGCAGCGACTCCCCTGCTTTTTTAGATATTTGGCAATGGATATGATGTGCATGAGTGGAAAATCGCTGTATATATAACTGTCTCCAACCAATATGGGCACCTGCATTACATAATCTTCCATTTCAGGCATCTTGGAGGCACCAGGTTCAAGTCTGCAGGTGACAGATCTTGAAGTAAACTGCAACTTGGCAAAGGACGCTCTAGATTTCTGGAGCAGGGAAATGTGGAATTCAGACAGTGGTAATTAGTTTGTTAGTCCACAGACTGTTTCACAAGCACAAGGGGATATTATTGCTATTTGCTCTCCATGACACTCATCAGACTAATTGTCACGGTTAGTGGTTATGCACATTTCAAACATCAGTTTTGGCCAGACAGAAATGACTCAGGAATACAAAGGAAAGTATATTTCCTACTGCAGTGTGGTACCCCCAGCCCCTCTTTCTCCTGTGCTGCACTGAGTCTCTGCAAACACAAGTGTGAGGACTTGGAATGGGCTGAATTTAAGCAAAATGTACTGTTCTAGTTGAGATTGTCAGAAGGAAAACATAACTACAGACCAGGGGGCATTTCAGCTTTTTCCAAGCAAATGCCTTTCCACGTGGACAGCTAAAGAACTGGGAGATTTTTAGAGGTCCTTCCACTAGACCAGGTTGTTCCTAGCCCCATCCAACCTGGCCTTGAACACTCCCAGGGATGGGGCAGCCACAGCTTCTCTGGGCAACCTGTGCCAGGGCCTCAGCACCCTCACAATAAACAATTTCTTCCTAATACCCCATCTAACCCTGCCCTGCACCAGTTTGAAGCCATTCCCCCTTCTCCTCTCACTATGCACTGTTGTAAAAATCCCTCTCTGATCAATATCTGCAAAGATCCAAAGCTCACAATGTGCACAAGCCTTATGCATTCTTCTGCTGATACAATTTAGACAGGCCAAGCACGTGCAAGAGTTCTTGCTTGCTTGGAGTTTTTTATCTGAATTTGGGAGAGCAGAGGTGGCCGCTTGTCCCATGGAATTTTAGTCCCTTAACTTTCAACTTTTTCAGCTTCTTTTTTTCCCTGAAGTTTTCATCTGGTTTTCTTGCAATGGGAGTGTGTTAGTGACTTTCTCAGCAGTTCAAATGCAGTCTAGTAACAAAGATCCCCTTGGTTTGCATCAAGTGCTTCAGACTTGACCAAAACGAGAAGGGGCCCCGGCATTCAGGTGCAAGAGAACTTTCTTCCAGCAAGAATCAGGTGTGCCCAGAATGTACCCTTTACCCTATGGTTTCAGTTGCTTGGAAAAGAGATTAACTAAGTTAGACTGTTAAAAGACACACACACACACATACACACACACACTCTTCCTCTCCCCTTCCAGTAATAATTATATAATTTATATCACTGCTAAATCCACCATCATTAAACTGCTTCTCATTTCCTATTCTAATTTACCAGCCCTTCTAAAATAATTAGCATGATACGAATGCTGTATGTAACTTCATGGGACAATATCCAATCTATTACTGGGATTTGAAATCTAATAATTAAATTTATATGCTTGAATTCATTGTCTAGGTAAACAGAATCTATAAATAAGCCATTTAATGTCATAGTGGTTTTTTTTTTTAATTTGGTTGTCTATTAGTCACTGATGTAGAATATCCTGTTTTGATTGCATCATCATTGCAGCAGGGAGTGTGGGCATGGAATCCAGATCTTGCAGCAATAAATAAAACTTGGTTTCTAATGCTTAAGCTGTTGCTTCAACGTAAGCTTGATTTCATGGTGTTGCTGTTGGGCCAACTTTCATTCATTGTGGCAGGACAGTTCAAAGCAGAAACGGATTCAGTTTTATATCCCACTCCTTTATTGACCAGAAACAGAAAAATCAGATGAAAGGAAAGCATTTCTATCACAACAGTCTTTTTCAGTAGCCAGGGTAGGCAAAATACAGGTAAGGCTTAGGAGCAGTGATTTCAGGCTTGCTATGGAAATACTGGTAGTCAGCTAAACTTCCACGACCTTACTTCCACACTGGCTTGTCTCCTTCTGTGCTGCCTGACTTGGCAGCAGAGGAACTCCCTAAAACACATCACTAGAACGTGTTTTCCTTTACTGTAACCTTGAATTGTTTTCCATGTGTTCACATTCTCTCATTCCCATCCATTACCCTCATCAGTCCGTTCATGCTAGCATGTTTTCCAAGTAGCGCCTCACCTTCTGGAAGTGTCTCTCTCCAGAGCTGGGGCTGTTACCTCTTTGCCTTCAAAACAAGGACTGAGAAGGTGAGAGGAGGAGGAGGAGGAGGAGAAGGGTTTCTGGCATCCCTGTGCCAGTGGGATGGGAATGTGAGATTCAGGGAGGACATCCCTGCTCCATACGTGTTTCCCCCCTTCCCTGGGGAGGGAGGGCTGTGGGGTAACCCTCACCCACTCTCCATTGGATCCCCAGTCCTTAGGCTTTCCATCCCACAACACACTTCCCTGAGTTCTTCACTTCCCAAAGAATCAGATGCCGGGAGGGGAGGATATGCAGAAAAAAGATTTGTGTTATTCCAGAATAGAGTTTTTCCCTCTGCAGAAGAGGATTTTGTTTAAATCCCAAAGATAAATCAGGTGTTTTTCTATCCATGGATAAGGTTTGGGGTTTTTTTAAAGAACATTGTATTATTTTAACCATGACTGCACTCATATGAGCTTGAATGATGGAGATCTTGCCTTTTCCAAGTACGGAAACACGACGAGACAGATTAAGTACAGCTCTTCTGTAAACTGCAGGACTTAATTCTCTTCCTGCCAGACTCAATGATGGAAGTCCTGCTGCTGTCACCAAAAGTAAAATAAAGATCTGTGAGGAGATTGGACAAATCTGCTGTGTCTGTGTGGGAAAGTGGTCAGCACTAACAGGGGTGATGTGGACTCATTTCCTCTTCCTGCAGTAAATTGATCCTATTAATATCATCTACTATTGTGTGTACATTATCTGCGTGACCTCTGGAAAGCTTTTATGGATCTGAGCTTCAGAGGGAATGTGTGATCCCAGTGTGCTTCCTGCCTGTTTTACAATGACACCCATCAGCTCCAGAGAAAAATGGAATAAGTCTCTGCTGCATTATTTGTGATCAGTACCTGAGCACCCAGGTAAACACTTCAGCACATGCAGTGAGCCCCAGCCCTGGGGTGTTAAGTGAGGCAGTTTTTCTGAGGCTGTCTAGACACAATGTCTGCCGACAAAAGAATTTGGTTATGAACAGGGCAGCATTGTTCAGAAGATGTTATTCTGCTACTGGGGAAATGGAAAGGATTTTTTTTTCTTTCAGGAGCAGGGAACTGCCCTTTCCTGGTGCAGTTGTCATTTCATTACCAGTGTTGCTAAAACTTTTCTCCTCTGAGACTCTCCATTATTATGAATTACATAAAACATGCTGTCTTGAGAAAGAAACTGCTCCCCTATTCTTTGACATTAGAAAAAAGTGGAAAGTAGGAAGTATAACTTCTCTTTCTTTGTTTGGGGAATATCAAATGCGTCCAGGAGAGGTATTTTGTATGGACTGCAGTAAATGTCACTGTGATGCTGAGAAACAAAGTGTGTACCATCTGTTTTGGCACCCTGTAATGGAAGTGGACCAGCACTTTGCAGACCATGGAAAAGGGGAGCTTGTGTGGAGTGGTCTGCTCTGACCCAGACCTGAGAGGAGAGGGCACACTGGGGAAAAATGTGAGTTTGGGATGAAGTTTTATAGCTATAGCTGTGAGGTGAAAAGACCAGTCAAAATCTGTTCAAACATTTATCTGCCTTGAAAGATGATCAGATGTTTAAGGAATTAAGGAGGCAAGGCATTTTTGAACATGTCACATGTGTCTTATGTCCAGGAAAACACTTTACTCCTACTGCCCAGTGTATCAGGATATGGTTGTCTCAGCCATGTCACTCAGTGTGGATCTCTTGCTCTGACTGCCTGGGGGTGCTGGTCACCAGTGGCTGAACATGAGCCAGGTGTGCCCAGGTGGCCAAAAAGGCCAGTGGCACCTGGCCTGTATCAGCAAAAGTGTGACCAGCAGGAGCAGGGCAGTGACTGTCCCCCTGTGCTGGACACTGGCAAGGCCTCACCTTGAGTCCTGGGTCCAGTTTTGGGCCCCTCACTACAAGAAAGACATAGAGGAGTTGGAGCAGGTCCAGAGAGGGGCAGCAGAGCTGGGGAAGGATCTGGAGCACAAGTCCTGTGAGGAGCAGCTGAGGCACCTGGGGGGGCTCAGCCTGGAGAAAAGGAGACTCAGGGGAGACCTCATAACTCTCTACAGCTCTCTGAAAGGAAGCTGCAGCCAGGTGGGAGTCGGTCTGTTTTCCCAAGTAACAAGGAATAGGACAAGAGAACCCACCTCAAGTTGTGCCAGAGGACATTTAGATCGGGTATTAGGAAAAATTTCTTTCACCAAAACAGTGGTCAAGCACTGGCAGAGGCTGCTTGGGAAAATGAAATCACCATTCCTGGAGGTATTTAAAAGATTTCCAGATGTGACACCTGGGGACATGGTTTAGTGGTGGGCTTGGCAGTGCTGGGTTAACAGCTGGACTCAATGGTCTTAAAAGTATTTTCCAACCTTAATGATTCCATGGTTTTACCTGTCCTTGTATGTGACTATTTAGGCTGAGCTCTGTGTGGGGTTGAGGGAGGTTGTTGTCCTTCTCTTCAGTGCTGAGCAGAGGGTAACAGGAAGAGTGGGGAGCTGTATTTGGTGCCTCCAGTAATTTCCTGTTTGCATGTGCCAAACAGGTTTGGCAGAGGAGAGATTCTGGATAACACCATGTCTGGATGAAACACCCCAAGCCTTTCTTAAACATGTATGAAAATTCAGTGTCCAATGGCTTCGGTGATAAAAACCCCATGACAATGACGGCAAGAGGACCAGACCAGACCAAGCAAGGTTCCTCAGACCATGGTTTGAAGTTCCCACTTTCCTGTGACATGGAGAGTCCTTCTCATTCCAGAGTTCCCCTTGGGTCAGGTAAAATCTGTGTTGCTCAGCTGCAGCCACTGTCTGTTTCTTATGTATTAATTAGGTTTGGAAAACCTTTGCCTGGACACAGTCCTGTGCATGCACTCCAACAACTGAAATGGGGGAAGAGAGCAGATTAGGCAATTGTGATCTATCTGTCAACACTCTGGCTCCTTGGATTAAAAAAAATAAGGTGATTTCTCAGTTGAAAAGGCTGTGCAACCGTGATGTCCAGAAGCTGTCATTGGTACCAATCTCTTTAGAGACACATTATAGAGCTCTCCATGCTGTGGAGGGAATGTCACCCAAAGCCGGAAAATCAGTAAATGCTGGGCTGTGGCCCTGCAGTTTGTTCGATTGTTGTTTGGCACCCTGTGGCCAATCTCTGTGAGGAGGGTTTTCTAAAGGAAGTACAGACCAGCAGTTTTCCCCTTTCAGTGTCAGTGGAGATTTGGCCATTGCTAACCCTTGTAAATTTAACCTACAGCACTTGTTGCTCTTGGGTGGTGCTAAAGTGTTCAGTGACTGGAGCCTGCAGGACAACCGATCCCTGATGCTAATTAAAGAGGCAAATCTTAAACTTAATTTTCTGGTCTTATGTTTCAAGTCAAACCCAGAACTTTATTATCTTTCCAGCTTAATCTGTGAGTCATTTGTAATGCATTTTCCTTATAAAGCAACATCTGTATATTGTATTCTTTACATGTCCAAGAAGTTTGGAGTCTTTCAGTGCTTTGAGTTGAGTGGGAATCCCTGGGGTACAGTTTGGCACACACCTCTGCAAACATACCTTTTACTCATTTTACTGCTGGGTTAAAACTTAAATGAAGGATCGAGGATTTAAGCAGCTGGATTTCAACATCCATTTGCCACATGCCAGCTGCAAGCAAAGCAAGAAATTATTATACTCAGCTGTGATTTACATATTTGACCTTTGAACATCAGAGGATATAGCTGACATTGTCAGAGTAAAATACTGTGTGAAGCTCTGTGAAACACAAAACTTGTCTTGTTAGACTGTCCGATCTTTATAAATTAATGTCTGGTTTGAAAGTGTCTTTAAATGACAGAAATGTTTTGTTTTAATCACGATTTATCTGTCTGATCTAATTAAGGTAGACATAGCTTACAAAGACTGCAGAATAGAAAGCATGCTTGAAGCCAGGCAGAGGTGTGTAGCATTAGCACCATAAAACTGAATTTGTGGTACTCTTTTCAGTTAATCTCTATTGATTAATCCATATGCAGGAGGGAACAGACTCTGACCTGAGCTTTCAGCTCAGGCATGAAATCATTACTACTGTGATATCAGAATTTGTAATTAAGATGTAAACTATAATGAGTGATGTTAATTAGGAAGAAATTCTTCCCTGAGAGGGTGGTGAGACAGTCACAGTGTGATGTGCCTGTGGCAGTGATGCTCAGAGGTGAAAGATGGATCTTTGTTATCTCTCACTCTTCTTGTGTCCCTTCCCTGGTGATTCTTCAGTTGCTGATAGGTTGATGACTTGAGATAGACAGCAGAAACCTGGCCACCCTCTGGTACCTCAGCTCTCTCTGGATGGTGGTGGGGTTTGCTTCTGGCCTGCTAGGACCTATTTTACTTCCTGGTCTCTGTGGGCCCTGCTGGTCCCATGACATGGGATGACTCTGCACCCACAAGGAACTTGTTAAAATCAGTGGGAACAGGGTGAAGAACTTAAACTGGAAATGGTCTGAGGACTCAAAGTGTTGACTGAGATCCACATTTCCCCAGAGGGTAAAAGGAGTTCAGGCTGGAAGATTTGGTTCTGTCTGCTGCTGACACTTCTTGCCTGTTACTGTCTGGGTCAATGCTGTGCCGAGGTTTGATTTGGCCAAGTGCCTCTCTGGGGTTTGGGACTCTCATCATGTTTGTTTTCCTGGCTGGATTTTGATTAGTTCAGTAGTTCTATGAGTTTATTCTGTCAGGATTCACAGGAAGAGACAGTAGCTTTGTTTCAGGAGACTTAATTTCCAGCTTTGCCTAATTTGTAAACTTCACTCAAAGCAAAGACAATGTTAAAAAGGGAGCATTAGCACTGGGGGTGATGTGAGTTGAGACAAGGGGTCTGTTTTCCAGTGCACTGGCCATGAACAGTAGGGAAATTATTGAATTAAGGTAATGTGTCTTTGAACTTCTCTAGTTTTGATCAAGAAGCTTCATCTTCAAATTCTGAGCCCTGAGCAGCTGTGTCATTGCTCACTAGTCTGTCCTAAAAGACTAAAATGTCTTTTCAAAAAAGGCTATTAGAGGAAAGCTATGGAGTGCAGAAGTGATTTGAGTTAAAGTGCTTATTGTCAACCACATAAAATTTGCATAGCATCTGTATTTATTAGAAAAATATTTTCCACACTGCAATGAACTCAAATCAAATCTCCAGGCAATTCCCTGGTGTACAGTTAGAGAGCCCAGTTCTTGCTCACATCAATATTCAGCCAATTCCATTGGATCTGAATTCTTGGATTCAGATTCTGGACTGAATGTGATCAGCATCATCACCATAAGGGGACAGTTTAAAAGACAAGAAAATGTGGCTGTGGTTGACGACAATGTAAGGGTGCACACGCTTCCAAAGTGCCAGTAAAAACTGAGAAGAATGTTGCCAACGTGGAGAAGTGGTGTTTGCTTGCTTACTATTAGGAGCTATGCTTGACAAATACACCTTTGTGTATTTGCAAGGATGTGGCAGCCTTAAGAAATGAGCCTCCTTACTTTCCTAAGGACCATGACAAAGGAGTTCCACAGCCTGGGCTCAGTGTTGTACCTTTCCTCTCCTCCTCATCCATTCTGGATAGGTGTTTTTCTGGTTTTCCCGTTACCATTGCATGTATCACAACCCCTAAACCTTCAGGGAACTCCCCAGGAGTGCCCCTGCTGCAGGTAAATTCTTCCTGCCAGTCAGTCTTTGAGAAATGTGTCTTCAGCAGTTCTTAATCTTTGCAACATGTAACTTACTGCCACAGTAAAGTAGGACTCTGGAATCAATATTTGTGCTAGTCAGACTGGGACAGATATGAGACAAACATCACATCTTTTATTCTAAATTTTGCTATCCTTTACTATTAGGTCAGGATGAATTTTGTTGGAAGTTCTTTCTTGACCATGGAGAGTCTTAACTTCCCTTTTGCCTTTATATTTTTCCTTCTGATTTCTGCTTGCAGAGCATTTTGCTCAAAGTTTAAGGTTTGAGAAATAAGCTTTTCTGAGGTACCCTGTATATAAACACCTAAAAAAGGAATTTTAGTAAATGCGTTCAAACTATAGGAGAGAGCTTTTGTCCATATAGTATCAAATCAGGTTATGATCAGGTTCTAAACTGAACCTGCAGTTCTGCTATGGATTTATCTTTATTGGAATTACCTTGTTTTGGGTGCAATACATATATGTTAGAAATTCTCACTACCAAATTTTAGAATCTTTCAGCTCTTCTAGTGTCTGTAGGACCTTCATTAGTTCTCTTCTGGATTGAATCCATCATAGCTACAGGCCTTTTTTAGCAGAGAGTGTTATCTCACCAGGATAGATGTGCCTCAAGCAAACGGTGGATTAGAGTTTTTTGTTGCTGTTAAGCCTCACCCTTGGACTTCATTTTCCAAGTCTGATGGAAAAGGAAGAGAAGAATAGTGTCTGACAGCTTCCTTGTGACAGCCCTGCCGGTGAGTCAGTGTCTGTGCTGAAGCAGCTGCGATACTGCTGCAGTCAGCACAGAGCTTTCCACAGCACTTCAGATCTGCAGGGCTGCATTTTACAGATGTGTTCACTGGGCTGTTCTGCCATTCGTAACACAGGTACCCCCACAAGCTGCAAGAAGTGTTCATCTCCTGTGTAAGATGGGTCATTCCCCCCAGTACTGAGTGTGGGCTGAGTCACTGCTACAGCAGCCTCAAGAAATCCTCTTTCCCGACTGCATTCTTCTCCCCCTAATGCTCATTCAGCCGGTGCCAGCTCGCGTTGTGTTAAGCCCAGGAAACAAATGATCAGAAAGTCTTTTAAAGCAGAAGGGGCTTTGTGTGCCCGAGACCTTCAGCAAGGACTGGTGTCCCATTGTTCGCAGGGAGAGCCCAGGTTTATCCAATTCCCACCCGGGAACACATTTCCTGACGGCTGCATTGTGCTCCCTGGGCTGGCACTTGGCAGTGCTTCTGTCAGAGCCTTTCGAGGAGCTTTACTTGCTGCCTTTGATTTTCATTTCCAGATCAGCCGTGCTCTCTCAAGGTTAAACCTGCTTTGTCTGTCCCTTTGCAAACCAGCTCTCTGCGTTCTTTCGAAATGTAGAAAATGACGGAAAGTCGCTCCAAGACAAACACACAGCAGCCATGGGGATGGATTAAATAATCTCAATGTGCTTGTTTGAAATGCTGTTTTCAGGACATAAAGGTTATCTTTTTTTGCAAAACTACCAGCAAAGAGTAAACCACCTATTGAGGGAAAGTCCAATGTTAACTTGTATAGAGAAAAGTGATTCTGGTGTTATTTTTTTTCCAGTGAGTTCATCCAATTACCTCTAACTTTTATAGCCATGTGTCCTGCCTGATAGTTTAATGACTCACTCAGTTCTAAACTGAATCCTAACCTCTCTTGGATGCCACCTCCTGTGAACTTGGCCAGCTATCTCATACCACCTTGATTCCTCATCAATTTCTCCTTTTGTCTTACTTTTGAACTAACACCCACTCTTCCAAACCCCTCTCGCATGCAGTGCATTAAATATCTCCTGTCCAGTCACTCTCTTTGCTTGCCTGAATGGTTACCACATTCTTTTGGCCTGCCACTACCTATGATGCCTTAGGTTTTAACTTTTATATTTTTCAAATCCTGTACTGCCTGGTATGTAACTCTGAAACTTAATATAGCCTGTTAGCTACTGTTCTCTCATGCTGGTTAGACATAACAAACCCTCTCTGGGCCTGAACTCGAGGACACACTGTTGTCCCAGGCCCCAAAACATGTAAACTAAAGCAGTAATTACATCAGTACATGAAACTTTAATTGGAGAATTAACTCTAATATGCAAATGGACCAAATTTATAAAACTGTGAAAAACCCGTGACCCAGGATCCATCTTGGTTGGAGCCCCTTGGAGGCGACTGCCCTTTTTGAAGGTCCTTCAAATAAACACATGCCTTTATTCTCTTAATCTTGTCTAGCCTCTGTTTTCAGGTAGCCACTTCAAGGCATCACCTACATGGCTCTCTGCAGTGCTTATTGTGTGCAGCCACTCAGCAATGTTATTTCCTTTGGTCTGTCTCATTAAACAGCACATCTCAGCTCCTTTCTCATGAGCAACCCAATCTGAGATCCTAGTGGTACATTTATCGATTAACTTAAATAAGATAAACTCACAGAACTGTAAGACAACAGAACTCTGCGTGGGAAAAAGCCAGCACTCAGGCCTGTCACAAAAAACAATGCAAATCCCTCAGGAATTGGTGTCTGTCCCACAGACAGGATTTTCTAAAGACACAATAAGTGAGAGTCTGCAATTTCTCTTTTGTTTTACTCTAAGAGGCTGTTCAGTACAAATGGAGATGAGAGAACAGGATCATAGTTAGCTGAAGCCACTGAAACCAAGCTGAATTACAGAAAAACTCCAGCACCTGGTTTTTTAATCCATAGAAGAAGAGGGCTCTGTCAAAGCTGGTTCATCTGCCATCTGGCTTGCATTTCCTGTACCTGCCTCTAATCTTGGGCTGATTTTTGTTGGCACATTTCCAGAATTGAATAAAGGAGACTTAAGATCAGTATTTTCACTTTTTCATGCTTTCCCCGTAAGTTGGGAACTTTTAAACTGTATATTAAAAAAAGAAACTTTAAAAGTTTATTTTCTAGCTTTATTTTTGGTCAGTGAAAATTGCAGAAGAGTAGTTTTAGGGTTATTTTGGTGGAAAGTTGCTGATTGTTTTAGAGCAGTGACAAGACTTTGGCTGATCTGTGATCTCATTTGTCTTTGAATTTCCTGCTTTTCCCTATTGGTTTCAGTGGGGGAAAAAGGTGTCTAGAACAATATCTGGTGATCTGATGGAGACATTTACAACACCTCCATTCAATATTCCTCCTCCAGCATCTCACCTGATCACCCTTCACTTGAATGTGGAGTCCTTTACTGCCAGGGAGACTGGGAATAATAATGAGTGAGAATACTGGGGTAGATTTTAAACACCCCCTCCCTCCTAACTTCAGGACAGTTTTCAAATTTTTATTAAAAAAATCTGTTCCTTTTTTTATTTTAGTTACTTTTCTGTTAAGTGAATTAATTATTTGAAGCAGTTGTTTCCCATGTCATGATGGCAATAGGCAACAGCACTAAATGCCTGCTGCTTTGCTGTTTTTCAGACAATCCTTTCTCTCTTTCACTTGTTCCAATCACTATTTCCTAATTTAGATGGAAAAGGTAGACCTTGAGAGTAAATAACCAGCCTTGTGTGGCTGCTGCAAGCTGAATAATGAAACACAGCAAGTGCTCTGGGCTTCCTAGGGGCTTGAGCACAAGTGTGAGCCCTGATGCTGCACCAAATGTGGGCTGCTGACCTTGGCAGTGAAACAAGGACCTCGAGCCATGGGTTACTCACCCTGACAAAGGGAGAGCACCGATGTGATGTGGCTCATTGGGTCCTGAACGGTTCAATGTCGCATTTCCTCAATGGTGATTTGTTGTTTTCTGTAGCTCATGCTGCAGCAAGCCTGAATGCAATCCATCAGAAGTATGTATTGGCTATTTGTAAGGTAAATTAACAAGCTGATAGTAATCACTGCTTCATATTTAATAAGATGCATGTTCTGGACATCAACAGATGCTGTTTTACTTGGTTGTTGTTTTTTCGTTCTTTTCCTCTACTCTTTTTTTGCCTTCTACTCGTTTTGTTTTTCACTCTGAAATGCTGTTGCATGGGTTTTATTTGAATCAAGGTTTCCTCTGTGTTTTCTGTTCTCTGGGCTGGATTGTATTGCTGTGGCTGCCTTTGACAGCATCATCCTGAAGGGTCCATAATCCCTGACACTTGCCCTGCCTTTTCTGGATTTGCCTGGGTACTGGAGCTGGGAAGTCGCTGTCCATCCATGGTGGAAAGGAAGGGAGATGACTTTTCCCAGTCACTGTGTGAGCATATGGCTGCACTTCTCTCTCCCATGCATCTTCTAAGACCTCACTGACCAGCAAGTTCTCTGCAGAACCAAGTTCCTCAGCTGCTCCCTGTCCTGTGAATAGCTGAAAATTTGGTTTGCATAGTGAAGGCAGAGGACATGATTTCTAAATTTCCTTTCACAGTGGTTTCAGCTGCCTGGCTTGCCAGGAGAACACTTTCTTTCCTTGCAAGCTCACACCTCCTCTCTCTGTCCCTTGCCCTTGCTTGTACAGAGCAATTGAGTAAAAAAAAGATCTTCTGCAGTTGACAAAAATCCAAGCAGTTTTTTTGTAGAAATATCCAAAAAGTGTCCCTTGAGGATGTTTACATAGGGCTTGTTAATTAAAGGGGTAATGATAATTTCAGAGCCAACTTCCAATTCCTTCATAGAGGTGTTGATATTCCATTATGGAAAAGAAGATCCTTTTTGCCCCAGTGCATGCTCATAATTTCACTCACCGAGATACTCCTTTTTTGATCAGGTTATGAAACAATAACCTGCAAAAACAATCATTCCCTTGAAGCTAATCACTGCTGGAAAGGGGAGCCTTGCTTTACAGTCAATGACTTTGATGCCTTGGGTAGTTCAAGTAAGGATCTGCCTTGATTGACAAGACCCTTTATATAAATTTGAGCAATTAGACATCCCAGTAGCAGCTGCTGGGGAGACCTACTGATCACAAAGCTGACAGAGATTGCAGTGCAGGTCTCCTGCTGCTCCCTCTGACATCCTGAAACACCACCTGCAATTTAAAACTGCAAAAGGAATTCTGACTCCAACGAATTAGGTGAGTGCATGTCTGTGTTTGCTCCCTGTCATGGCTCTGGCTCATGAATAAGGCAGCAGGATTTGCTAAAGTGGCAAAGGATAAATATTTGATTTGTTCTAAAGTTTGTCTATTTTGCTCTCATACATCTTCTTTTAAAAATAAGGAATTTTAGCTATTTTTTTACCCTGTTGAAGGTTATCTATAAATATATTCTCTTTAATGACGTGTAAGATTCCAGTGTGCACACAGTGACATATGTGATGCAAACATCATGTGCTGATCTAAAGCTCTGATTTAGCAAATTTAAATAATTTTGTTTAACAGGAGCTTACAGACTGAAGCATCATCCAGGCAAAAGGCAGTCCCAGCTCACTTAATTTTGGTCTGTCCAGCTGAGAACAGACCCCAGCGCACACCAGTCTGTGCCCTGTGTAGTTGCTGACTTTCTCAAAATTGTGTCAAATCTCGGGTTTCTAAGATGGATGTATTTGAATGCAGTGAGAGTATGTAAATTGTAAAATGGACCTTGTGGCTTAGAACTACTTTCCAGCTCTCACTTTTTTGACAGAGGAGCTGTTCCAGAGATGCTGGTTGCTTTCCTTACCGAGACAGAAGGTCAACAGGTATCAGAGGGTCTTGGTGGATGCTGAGCTGCTCAGGTGTGAGGATGTCAGGGTTCTTCTGGTCACCTTGGCCATGTCCCCCCTTGTCTGACCAGCTCTGACCACTGGCTTGGCAGCCTGGGTTGGGTCTGAGGTGGCTGTAGGGCAGTGTGTGCTGAAGGGACAGCCAGCCCCTCTGGCTGCAGCCCTGGGAGAGGAACAGCACAGGATGTTGGTATTGGCAACTCCAGTAACACTTGGGGGAGATGCTGAGATTACAGCACAGCTTCAGGGATACTTGGCTCCCAGCTCTGCAGCTATTGGCTTTGTGTGAGTGCAGGGCAACCCAAAAGGGGTGCTAGAAAGGCACATGCTGCAAAACAAATCTGCAATATGGAGATTTCAGTGGGGCTGAGGTATAAGCTGGTGACTTTATCTCTTCCAGGCAAACTCCCACTGCTGCATTCTGTGACAGAGCTTTTTACTGAGATTTTCCACTTCTGGGAGTAGGTGACCACTCATTCCTCCACCTGCCCCTCTTCTCTCAGGCTGAGTGAGGATGTGTTTGAAGGGAGGAAGGGCTATCCCTGCCTCAGCTAAGCCCGTCCGCTTGCACTTCTTGCCTGCTGGGCTGTGCTGGCTCTCCCAACCCTCCCCTCCTCTCCCTTCTGCCTTCAGCATGAAGCTCCACTGCCTGACCCTGGGAGCTCTCCTTGTCCTGCTGCTGTCCGGCTGCGGCGCCGCCACCAAGGCCTCGGCCATCGATCTGTGGACGTTCGTGGGCTGTGCCGTGCGGGAATTCACCTTCCTGGCCAGGAAACCCGGCTGCCGTGGGCTCAGGGTGACCACAGACGCCTGCTGGGGACGCTGCGAGACCTGGGAGGTGAGGCTGTGAGCTGGGGACACCCCTGGCTGGTACTTGCCCCCCAGGAAAAGCCCTCTAAAGACACCTGCCCAGTGTCCTGCTCCATGACCCCCTGGCTACCGCTGCCAGAGTTTGCTGTTGGTTGTCCCTCCCTCCTCCCGCTGCCCCAAAGGGGATGGAAGCCATGTGATGATATTAATGAAGCACTTATGTAATGCTCTTACTACGCAATCTGAAAGCCTCTTACAGCTTGAACACTTAAGGAGAGGAGGACTTTATTACTTCGCTTGAAATAAAGAAGTCCTTTGAGATTAAGAAGGAGCTCCCAATTGATGGGTAATATATGTTGTTCCAAAAAGCAAATCCCAAAAGGTAACGTCTGTTTCTAATTTGGTCCCGTTTTAAGTCACAGCCTTGTATAAATATGAAGTACTTAAGTTTTAGGGGTGTACAGAGGGAGAAAGAAAGAGTGTAAGTACATCCACACACGTCAGAGAACAAATTTCTGACTGTCTTTGCCTTTCTGCAGCTGGAAGGCTCAAGGGGCCAATCCTAGTTTAATTTATTTGAGAAATCTTGAGTGACTCAGATGGGTTTGTCCACATGAAGACAAGGACTCCACATAAGTGACCAGAGGAGGAGCCAGGGTCTGTGTGCCAGCTCTGACTCCCATTCTTCATGACTTGGTGGGATGAGGCGAAAGGCCACCAGTGGCCAGATTCCACGCTGGGATAAGGTTCCTTGGAGGGATGTCTTGACTCCTGGTTCCCCCTACTCCCAGGCTTCTCCGGCAGCTCAGACCTTGCAGCCTCTCTTGCTGTATTGCAGTACCCCTGGGGTGTAGTTCAGCTGAACCCACCTGGCTGTGGGTTCAACAGCTTCCAGAAGGCACCACGAGGTGTTTGGATGGGGGCTTTGCAAGAGTGAGGGTGTCTGCACATCTTGCCGAAATGTTGCATCTGTTCTCTCCCCTGCCATCCTTCTTGGCTCCCAGGGAGGGCTCTTTGCACAGAACAGAGGGAAAGAAAGAAATTAAAATGTCTTCTGGCTGTGTTACCTTAGGCAGTGGGCTCCCATGCCTGTGTGTGCTGCCCATTCCTGGAGTCTTTGGAAAATGGGTGTCCCTGTTGAGGAAAAACTGATTTTTCTGCAAAACCAATGCCCCTGTGATACCACGTGGCAGCGTGGGTTTCAACGCCTTCAGGCTCCCACCATCTCCTGATAGCTGAGGTCTCTGGCCAAGCTGATTTTCTCAGGAGGAACTGCAGACTTCTATGCTGGCTGCTGTGCCGAGAGCTTTCCCCACAGTGTACAGCCTTTGGGATTTGTGGGAAGTGCAGCCTGACAGGGAAGACGGGTCTGGCTGAGAAAAAACCCCAGCCTTTGGCACCTGGATGCACCCCTGCTCTAAGGCAGCTTGTGCACATGAAGGGTTTCCAGCAGAATATGTTTAATGGAAAAGCAATGCTTTTGGAAGAAGGCAGCTGCTTTTGGCAGCATTTGGTCGGAACACTCATACTCTGCTGCAAACCAGCTTTTGGGATAATCTTGTCTTCCTTCAAGCAGGTTTTAATTGGAGCTTTATGCTTTAAACAAACTGAAACACATCCATGAGCCCACTCCCCTCCATGGCAGGGCTCCAACAGGCAAGTGTTGAAGGATATAGCCTAAAACTTATTTCCATGGCCCCTTCCACCTGATCCAGTAGCTCTTCTATTTACACTAAATCCCCTTGAGGAAACTGAGGCTCCAGATGTTTGTCTCGCTTCCTGCCTGAGGCCAGCATTTCCCCCCCGCAGAAGCCGATCCTGGAGCCGCCCTACATCGAGTCCCACCACCGGATCTGCACCTACAACGAGACCAGGATGGTGACGGTGAAGCTGCCCAAGTGTGCCCCCGACGTGGACCCCTTCTACACGTACCCGGTGGCCATCCGCTGCGACTGTGACATCTGCTCCACTGCCACCACCGAGTGCGAGACTTACTGACCTCCGGCCCCAGCCCAGCCGAGGAGGGGCCGAGTTCTCCCCCGGCTTCATACCCTCGGTACCTCCAGCGTTCTGGAGGGTGTAAATCAGCCCAGAATTTGATCTCGCCCTGTAATTCTCCTAATCACTGACTTTTCTGGGCAGATGAGGTTTAATCCCCCCTCCTCATGCTGCTCAAAGCATGATTGCTGTAGAAACCCAGCGCACAGCCTCACAATAGCAAACCCCGTGGTAAAAAGAAATGATTTGGTTTCCCTTCCTCCTCATGAGCTTTTCACGCCGTGTGACCTTTTTCCCTGCAGAGAGTGCCCATGGACTGAACAGCCACAAAGGCATTGCCTCCTCCATAACAGCCTGACTCATCTGGGGTTTAGCTTCTTCCCAGTAACGAAAGTGCAGTTACCAACACTTCCACCACCTCCCCCTCTCCCCTCCATCAGTTAATCTTACCCTGCAGTCATTCAGGAATAACAGTTAAAGAAGAAGGTCTCAAGGCCAACGAAATGGAAATAAGTATTCAGATCACTACCTTGAAATTAGGGGGGATGCATACTCAGCCCTGACTCAGCCAAGGACTTAAGCTCCTGATTAAGTGTTTTGCTTAATATCAGTGCACTTTTACAGTTAAGCACGTATTTCAGTGCTTTGCTTAATTGGAGCTATTTTGTTGAAAAAAAAAATCTTGTCTCACAAGGGACAATTCCTGAAAAAAAAGAATAGGAGAGAAGCACATTAAATGTGCAGAACCATCTGCTTTTGTCCAGGGATTGGAGGGGAAATGGCTTCACGTGGAACCAGTGAGACTCTGCAGAGCCCAAGGCATCTCTCCTGACAATTTCCACTGTCAGAGTGACCAAGCCAAAATGCAACGATCACAGTTTGGTTTCAGCGGGCCCCTGGCTGAGGTGGTGGGAAAGAGGGGGCTTGTAGGGGTGTTCCCTGAGCTGCTAAGCTCCATGGAGACCTGCTGCTCTGAGGGTGCACACAGAGCTGGGGGACAGCCAGATGTGCTTGCAGGAAAGCTGTGGAGCGTCCAGTAGTGGTGGGTGAGACAAGTCCAGCACAAGAAAGAGAGCAGATATTCCAAAGGACAGTTCACACCTCCTCAGACCTGCTCTTTACAAACCAGGGGGACACCTGGGGGCTGCCACAAGAGCCCCCTGTGACCACAGCCACACAAGTGCCTTCGTTCACTGGTTCCCAGCTGCAGGAGGACACATTCACATTCATCCCTCATTTCTCCCCTGAGCAAAATGGGAGGTTAGGTGAAAGCAGGAAGATTTGCCAAGTGGGAGAGGCCCATAGGAGCTCACAAAACAAAGACACCTTCTCAGATAGCCATTAGGAAAGAATTGCTGCTGAGAGTAATACCTGCACCTGTCTTCCCTCACTCAGTGCCTTGTCTCCTGGATGCAGTCACCTTCATTTACAGGCATGCATGCTTGAAACTTCCCCAGGTGTCTTGACCACATTGAGACATTTAGTTTAACCTGTAATTTACTAGTTGATATAATTTTTTTTATCTGTAAAAGCTGCACTGTGACTGAGTAGGAAGAAGGTGATTTTATCACCTGCCTTCTGTAATTCTGAATAGAGACTTCTGTGCCCAACAGCACCAGGAGCAGTTTTTTGCTGATGGAGAGTTTAACTACCCTTTAAAAAGTCCTCATGTTTTGTTAGAAATTGCACCTCACAATCCCTCTGATATTGTCAGCTGGCATTACAGTTATTATGGGGAACCTGCAAATTGTTCTGTGTCCTTAATAAACCTCAAAACTGCAGTATGAAAGCAATTTAAAGCAACGTGTCCCACTTTTTCTGCGTGTAGAGATTTCTCACATAGAATATGTATAAGCTCCCACAAACTCTTTGCCAGAGCTATGAACACCTGCAAAACATCTTCTTGGTGTGAAGTCATTTCCTTCGCTGAATTTATCTGATGGAGTCTGGCTGTGCTGCAGTCTCAGGATTAGAGGTAGGGTTAGAAAGTGGCAAACTTCCTTCCTTTGCAGCCAGCAGGAAATCAGGGCTGTACCCAGACACGGTGAGACAGTAGAAACCTCAGCAAGTGATCAGAACAGAACACTGCAGGGTGGGAAAAGGGTTTTGACTGATGCAGCCAGACCAGGGAGCAGAAGGCGGAGGTGGGAAGGATGTACTGACTGAAACCAAGTCAGCAAGAGGCCACTTTGAGATGATCTTTCAAGGAAGAGAGCAAAAGAGATGCTGTGGATTTGCCCTGAGGGACAAAAGTCCAGCCACCACCAGAGCTCACCAACTCATTTGGCAGGGAAGTGGTGGAGTCGCCATCACTGGATGTATTTAAAAGACATGTAGATGTGGCACTTGGGGACATGGTGGACCTGGCAGCGCTGGGTTAATGGTTGAACTCAATGTTCTTAAAGGTCTTTTCCAACAAAAATGGTTCCAAAGTTCTATGATTTGACTGGTGCACATCCATCTTTTTCCGGCGTTGCTGGGTTCCCACGAGTAGGCACACAGCACTGACTTAATAACAAGGAACCAATTTCATTTCTGGTGCTGGTAATTGCAAATCTGGAACTTTTCCCCAGAAGTAATTACACTAGTAGGTCTTAATTCTGTCAAATTCCCATCGATTTTCATACTTAAAGTCACAGAACAGTTTGAGTTGTTTCTAGACCAGCCCACCTGCAAGGAGCAGGGGCATCTTCCACTAGACCAGGTTGCTTCGAGCCCTATCCCCCCTCATCCAGAATGTTTCCAGGGATGGGGCATCCACCACATCTCCGGCCAGTGTTCCACCATCCTCACTGTAAAAAACTTCTTGTCTAAATCAACCCTCTTTTAGTTCAAAAATTACTCCTTGTCCTGTCACAACTTGTGAGCAGGTCTTTAGTTTTCACATCCTTTATGCTGTAGCTGGGGGGATGTGTCCTGCTCAGAATTTGCAGGCAGTCAGCACAGCCCACACATTTCAGAGCATGAGGAGCTTCTTCCCAGGCAAACTTCACCTCCTTGGGAGCATTTTAATGCTCTTTAAAGCCACGGATTTAGATGTCATCACCCAACCTGTCCAAAGCAGTTAAACAGCCTGTCTTTGGTGTGTGTTTGCAAAGAGTGTTTGTCACAAAGGCTGTGACACCTCAGGTATTCTCTCTCCCATGAAAAGCAGTGGATTTCTTTGTGCCTCAGTTTCCCTTTTGGACACTGGCAATGATGCTACAGATGACTTTTCCTTCTCTATAGTGTGTTTTGTAGTGTACAGGCTTTAAGGCCCCTTGTGACCAGTCACATCTGTACCCTGCAGTGCACTCAGTGCCTCAAGGTTATTGTAGCTCATTTAACCAGAACAGCAATTGTCACTGCCATGCAGTGCTTTGATTTGCCAAAATACCCTCCTGTTCTATGACAGCTGCAATAGTCCACTGGCCCTGGAAGCTCAGCTCCCCTGCAGTTGGTGTGCCCAGCCCTGATGACCATGACAGAAGTCAGAGTATTTTACCTCACCTTCAGACCTGAGTTGCCATGAGAAGGAGGGCAGGAGGCCTTCCTGGATGGGTGTTCCCTGCACTGACTGGATTTCTCTTTGGGAGGCAGGACAGGCAGCTCCCTCCTGCTCTCACTGTACTCACATGAAAACACCAGAACCGGTGCCCTGGGTCAGAGCAAAGCCTGTCACTCCCAGCATCCTGCCAGGGAGTGTAGCCAGCCGTGGGTATTGAGGGAAATGTGAAAGCATCAGGGCTGCGTGGAGATATCCTTCCCTGGCTATATCCATCCAGCCTTATCCAGCAGCAATTTAGGAAGTTTTCTGCTCTGGGGGATGCCTTTGGCACCTTGCTGTTAACTCCAGACGTGTGGGTCCTCTGTGTTACTTCTTCCCAGATAGAGTCATGTCATGGAAAGTCTGGTGAGTAATACCATCTGCCTCTGGGGGAAGGTGAATAAAATATATTCCAGGCTGTATGCTGTGCCCTCCTGGATTGTCCTGGCTCCTCTGAGGACATATCCATTGATAGCATACAGAGATTTGGGCTGCAGCACCTGTTTATTAGGAATAAACCCTGATATGCTTTGTCTTTGCTCTGCAAGTGCTCCAGGCAGGACTGGTTAAACCTGCTGAGGTTCACGAGCTGCAGGAAAATGAAAAGAGCCTTCCTCTGGTGAAACTTTCTTTGGCCCAGTCAATGTGAGGGATGTTGTTCAGGAATGGTGGGGTTTCTAGGCTTAACTTGAAGGCCAGACCAGCTGGTCAATGAGATTGCTTCTGGTCTTGAAACCATTTATAATAAACAGCTGGGTAAGAAAGGCATTTTGGCACTTTTTTAAAAAATTAATTTTGTTTTTTTTTAAAAACAAGATCCACATCTCTGCACTGAATCCCTGGAAGACTGGAGCCAGTCATATTCTTGTTTCCAGTCCAGCAGGGCTGTCTTTCCTCATGTAACTTCTTCATCACTGTAAGCCTTTCACTGTCCCTCCTGACTCTACCTGCCCTGGCTTCTGGACCACAGGTTGCACAGCTCATCATCTTCCTTGCCAAAATGTTGGTAGGTGTTCTTCCTACCTGAAACATTCTGCAAGATGCATGTGATTAGCAGCTGGGAAAATAAACACAACAGCACATGTCCCCAGATGGATGCTGTCAAAATACTTCGTAATACATTTATTTTGTTAAAATAAACTATGTACAATAAACGATATTAATGTGCATTACAATATACAGTAATTACATGTTTAAAAGATGATAAACTAAAGAGTACAGAATTATGTGCTGTAAATAGGAAATTAATAGTGTTTACATGATTTTTAAACTATGAAGAACGTATTTGCTTGAAAACTGAATTGGCCTTGGTTTGAAATTGTATTGTTTTGAATTCTGAAGATTTTGTTAATCTTGGAAAAAAAGGCATACCACCCAAAAGTCAGACATACTGTTTTAGTGCCCATCTTTTGGTTTCACCAGCCCCACATTCCAGCAATATGCACACAGCAACTTTTAAGAGAGAAAAATTTGGTTGCTCACATCAAGTAAGTGACTCTTTCTCCTAACTGGCTAAGACCTGACTGGTGATGAGTTAGATCCTGATTTGTGCTGAGGCCATTACATTTGCTTCACAAACTCAATCAGAACAGCTTGTTGAACTGTAAGTTTTAAGCATTTCTTAAGAAATAATTGTAAGTAGTACTATTAAGTAAGCACAAGAAGAAAGGAATGAAATGTGCTTGTCCTTGTGTTCTCGGGGGAGCAGAGAATCTCTGTGCAGTGAAATGCTTGTATTTGCCAAGTGCATCAACATCATGACACATTGGACTGGATTCAGTTATCCTGGCACTCCATCTTCCTGCTCCTCTCTGCAGCCTTCTCTGAAGTCCTCCCTGTCTCGAGGTGCTGCTGAGCCCCAGGTAGCCAGGTGTGACTCCACAGAGGCACCTCCCAGCCCATTCACCACCCTCAATCCATATTTTTTGGGTCAGCAGGGTCACCATGCTGTGCTTTGCTCTGTAGCATTTCCCACCTGGCACCCTGGGCTCACCACCTTGGATCACTTCTGCTCATGAGTGAAGAAGAATTTGCAAGTGTCTTTCCCCTCTCATATAACTTTTTGTTATTGGTTATTAATGAATTAATATCTACAAGCTTGGGGAGAGTTTGGGCTCATTTACACCTTGCTGACAGTGCCTGCTAGGTCTGTGACGCAGTTAGAGCAGCTGCCTGTTCTGGGCATAAGTACTGGGAGAGATGACATGATGGTCACACTCTGGATATGATTTACACCCAAACTACTTTGACAGACATCAGACAAATTTTTCTACATGTTATCAATAAAAACAAATGTTGTGTTGGAAGATCTGGAAACTGTGGACTGGTGACAGCAGTTTACTCTGAATTCATTAACCTCCAATCAAAGTCAAAATTCACCAGAGTTGGTATCAGTGAGAGCTCAAACTGATCTTCACCAAAACCACATTGAACCTGGTGTCCTGAATGGGACGAGACAAAATTAAGTGACAGCAATGAGTTCAGGGTCTTTAAGCAAAGAAAATCATATGTCTTGAATATTACACTGTTAATGTAACCACTTTCATCTTCAGCCTCAGTAGCGGTTGAACCAAGGCTTTTCAGATCCAGCCTCCAAAGGTGAGATCAGCAAAGTCTTTGGATGCCCTAACTCCTTTCAGGAGTCCTCAACCAGCAGCCAGAAGGTATAAAAGATTCTTAGGCCTGGCTCAGTACATATATATAACAAGCTCAAAGCTTGTTCAGCCAAAATAAAATGTCAGGAAAGGAGGAAATATAAAGACTCTCAAACATTTTCCACATTAGTCATGTGTGGACCCCTGAAATTTTCCATTGCCTTCATGAGAATTTAAATGAAGCCAACATAGATCATCTTTGAAAATCCCACCCTACCATTATAGTTAGAAGCAGCCAAACACTGCATTATGGTCTGTACAATCTGGAAAAGGATGGGGATCCATATTTTCAAAGTTAAAGAGACTTTTCACCACTGACAGCAATTCACATGAGTTTTGCTTGTTGCTCTGGGTTTCTGAACTAATTTTCCTCTTACAATGAGCTTCTCACTCTTTTTGCTGTCCTGGTGTGGTTTCTGGAATGGACCAGGAAAATCGATTCTTGTTCCCCTGTTTCTGAAAGCTTTAACTGAAACAAAGTAAAGAGAATTTGAAGATATTTTTTTTTTCGTTCTAGTTATGGGCGTCCCCTTAACATCTTAAAATGAAATTTAAGGTTTAGGATCAAACTGACTAATTGTGGCTCTGGGCCCTGATTTTGCAGCTCTCCCCTGAAGCAGAAGTGATTCTGTTGCATTCATGGCTTCTAATAGGTGATTTTGTCCTGACTTTTTGATGCAAAAATATTTCTATTCCTGTTTTGTTTTGATAGGTGAAGACAGCTGAGATCACAAGCCACTACCGAAATCAGTGGGAGGCTTTTTCCTGCTTTCAGATGGTCTTTATTCATGAAGAGGAAAATAAACATTCATAGTGGAAATTTGTCTTCATTTTTGCAAAGAGCTAGAAGTCATCTGACGTAGGTCACTCCATGCTCACCTCCTGTCACAGCAGATGCTCCTCCAGTCCTACAGAGTTGTGAACCAACAAAACGTTCTGTTATTTCCAGATTTTCCTTTTTTAATGTAGGATAAAACACATCACAGATCCTCCTCAGGGAAAAAGAAAATACATGGAGAAAGGCATGTGCAGCCAGATTCCTGCATTCTACCTCTTTGTTTAACAAATGGTCCCTGGGCCAACGTGAGCATATGGATTGCTTTGTTGGAGAAGACAAATGTGCTTTTAGACAATCCTGGCCTGGGACAGACTGATGCCACAGAGAATTATTTTTAATCCAGATGAGGTTTCTGTATGGTGAGTCAAGAGGTATTTGCTGGGCCACCTGGGGAAAAAAGGTATAGGAAAAGGTCACGGGCTCTAAGCAAGGTATGAAAGCAGATGGGCATCTTTCATATATGAATTCAAGGGAGAGATAGGCTGCCCAGGGAAGTGAATGAGTCACCATTCCTGAAGGTATTCAAAAGAACACAGGCCACCAACACTAGAACAGCTGGAAGAGGTTTCCTTGTAATTAAACTACAAGGACAGATTACCAGTGGCCATATTCAGCTTCCCTCACGACCTGAGCGGTGCCAGTGGGATTGAATGAGACATGAGCAAGTTGGAGACAGTTCCTTGTGAAGTGAGATTCTCTTCAGTATGAAGAAGACTGCCAAAATCTGTCCCTTTAATAAAAGTATTTGGAATAACTTTATTTCATATTAAAATGCAGGGCTATGTTTAATTCTGTATCTGTTTTGAATGGATGCAGTGCTTCAAAAGAGAAAAAAGCTGAGAAATAACAATGTCAGCTGCTGAAATGATAGTTTTGATTGTTATACTGGACTTGGGGAGAGTTCTGTAACTACACAGGGCATATATCCAGTTGAACAAATGAGGATGGACCTGAGTGGGTTTAGAGCCTCGTTTCTGCCTTCTCCCCAACTTTTCAGAGCTCTGGGAGGCACAGGACAAACTGTGGGAGTCTTTGTGGGACCTCCTTCAAGTCATGTTGGAAGTGGCTGAACTGTCCTCATTCCACTGTCCTGGTGTTTACACAGGGCTCTGAAGGGCAGAGGCATCTGTAGGTTGTTTTAATGTGATAGCAACTCTCTGATGACTGAAGATCTCTCTCAAATACCTCTAATATCTTCTTGCAGGAGTTCTCATGAAAATACTTTGGGAACTCTGTTTGAAACTGCAGATTCAGGTTAAGAACTCCTGGTAGAACATGAAGGTTTTGGAAGAGGCCAAAGGAGATGGGTTTTTTTGGATCCAACAAGCTTCCTGTAAGTTGTGAGTGCTTTTGAAATGACAGCAGACTATTAGCAAAGGCAGGTCTGTCAGGAAAGACTTTGACATCAGCTGCATTAAGGGGACATTGTCAAATAAGTTCCAGGGATGGTTTCTAACCTTTGTGACTCTTCTTGACAGTTTTCCTTTTAAGGTGAAATTGGGATCTGATTTCTAGCTCCTCTCACAGTGAGTAAACCTATCTCCTTTCACCTGGCAGTCCTTTATTGATTTTCTTTCCTTATTATTAACAGTTCTTGAAAATAACTTGAAGTTTATATCTGTGGCCTTATGCCTGCACTTGCACCATGTCTGGTGTTGTGGTTTTGCTGGAAATAAGCTTTGCTGCCTGTTCACACACCATCTGCTGCTTTTAAAAAAGGCATTAGGTATGACTTGCCAGATAGTCAATGACTCTCCTTGCATCTGCCTACAATCCCTTTCTAGAGCCTGTTGGCCTGTGCTGTCCCTGCCTCCCCAAAATAATAGTGTAACAGGGCAGATCCTTGAGTAAGTGCCACATTTCATGGACAGGTGTGTGTACATAACCTAACACAGGAATAATGTTTATGGGACCTGCATTAAACATGGCTTATTAATTTTTTTTTTTCTGGAAGAAAAATTAAAATAAATGGAGTTGCAGAGGCCATTTCTCAGTGGATTGTGACCAATCTCCCTCTCTTGCAGCTCCCAGAATTCAAATTTTGGTCAAAATCAGTTTGAAAAACTTGAAATTTTACTGCCTCACAAGCTCGATGTGCTCAATTTTGTAAGTGCAAAGAAACCCCTGCTTAGCCTTAGCATTTCTTGTATCTATATCAACACTTTTCTATCTGCTTCATCTATGCAAGGATTTGTTCAGGGTCCTGCAGTTTAACACATTAGGGCAGCAGCATTTTAGCCTCTCCATCACCACTTGCTTTGCAGTTAATTTCCCTCAAACCACTGTAGCTACATTAAGGCTACAACTTCCCACTTGATTTTTGATTTTATTGCCAATCCTATGCTATTCCATTAAGATTAATAACCACCCCTGGTACTCAGTGGCACACAAAAATGTGATTTGATTATTTGTGGCTTTCCCTGATGCATGCCAGGGTGCTACATCTCACTTTTCCAGTGTGCTCATTATGTTAGGATGAGCTCACCTGTCACTTTTTTTGAAGCTCTAAGAATACCAGGGAACTCCAACCTGAGCATTTGCCTTGTGCTTCAGCTAAACCAGACTTCACCTACTTCCACCAGAGAAGTGGTGAAGTCATACATCGCTCTCCAGCAACCTATGTGAGCTAAAACAATCATCCTAATTAATTTCCACTGAAGTAAAAGGCAGCACAGTGCAGATACAATTTTCCCTGAAGTCTGTTGAAGGCTTTTTTTTTTTTTTTTTGTTTCTGTTTCAGAGGACTTCTAGTCATGTTGTAAGCCTAAATATTATTTAATCCATGCCTAGTTCTCCTCATACTCCTCTAATAAATTTTACATGTTCTAGTTCAGCTGATAGGCAGTGTCCTGGTGAGGTGAACACTCACTGCTCTGCCTGGGGATGGACACAAACTCTGAAGCATGGAATGGACCCCTGCTCCTCAGTCTGAGCTGGGCTTTAGCAGCCAGGCCATCTGAAGTAAATGCCTGGGACATAATAAAATCAAACAGAAAATATGCACAAAAAGTTGCCAGCAGTGAGGAGAACTTTCTTTTGTCTGTCTCAGGTGTGGCACTACTGTGTTTTCATCCATGTAGGTGTGCAGCAAGGAAGGGATGGTGAGTGGAAGCCACAGGGTAACAACAGCAAAGCATTTGCTTGGAGTCTGATGGCTGTTGTCAGAGAGAACTGTTGATTTCTACCTGGAAATGTTTTGGGGTGTCAGAGCTGGTTTCTGTAGGTGTCCATGCTAAATGGGGGGTTGGAATTAGATGATCTTTGAGGTCCCTTCCAACCGAAACCATTCTACAATTGTATGAAATTGAATTTGTGCTAAAGGAAGAGCTCAGATCATAAGCCTGGTCCTGATGCAGGACTGGGCACTGCACCAAGCTTGGTCCCTTCCATGTGCCTTGGGTGCCGTTCCCATTGTCCTGCTGCAGTCACTCATTGCTCCAGGCAACACCAGGTCTGGAGTTCCCTGGTTTGTCTGGTGACAGGTGTGTTGTCAGTCAGGACACTGTGCTTCCAAGAGGAGAGGGCTGCCAGTCTCTTGGAATGGGGTGCAGAGGGGAGCATGTCCCTGGGCTGGGAGGACACACTGCTGTCACTTGCTCCCTCCTGGCACTTCTGGACACGCTGGCTACAGACACGGCTTTTGCAAGGAGTTACATCTTCAAACCTCTGTGTGCTGGCACTGTGGCTTCCTGCTTGGGGAATGAAATCCATAACAAGACAGTCTCATGGCACTGCCAGGGTACCCAAAGGCAGCTGCAAGTAACAAGATGCCCTTCGAGTTCACCTCTGAGTGTCTGTGTTGCTGCGATGTGCAAAATTGTAGGATCCTGGGAGAGGCTTTAGTGAAAAGGCACAATTTCTCCAGCAGAAAAGGGAGCTCACAGGCAGCTTCCCTTCCCTTAGGGGCTGGAATTCCCATCTCCATGCTGTTGGCTGCCGTCCATCATCTGCCACTTGTGGAAAAGTCCACTCCTGAGGACTGCAGCCACGCTGCAACTCCAACAGCACTCTCGTGAAGATGGAAAAATGGGAGCGGAGAGAGAAGCAATGAATGGGAGGAGGGAGGCTGCAATAAGTCAACAAGTTCACAACTCCACTTTGATGAGGTTTTTTACAGAAATACTTCATAAGAAAAGGATAATTTTAAGGCAATTGGATCACCTCAAAGAACTTAAAGTCAGTATGACCTTTGGTTTTATTATTTTTTTTTTCTATTCTTGGCTGTTGGGTGAGAAGTAGAAATCCAGCTGATCTATAAGGTAAATTCTCAGTTGCCATGACAATGTGTCTCATTCTTGTTCTCAGCTGGAAGAGAGATTGTTCTGTGCTGCTATTTCATGTCTAGGGCAATATTCTTTGGTGCCAGAGTTTCTTTGTTTCAGTACATTAATGCTACAACTCTGTACTTCCTTTCCCAGCTTTTGGAAACATGGCTCAGCCTGAACATTCCTCTGTAAAAATACAGTTATTTGCATTTTTTTTGTTGTAAGAACATTCCTTAAGTCTGGAGGTAAATGTTGATCCATAATGATAGCTTGGGTGCAGCAACATCCTGACGCTGTGAAGTTTCACCATTAAGTGAAAACAAACTGGAATCACTTCACCTTTGCTTCCATGTGGTTTGAACAAACTTAAGTATCTCCTGAACTAGCAAGTCTTATAAAAGAAAAGCAATTTAAAAGTACATCCTACCTATAGTGTATATCTTACATATTAGATTTCTACAGATCTCCATGTGCTTTCAGTCAATTCAGATTCAATTCCTAAGGACTGTGAATTCCTAATTTTGATCAATTTTTACTTAAGGCCACAAATTGAGTTTCTCCTGTGTCTTTGTCCATCTTTAGTTCTTTGTTTTGTCACATGCCACCTTCACCTTATTCCTAAGGCGGGGAGCCAAGCAGGAGCAGGCCTCCTGGCTTCTGTTGGTGCAGTCTGCAGCAGTGGGAACAGGCTACAAAACAGCTCTGGAGGGTTAGGAAAGCACAGAGACAGGAGTTGGCCAAGGGTGATACAGCTTGGAGGTTTCACAGAACGGAGAGCTCCTATATTTGGGTAAGAAGGACCCTTTTCTCATCATGTTCCCCCTTTCAGTTGCATGTGACCTTCATTGCCTTTCTAACCTGCTTGGTTTCACTGAACTCAGCTCGCTCTGCTTCCCAGGGGATGTCACACAAGGGTGCAGCATCTGTGGCACTTTGCACAGCGCTTCTTCTTCTTCTTGGGGTGGAAAATGGTCATGATTGCCTCATCAAAGACAGTCTTAAGGCCTTTCTGTGTGAGTGCTGAGCACTCCAGATAGCACTGGGCTCCGATCTGAAAGAGAAGAGAGAAAATGTGAGTGAGTATCCACTGATGGGAGAGCCAGAGTGATGCTGTTCCAGCGTCTTTCTACGTTTAGAAGGGAGGTGAGGAGATTACTCTGTGTCTGGCTGCCTATGGGATGAAAGGAGCTCAGGTGGTCATCCTGAGAAGGGAGCAGGAATCAGCAACAACATAAGTGTCTCACCACATGTGGGTGAACGGGGAGCAGGAATTCCCTGCACGACCCTCCAGAGAGAGGGGGGCTGCACCCACGTTCAAGTGCTGGACCAGGAGCTTGGCCTCCTGCCTGTGCAGCTGGGGAGGCTTTCAAGGAAATGCTGGGTTGTACCTGAACTCCTTCATACACTTGGCTCTTCTCCCCTGAACTGCCCCTCTTGTGTCCTGTCTCCTGCAATGCCAGGGAGCTGCTACCTGGGGAGGGCTTCCAGCTGGTTTCTGGGAATGGGGAAGCACCATTTTGAGATGGGAGTCTCCTGTGTATGCTGACATGACACAGACACAGAGGCCTGGGAAAGCAACCTCAGCTTATTAAGCAACACCATGGCTTATATTATCAGCTTGTTCTGCTAATGGATGTTCTTGTTTTGAGGGCCAGGGACAACAGCAGCACCTGCAGCATATAAAGCAGACAAGGCCAGTCCAGAATCCTGCATCCCAGGGCTTGGGAAGTGCTTCTAGCCCCCTACCTTCCCAGGAGAAATGTACAATACCACAGAAACTTTGGGAGCACCTTCTCTGCTGCTTGAAGTGCAATGGATAAGTGAGCATCAAGTTGTCTGTGCTTTTGTAAGGGATAGGGAGGAGTTTGACAGGAGGTGACTGCAGAGATGGGTTTGCCACATGCACCTTGCAGCAGAACCCTGAGCAAGAAACACTTGACTTAGGTGAAATAGGCAGTAAAATCTGTTTTGATACCCATTTTCTACCTGCTGCCCTGGGCTCACGGATGCTTTGCTTAGACCTTGGCCATGGCACCTGCCAGAGATCAAGAAGCATTGGGACAATTCTCTCTGAGGTGTGATTTTTGGGGTTGTCCAATGACCAGGAGTTGGACTCGTTGACCCTTTTGGGTCCCTTCCCACTCAGGATATTCTATGTTTCTGTGATTCAACTGGGAATTGCAGCAGAAGTGCAGGCTCAGGGGTCACAATGTGTGCCCAGACTGTTTGAACAGAGGCTTTAATCTCCGTCTGGGACCAATGGGCCTTGGAGGAGCCTTGAATGAAAGAAACCCAGTGGAAAGCTGTGACCAGTGGGCTTGATGGGACCTCAGAAGAAGCTGTTACCTCCTTTGCCAGCTTGACTCCGTGCTCATAGGTGAGTGGTTTCTCCTTCATGTAAAGCAGCCGCGCCAAAGTCTTGGGATCATCCCGGAGATCAATCTAGTAGAAAGTACACAAACTCTGTAATTCCTGAGGCAGACATTTACCACAGGGGGTCCGACGCTGGTCGGACCAGTGTGCCACGACCTTCCTAGAGAGAGCGTCCTGCAAGGAGCAACTCTTCCAGGGGCGGTGGCCGGCCTCCCTGGGCAGCAGGGGATTCCAGCAAGTGTAGCGATTTCTCAGCTACAAGTGATCCCAGCTCTTGTGATTCAGCTTTGTGAAATCACCCAAGGTGAACTCAGGGACAGAGAGACAGGAGCCTCATTTAGCAATTCCACAGAGGTGGCTTTTATTGTCCAGCAGCCCCTGTGAAGGGAGGACCAGGGACAAAATCTCCCTGGTCAGGGGCAGAAACAGGGGCCTTTTATGGGAAAGGCAGGGTGTGGGATAGAAACCAATTAGCCAGCTGGGTACGGGCTACTACCATATAGAAATAAGGCACGCTGGAGGTGGCTCACTTTGCCACCATGACCCCGAGGAAGGTTGCTTGTCTCTGGGGAAAGTCTCTTTGGCCTCAGGCCTGTGTCCTCCAAGGGAGTGCAGAGGGCTCTTGTGCCAAGGGCTCACAGCCCTCCACAGATATTCATGGCTTTACAGACCCACATCAGGGCATCTGTATCACTCCTCAACTCTGGTGATACTTCAGAAACAAATTGCACATTTACTTACTTTTTCACCTTTTCCCCCCTCAGTTTACCATGAATTATTTCTCCTTTGCAGGTTATTGGGCCACAGTTCAGATGGGTATGGTACAGCAAAGAGCCCCACTGGAAGGGGAGGCTGCTGCAACCCTGCACTGCACCACCCAAATTCCACCCCGACAAGCCAGACACGGCTCAGTCTGTCTAACTTGAAACAAAATCCTTTATTTCCATGGAAAACATCAAAGTGAAGTATTCTGGCACTTCAAACCTGTCCATTTTCAGACTGAATGGTCTAAAGGATAATGCTTTTATTTTTAAATGGGTAGTTTAGATCATTCCGGTGTAGAAAACAAAGCCAGTGTTTGAATGATTTGCCTTTCCTATGGCATGAAGATTTTGGTTTTGACCAGAATTTGATCTGTTTCTCTAATTTGACTTAGGTTACTGTCCAGTGTTCTGTTTTTTCCGTGTGGTTGTATCACTAACCTCACAGTCTCTATCCACTCTGTGTCTTGGTAGTAAACCCATGTTTAAGGCATTTTTATTTGATTGACGGATTCATAGATTTGAAGGCCAAAATAAAGGGGTTTGATCATTCAGTCTGACAATCACTGTAACACAAGCAGGATGGTGAGTCACCAGTTGTGATGTTGATGTAAAAGCATGAAGGGAGGCTACTTCCTTCCCATGTCATTTGGCTTATTATTCCCATTCTTAAAACTTAGTTTGAAGTTTAGCTTCAGCTTCTAGCCACAAACTTTGATATTTTGTTTTTTTTTCTCCTACATTAGAGACCTGTAAGAAAACTTTTCTCCCTATAGGTGTTTATACCTTGTTGTCTCATTAATAAACATTTGAATAAAAAGATGGTATGAGCTTTGCCAGTCTGGACATCTTCACATTGGCTTCCATTCCCATGCCCTGAGTTTTCCTCTAATGGGAAAATCTGGCTGAATTTCCCATGAGTTAAACAGGAAACCTTTCCAGGTGCTCAGGAGAAGCTTTACCTGTGTTCCTATGAGGACATAAGGCACGTTGGGCATGCAGACTTTCAGCTCAGGCACCCACTCCTCCTGCACGTTGTGGTAGGAGGCAGGATTCACCACTGAGAAGCAGATCAGGAACACGTCTGTGTTGGGGTAGGACAAGGGTCTCAGCTGATTGTAGTCCTCCTGCCAGGGGAGAACAGCAAGAGTGTTAAGAAGGGAGGATGATGGTAAGTGGGGGAATCAGGGTGGATTTTGATGAAGTAGTCAACACTGTCCATACTCATTCACACTTCTAAACTCCAGGGGACTGCTGGAGAGGGGGGGAAACCACCCCTCACAGGCCAAGGGTGCTGATTTGTCAGCACTTTTATCCAAAAGAGCTAAGATGCCCCATCTCTGGAAGTGTTCAAAGCCATGTTGGATGGAGCTGTGATCAACCAGGTCTAGTGAAAGATGTCACTATATCTGGCAGGGGCAGGGTTGGAATTAGATGATTTTGAAGGTCCCTTCCCCCTCAATAATCCTGTGATTGTGTGAACACGTTTTGTTTGTGTGTGTGCTGTCTGTGGAGATGTTGGTGCAGAGGGTGATGCTGAGCAGTCCTGCACAGTGCACAGCAGTGTGCCAGTCAGCAGAAGACACTCCTGAAAGCAGAAAGCAGATCAAATCCAGCCTGCAGTGCCTATGTGCATCACTGTGGGTGATTTAGTGTTTCCACAGGCCCTGGACAGCAGAAGGAGAGATGTTTTCTCCGTGGGCTAGTGGTGAAGAGGGTGAGTTTTCAAACACTCGAATCACAGCTGTGACATGTCATGAGCTGGCTTTGATAGCTGAGTTTCAAGGAAGAATTTGGGTCTGTTTTCAGGCTTGAGAAGCTGAGAGTGAGCAGAAGTTTTGCAAACCATTTGAAAGGGATAGCCTGGCTCTTTCTGACAGCGAGAGCATTTGTAGCTGTGTCTGAAGGGTACTGTCCAATGAAACCTGTTAGAAAACTTCAGTGCAATGGAACAGATGCTTTTTAGAGGGGATACATCTGTTCCAAAGGCTTTTTTTTGGGGGGTCCAGAATTAAAAAAGGGGAAAGGAACACAAAGCTGGAGTGTGGGAAACAATAGTACATGCTGCAGTCAAGCCTGACTGTGATGTAGATCTGCAGTTTATAGTTTCTGCATTCTGGACAAGTCTCAAATCTCTGCAGTCTGGCCGCTTTTGGTTATAACTGTGTGAAAATTCAACTGGTGTGGATTTGCTTTGCAGATACTGACTGGTTAATAAAAGGAAATAAGGCTAATAAAAGAGGGAAAAAAGGCACCTGGGTGCTGTTTCTCAGACTCGAGAACATTTATTTTAGGCAGGGAAAACCCACATTAGGGGCAGGAGCAATTCAAGCTGCTGCCTGTCCTGCAGGAGAAAGTGATGCAGGACTGTATCACTGTGTGTCAGATTAGATGGTGATTTAGTTCAGCCTTACTTCTGCCTTGCTTTGGTTGGGTCAACAAATGAGAGGGCTTAGTTGTGACTTGAGACTGGTAAATCACCTTTCTGAAGTCTCTTTTTCACTGACTATATCCTAATAAGTTGACACAGACTCCTTCTGAATCAACACTATTTTCCAAAATATACTAATGAATTACTTAAAAACAGTTTGCACCAACTGCTTCTAAAAACAATCCCCAACATTTAAGTTATTTATTCTGAAAGGAAGCACAAGCCCAAATTTAGCTCTGTCTCATGAAAGAGAAGTTTAAAAAAGCATCCTAAAGCACAAACAAAATGTTTTTTTTTTTGTCTAACTAGATGTTCATTGTCCCAAGTCCACTTTGACAGGAAGAATAAATTCTATTAGTATCTCCAGCCCTCACAGCCACAGTATTTGGGATAAAACCAGAGTATTTTCCAACTGACATAATGATGTCTTTCCAATGGCATAGAAAGTGTGGATCTGAAGAAGGATTTACAAGAGGAGATGTTTGGATACATCCCCTCCCAAGAAAGTGGATTCTCTACATTCAAGGAATAGCAGGAAATAAACCCTAAGAGATGTTTATGGGTACATCAGTGGTGCAGTTCATGAAGAAGCAAAGTCGGTGACAGGAGATTTATCTAAGGCTCTGGAGATGTCAGCCAGCTCCCAGAAGAGGAGTTAATAGAGGCAGAGCGGACGCCAAGGCGATGGGATCAGAGGAGAAATTGCATGGTAGAGACAGTTTTATGTGGACGCTGTGGGTTAGGAAAGCCTGGCCTGATTACGGGACATTGTTTTAACCCAGAACATCAAACCTGAGATCAAGATTGTTTGTGGCACAGGCACCACGGGCTGATACCTAGTGCTTGGCCAAGGCCCTTTCTGTGTTTTTGGTTCAACTGCTGCAAGTCAGTCTCCTGAACCAGCCACGTGGTGGCAGCAAGCCTCAAGGAATCCTCGTCCAGGCGTTTTGGGACGAAATTGGCTAAATATAGCCAGTTTCAATATTCCAGACGTGCCTATTTAGAGGGGCTGGGACTTACTGTACCATTAAAATTACAGATGAAAGCCATGAGCGCTCTGCCTGGCTGTGACAGCTACAGGAGCGTGCATTTAATTTTATTTTCCTTGTTCCTTTCTGAATCCCTAGAAAATCCTTTTTCAGGAAGAGCATTCCTGGTTTGAGCTATTAGCACAGAGCATTATATAAGCTGTAAGCAGGGACAGCCATGCATCTCATAGTAGAGGTCTCACCTCCCACCAGGACACATGGGATTTTTCACAGACAGGTTAGAACACAAATATCATGGATTAGAATTGATCTGGGCTCTTGTTCATGTACAGGAGCCTCCAAACCACATCAGACAAGGACCTCCTCTCTGTTCATGCTCTCCAGAAGGCTTTAAAGCTTTGCAATGGACCTTTAGGAAAGACAGCCCTACAGGGTCCTTTCTCGTTTGGAGATGGCTGAAGTCAAGCAAACAAATAATATAGAAAAGGGAGTGAACATTTGCATGGGTGTGGGGCATATCCAGGGGTGCTGCAGCGAGTGACAGTCATGTTTGGGAAGGGACACGAGCCCTTGTGGGCTTGGGCTGTGGCTGATCAATAATTCATTTTCCCAGCTCGTGTTTGCGCTGTGCTGCCTGCTATTTACGGAGCATGAGGCTTCCCAGCTAACATTGCCTGGCCACTGGCTTGGCATGGAAATGCCAGTGCCAGACCTGGCCTTCCTGAGTTATCTACCTGTGACTTGCCAGGACCAAGATCAGCTGGTGCTGCTCCCTCCCCTCTATCTCTGCCATCAGCTCAGCAGTGTTCGGGCCCCACAAAGGCAGAAAAACTGGCTTTTATTTTTGTTTTTACGTTATTGCTGTGCTGCTCTCTTGTACACTCTGCTAAAGCATTTCACACCTGAGTCCAGCACGGCAAAAAGACCACAGTTTTTTCCTCCTAGGACTGTTAATGCCAGGGATACAGAAAGCCAGATACCTAAAATCTGGGGTCTCTGCCAGCTCTCCCTTCAGGCTGACAGAGGGTCCTGCTGCAGGAGTACATTTTCCAATTGTTATTTCATTAGCATATGTTTTATAGCATCGCAGTGTCAAGGGCTATTTCTGGCTATGACTTCACACTGATGCCTTTGGAAAGCCACACAGCACAAGGAGAAGGAGGGAGGAAGCAACCCAGATGATCTGTTGTTATAACTGGAGCATGTGGGAAGCATCATCCCTCCAGCCTCCACAGAGACAATCTAGTCATCAAGGGGTGATTCACGCTCTGAGTTCTGGCTGGATGGCCACATCCTCTGGACCAGGGTCTGGAAGGGACATGAGCTTGGGGAGCTAGAGAAAGGGCTTGGAGGCAGGTGGTGAACTGTCTAGTTTGAAGCAGGGGATGGCAAAATGATGTGGAGGAATGGATGGAGAGGTGAGGCTTGTCAAAGAGACAGCTGAGTGCTCCTTTTGGCTCAGGAGGACAAATGAGAGGAGGTGTTGCTGTGGAAATGGGCGGCAGGTGGAACTGTCAGCCCTACAAAACAAGTAGAAATATTAAGGCACTGGGTGAAAATTGACTGGCAACTGAATATAACTCCAGTTTGGCTTGCAAAGGCTTGCAGGGCTGATGGAGCATGACACAGGCTCTGAGCTCTGTGTTTGTAAGCACAGAATAGAAGATTGAACAGGCTTTGGACATGGGGCAAGGACTTGGGTCATAGTTTGGGACTGGCTTTTGGATCATCATGTGAATAGGAAGGATGTGTGGTCTGTGAGGGCCACCAAACCAGCTAAGACTGCTGCTGCCTACAGAAACATGGTAAGAATAAAATTAAAGAAAGTGAAACCCAGAGCATCAAAGCCCCAGTCCTGCTGAGAGCAGGTTTTTCTGGAAGTGACAGTCTGTTCTGGTGTGGGTTTTTTGATCTCTCTGCATAGTGCTGCAAAGTATATTCTGCAAGAAGTGAACTTTTGCAGACAGGAGGCTCTCCTCCTGCACTGTTTGTGCCTTTCATAGCAGTCAGTCATGGCCAAAACTGGTACAGCCAAGAAGAGCTCCTGGTGAAAGCAAAGCCCTGCATCCAGGGCTGCTGGAACCCAGAGAGAGTGAAGCAAGTTCCCAAATCTGCTTTCTCTCCTGCTGGCTCTGGTGTCAGCTCCGACTGGAGGAGCTGGTGGATGTGGATTACAACATTCCCAGGCTGTAAGGAACCTGGAACCTGCTCCCTCTGCTCTCAGCAGATGAATTTTTGCAATGTTTCTGTGCAGACTATGTCCCTTTCTTTATTTTGTCAGTCACTGGCCTTTGGAGTCAGGAGAGGACAATTTCACCACAAAAAAATGTCTTGCTCCCTGTACTTTCTTCTGCCCTTCTGCTGGCAGAGAAAAGCAGTGAGAAATAATTTCTCCTGCTCTCCGGGGGGGGAATTATCCTGCAAGCTTTGAGTACAATCACACAGTATCAGACTGTGGACAGTGGAAACAGTAAAAGCATTCTAAGTGTAAGTAAGCCTGGGATACAGACTCCCTTGTAAGGGATACTCTTGTCCTGGGAGAAGAATGTTGGGATGGATGCAAATCTGGCTGGGTTGCCACTTAAAAAGTCAATAGCTGGTGACTGATAGGCTGGTGCTGTATTATACCTGTTTTCTGATCTTGAAAATGGGAATTCTTCTCTGTCTCTTCAATGCCACCATGTGGTAAAGGTAAGAAAACACTGACTACACAAAACATCGTCTTTGCAGTAGGAGGTGGATGTATGGGGGGTTGCACAGCCTCATCAGGCTTTGTTTTTTTGATTAGGCAAAACACAGTCTTAGGGATGAGTGCATTTGTGTGTGTTTTACTGCTGAAACAGAATAAAAACAAAAGGAAGAGAGTCAGCATCAGTTTATCCATTCAATTAATCAGTTCAACCATTACAACTGATTGTTATTATTTGTAAAAAAACCCCAACAAACTCCACAAACATCATGAACAACAAACCCCAGTGTATGATAGTAACAGACAAACCATGGGAAAGGAAAATGATAAATGTTTTGCAGTCCTTTACCTGCCCTGCCGTGTCATAAAGCCCCAGCAGATGTTGTTGTCCTCCCACAGTCACGGTTACTGGAAGAGAGAAACAAGAAATGTTGTTTGTGCACAAGCCAGTGGCCTCATTTTGATGTGTTTTAATCCCAAATGCCAATAGACACATTAGCACATGTCCTACACTAGGCATCCTGAACCAAGCACATCTATTCAACCCAAACTGAAGGCAACCAAAGTCACAACAAAAGCAAATCCTTTATGCCAAGGTCTTATTTCTATACAGACAGCCAAGGATGAAGAGCTGCACACGCTGCTGGCATCAGGGTCCCAGGGACAGGGGGACATTTGCCTCTCTCTGCAGCCACCAACTGCACATCCTGGACTTGAAAGCACAGGATTCCTCCTTCCTCACCACAGGCTTTGGGGTGGGCTTGTCATGGATCACTGGGAGGGTTTTTTATTATTTTATTTCTTCCAGGCTGTGAAATGATGAAGCATTCAGCAGTGGCTGGTGTTTGGTGGGTCTCACTGGAGGTGCAGCTGTCCTGCCCTGTGCCATCACAGGTGAAGTGGCAGTGCTCAGTACCTGGGGCTCTGTGGTGGATGCTTTGAAGGACTGGAAGGAAGAAGAGCTTGAGTATTTTCAGGGATGTTGACCACATTCTGTCACAAATGAAGGAAAGCATGGCTTAGTTTGTTGATCACATCCAGCATATTTACTCCTTTAGCAGAATTCACTTTGAACTTCATTTTAAGCCTGTTGGCAAATTTTGAGCCCACTGGCGTTGACAAAAATGTTTTCTCATTGCCTTTGGATGAACCCCATTATTATCTGATTCCTGTAACCAGTGTTATTTCGTGTAAAGGACGTGATCTGGGTTAATGGCATTCAGTTAACCAGTTAATCTGCTTAAATCATTACTACTCAACTGCAAAGAAAGGGGGGCAGTCCAGTTCCACCCATTAGTCAACAGGAAGCCTTCAAACATTTGTCAGGAAGGTTGCTTAAAATAATGATATTGTTACAGCATATGGACTAGCAATTTTTTTAAACATGAGGAAAAGTGGCTGAACATAGGAATGAACATGGGGAGCTGTGTCAGGGATGGGAGAAGAGGCTCAGACTGCTGCCCATCAGGTGATCAAAACTTGCAATTAATGAGGGATGGGAATGAACAATAGTTATTTTGGACAAAAAAAAGAGACTTGAAAACATCGTGCAGGATCTTTATGTTTTTGATTTTTTTTTTTTTTTTTGGTGATAAAAATTTTGTCGTAGAAAAGCAGCTATGAATTTATGGAATTTAATAGCTCCTGCACTGGGGAACAGTGTCCTGTTTGAAATCTCTTAGACTGAAAGTCTCTGCCAGTGTGACTGGACAGGTTGATTATTCAGCAGCTTTACTTGCTTGCAAAGAAACACTGTAATGTTGTCAGCACACGAACAGAGCAAACCTGACATCCTGGAAGTACAAAGGCTCAGTGAGGACCAGAGCTGCTGATGAGAGCAGGATGGGCTGCACTCACCCACTGCTGGGGCTGCTCTGTGATGTGCACTGGAAGAGGAGATGGGGAAGGGGAGAGAGCTCCCTCTCCTCGTTTCAGGAGGTAGCTCCTGCACTGTGCAGCTCCCAGGGGAACTCATGGACATTGGGCATGGATGCCCAAGGGTGGAGGAGCCTGGGGAAGAAGCACAAGAGTGGGGAGATGGGCACCAACACAGACAGGAGACAGCCCAGATGCCTCACCCCTTCCTTCAACCTGACTTGAATAAAACAATTCAATATAATCCTCCCTGGTGCCGTAGTTTTCAACTTGTTGTGGTGTAGGGAGTCCCAGAATGTCCCAGCAGAGGTATGAACTGTGTAAGTTACTGGCAACACTCCTGCTTTTCTCAGCTGCCTTCTCAGAAGCAGTGGGGGTTACAGGTGGTCCAGCACAGCTCATGGGAGGCAATGGGAAATGTGCTTTGTGCTTTTTTCCCTCCCAGTTGCAACCTTGGCAAGCCTCCAATCCACCCTTGTGCCAAGAAATGCAGGAGCCAGACCTGCTCTGCAGATTTTACTCTGCTCAAGGACCAGCTGTGGGAAGATGTACCCTTCAGCTGAAGGCAATCTTCCAGCTGCAATGCACAGCTGGCCAAGGTGGTGTTTAGGAGGACATGTGGTTTCTAGGACTGCGAACAACAGTTGCACTGTCTGTCCTTGGTGGAATTTGCATGGAGCCTTCAGAGCTCCTCCAAATCAGGATGCTCTTAGGACAGCTGTGTGGCTGTGAGGCACATGGAGGTGCAGGTCAGCTGATATTTCTGGTGAATATGAAGAGACGTGCCATACATCAGTGCTGAGAGAGTTGTCCAGCTCTGCCTCTCCTGCTGGCTCACCCTGAGCACAGGCAAACTGGGCTGGGTCCTGCCTGCAAAGATCAGCTCAGGTCTTCAGTGCTTTAAAAACTTAAAAGCTGCACTGAAATTTACTCTGTGGTGAAGCTTTGTTGGCCCATCTCTTTCTCGGTGGCACCTGACTGAGAGAGCTGCACTGGCAAAAAGCCCTGGTGCAGATACAAATTGCTGCTGTGTTCCAGTAATTAATATGGTTTGGAGATAAGCTGCTTGGATAGAGGATCAGTCCATCTCGAGTGTGCTGTGCTTTGCCAGAAGGATATAATTCCTAAACTCTTATCTGTGCTTTGTGGTCCATGAAGTCACGGTGGATGTTTTGCAGCAGGTCTGTGGAGCCACACACTGAGCAGTGATTGATGGTTTGTTCAGTTCAGTTTGGCTCTTGGTCACCTCTGGGAAATGTTGAGAGGGAAAGAAGAGATTGGTGGCGTCCTACCATTACTCTCCCCACACACAGGGGATAAGAAGTGCAAGGGCTTTTGGAAAAATACATCCCAAGTCTACCCAGCTTGCATATCACATTTTAATTCTCCTTGTAGCATCTTGCCTATTATGGGTCCTGCTGTGAATTTCTGCATGGCACCAGTCCTAGATTTTTACTTTTTCTCTTTTTCTCTCTTTCTTTTTCTCCTTTTCTTCCTTTTTCCCCCCCTCTCCTGCTTTTTCTTTTGCCCATCAACCTTTATATTTTCTCTCTTCCTTTTGTTCCCCCCCTCCCCCGCTTTTTCTTTTGCCCATCAACCTTTATATTTTCTTTCTTCCTGTCGACTGTTCTAACCCGTCTCACCATCAGAAGGTATTCTTCCTGCCCACATCACCTCTCTGAGTTTGCAGCTACCACCCCAGCAAAACTGCCTTGTTGGCTAAACCTCAGCAATGGGCAGAGTGTTGTCTTTGGATTCCTGGTTCTGAATGCAGTGGGGACAAAATGGCTCACACTGGCAAATCAAATGATCCCTGGCTCTTGAAACAGGGATGTCTAGGTTAATGTATTGGTGCTAAAATTTCCACCACACTTTCAAGCAAGCAAAACAGATGTGAAAATAAATGGCTTTTGCCTGTGAAAACTTCATGGTGTTTTTATACCAAGAGTTTATCAGGCTGCCTCTGACAGGGAAAAGGCTGTTCAGAGTATCCACTTGGTGGGTCGTATTTATGAGCTGAGATTGCCCTGCTAGATTTGTAGGCCTTACTTTTGGCTTTATTCCAGTTTACTCTTACTTACCCTGTTATTATCTTTTCCTGTTCTCTCAGTGGACAGGCCTATGGGAAGCCAATGCGGAATTCCTTCCCAGCCACTGGGGTAATGCAGGCTCCTCTATGGGATTGTGAACTCAACTTTATGAGCAGTCTTGGAGTAACACGACAAATATGAACTCTCCTTGTCATTTACTGACTATATTGATATATTGATTAAGCACTGAAACAACCTGGCCTTGAACACTGAGTGCAGCAGGGACTGCAGTAAAATGAGGCTGAATATTTGCACAGTCCTGACCCTTATTTCTCTCCAGTCTGGCTTGCACCAGATGAAACAGCAGGGCAGATGTTCCCCTCCCTTCACTAGGTGGTTTTAATCAAGTGCAGAATGTGTAAAATGCTGCCTTTAAAACGGTAGCTAGGTAATAAATTAGCTGGGTATTGCTTACTAGAGTTTGAATAACTATTTTGGGTCACTTCCAAGGCTTTGTCGCCAGTCTGTGTGTCTGGGGCTCTGCTAATGGACTTCAACACAGAGCTTGAACACCACAGCAGAAGGGCAAGGTGTAGATGGATATTGTGAGGGATGGACCTCGTGTGTGGACTATGAACCAGTCTGAGATGGGAGCTCTGTTTTTACATCTGTGCTTAGTTTATATTTCTGGGGACAATGTGACAATTTTCGTTGATGTTCTTGATGCCCAAATTGCCCCAAATCCACCTGTCTGTGGCCAATCTTTGTCAAATCCTTCTCCCATTGTGCTTGTGACTTCATGGGACTGAACTGCACCCGTGGAAGAGCCCTTCAGCCAGACAGCAGCGATGTTCATGGCCTGCACTGACAGAAATGGGACATAAATTGTCTGCTGAACTCTCAAAACATCTTATGTTTGATTAATGGAGCAAAGCAGCACATAAATCTTTGGTATGACACCAAACTAGGATGCAATATCTCAGCCACGCTTAGCTGTGGCACAGGAGAGTGGATTTGCACATCAGGGGGAATTTTTCCATGCCAGTGAAGAAGTGCTTGCAGAACCCAAAGCCTGTGAAACCACCAGCCAGAATACACACAACAGCTAAGCAGCGTCTGATGGGACATCAAACAGGAAAAGTCATCTACTTATTCTAGTGCCTTCCTGCCAACAAATTAAGGTCCAGCTGCTTCAGAGAAAGATGCCAGGAACCTGTGAGCAAGCAGAGATGGTGGCACCTGCCTGGGAGGAAAGACTTTCTCATGCTTTTGGGCAAATTAGTTGGCTTCTAGCTTCAAACTTTCACAAGGGCCATCTTCTGCCCTAGCCATCAGGCTCTGAGTGTTAGTTGTGCATTTTTGTGTTCACTATTGTTTCATGTACCAGATGAATGTTACTTAACACAGACTAATCATAGAATGATAAAACAGTTAGGATGAAAGATAATCTAGTTCCAAGGCCCCTGCCATGGGCAGGGATATCTGTCACTAGACCAGGTTGCTCAATGCCCCCTCCCTCCTGGCCTTGAACACTCCCAGGGATGGCCACCAGTATAAGAACTGGTGTTCTGGTTGACCTGCTGGTACTAGAAATGCCCAAGTCTGTTTTTTTTTCAGCTGGGGAAGAAGATAAAATCAGAAGATGGGCAAAAGGACAGATCTTGGTCAGCAAGTTCCTTCTAAGGCACCTTTCAGAGTAATTTCTGTGATGTGAAGTTACCAATACAGTGAATGTGGTCTGTTCTCCAGCAGCTGATGTCCCTGGGGATACTGACTGTATCTTTGCTCACTGGGTAACATTTTTCTTCCTTCCTAAATGCAGTTTCGTGAAATCTCTTGTAATGAACTGAGAATTAATTCCCCTCCACTCTACAGATGTCTTTTGCTGTCTGGAGCTTACCCCAGACAGGACAGAAGTGTTCTGGTAGGAGTTTGTTTGAAGAAGAGTGATTTTAAAAATCTGTTTTATAAATTGTCTTCTTTTTGTAGCACATAGCTCCCAAATAAGGGTCTCAGTGGCTGGAATTTGAGGATCCCAGTCCCAGCTAGGGACTGAAACTCAAAGGCATTTAGATCAAAGACATTCAGATCTCTAATTTCCTTTGGTTCCTATAATGGTCAGACATCTAAGTAACTGAACTGGAACTACATAACCCAGGTTTTAAGAAATAGCAGCTTTGAATAGTCCATCAGAAAACAAAGTGAATGTGGGCTGTGCATTTTTATAGCACCTTGTAAGTGCCTTGTATGCATTGCTTAATCCCATCTGGGGTCATATTTTTCGTCAGAGTATCTTTCTTCTGCTGATCCAGGTGAAGAAAAAACTGTCAGGGAATAGGTGTCACAAACTGCTTGGATTTAGTTTGGGTCACTGTCTGGGGACTTAATTTCAGTTGCTGTGGACCACCCTTCAGAAGATGTTGCACTGCTGCAGCTGAAGCTGGGAATGCTCTGGAAACTGCAAATCAAAGCCCCGAGGATGCTACAATCCAGCAGCAATCCAAAAGAAGACAGTCAAAAAAAAGAGTAAGAAAGATCTTAAGGACATACACCTAGGCCAATTCATAAAAATCAACTCAGCTGAGCTCTGTGACTGGTTTCCACTTTAGCCACGAGTCTCTTTTGCATTGCTGCTCCTTGAGAATACCCCCTTTTGCTCTGGCTGAAAGGCAATCCTGCAATATTTTGTGGCCAACACACCCAGGACAGATAAGAGCTGATGTTACAGGACACTTGGCTCACCAGGGGTCTTCCAGTGCCCTGTGACTCAAGCCTGGGCCTTTCTTCACTTCCAGGCATAAGGGTCATCTCCAGGAATTTGAGTGACTTGATGCTCAAGGAATGTTTCCCCACTCCCTCCTTCATGACAAACAAGATTTGATTACAGCCAAATCAATGTTCTACCCCAAACTTACGCTGCAGCTCAGCTACACTCTTCTGAAAAGAAAATCAAAAGCATGCTATTTTGCCCTGTAATTGGCCTAAATACCTCACTTTATATGTAAATTCTACAAAATGCTTTTAATTGCTCCTGTAATCATCAACCAGCAGTCACACACAGACCTCTGAGAGCCAATGTTTTCCAAAAGAAGGGTTCTGAATAAACCTCACCATTTTCTGTCACCTCATCCATGCATGAGATCTATGTTCTGCTGAGCAAATACTTCTGCCCATCTGATATTTACAATATCTGAAACACATTTCCAGTCTGCTCCCCGTGGTGGGAGCACAGAGAGGCCTCCAGGGCTGGGATTCAGCTGATTTCACTCCATGTAGCTCTTGGTCTAATGAGGTGGTGAGGAATTCGCTGCTTTGTCTTTAGGCCACAGACATTTACTGATTCTAAAGCCAGATAGGATTCATAGCATCATTTATTCTGCTCTAAATAGCTTATCTAGTGTCTTCCTACAAGGCATATTTTCTTGTTCTTGTATCATTCTTGCAGCTGTTTTCCAAATCTTTTGTTGAGAAGTTGCTGTGACCAGACAGTGTGGTCTAGCAATGGTTTCATTAATGATCTAGCCAGAGATAACATGACTTTCCTATTCCTACCTGTCATCTCCCAATGGCTCATCTAAAGCTCTCATTGGTTGATTATCCTCATTATTTAATGAGTCTTGCAGTGCTTTATTCCTTTCTTAAGGCTAAAGTCTGGTCATTCTTGGTTTTTGTATTTGCAAGCCTCTTTATTGCATTCTTTTTTAACTCTGTGTCTGAGTGGAAAATCTGGAGAATCTATAACTCAAACACCCACTGAAGGCATCTCATAGAAGTGGAGGAGAACAGCCACGCTTCTGCAATGCTCCCAGAGCATGGAAGTCAATGTTAAAGGATTTTGGAAGTCTGGGATTGTCTATGCAGTGACAAGCTTTTTCAACAGAATGTTTCAGGTCAGAGAAACAATCTCTAAACACTATTCCGTGTTTCCTGTCCAGACATCTCTCCACTGCCCCTAGGGACTGCTCTTCATCTTGGGCTTTTATCTCCCCCACGTGGCAAGGGGCACCACTTCCCCTCTTCCTTTTCCATACAGGTTTGAAGATTCCAGTGGAATTAGTGGGAAAATGCCCAGTCCTGGCTCCTGTTGCAGCCTCACTGGGAAAGTGGCACCAGATGGCAACTCTATTGTCCCACTCTGCAACAGCAATAGATTTGTGTAGATGGTGCCATCCTAGAGGAGGATTCACGACTTGTGTTGTGTAGTTTTTTGGAACCTGAGAGGAAAAACGATGCAGCTCTTTACAGCTGGGTATTTGCTACTCAGAGACAGCAAACAGAGGAGATGCACCAGTCCACCAATCATTTTTAATCAAGCAGCTCAAATAAAATGTTCTAAATCTTTCAAAATGCATTGAGAAGTCAGACTTCAGTGTTGGCCAGCATACATGACACAGAACACAAAAGCAGTGGAGGTTGATTAGGAAAATGAAACAGAATGCATTTGGTCCAGAAATGGATGAAAGAGAATGGATATTCCCAAAGCTTTCAGAACAAGCACAACACTACAACATGAGCCAGCTTCTTCCCAGTCTGGGACATTACTTATTTATAGACAGCATGAATGAAGTTGATTTATCGGAATCATCGACCTCATTGTTTGTAAAATCAGCACTGGAGGATTTCCCCTGCATCTCCATGAATTATTGCTGTGCTAATCAATCCTTGAACAAATTCAGCTCCACTGATAGCAGAGTCCAGGGAACACTGGGGTCTCCGTTTGCAAGAAAACCGTGCCCAATTTCTCCAGTGACACAGTATGGAGGGAGCTCTTGGGACCTCAAGGTTGTGCAAAGCCATGCTGGATGGAAAAGGCAAACATGATTACAGTGCTTGGGGAATTGAAGAACAATTGACATTGTGTCCAAGAGAGTGTTTTGTTAGATTCCCTTCTGTCTTAAATGGAGAGCTGAGCACTGCTGCAGACTGGGAGGTGCTTCCTGAGTGTTTCAGCTCCCTGTGCACCTCAGCTGTCCTCATGGAAGACAGTTCTGCTCCTGTTTAGAAACTAATAATAACTCTCCAGATAAATGCAATGAATTTGCACTCAAATAGGCTCTGATGTGTGAATTTCAATGGTAATCTAATTGAAGGTCTTTTTGCTCTTTACTGAAAGTTACAGCACTAAATCCACCCAAATGCGAGACAGAGTAACAACTGCAGAATTGAGCAATATTAATAGATAGAACCTGATCATATTTTTTAAAAAAATGTGGTTGTTCCTAAACAATGAGGGATACTGGATAATATCTTAATCCTGATGGAGGGGAAGTGCCCTTTCTGAGATCACGTGATTGTCGGTGGCATTGACATGAGTGAAAGAACAAAATTTTGGCTGTAGTGTTAACCTATTAAAAAAGAAAAAAAAAGCAACCTGTAGATTACTTTTTATATTTTTAGCTCTATTAAATATTTTTGAAGTTTCCATAACTCTACCACAATATTTAAGAATATCTGTTTTTCGAAGCTGGGTTTATAACTCAAGTCAATAGCAAAGACAGTAAAGCTCTGAGATTATTAAAGTGTAACTTATAATTGGAGTATCTTTATTGGTATTTTAACTAGCTGTGCTGACCTGACCTGTAAAATACCAGATACTACAGTATTTTCTGTTTCTTTTAACACAGATAAAGTCAGTCAGGACTCTTTAGTAAAATCTTGAAACCTAACAGTGAAGGATGTATTTGGAGTTTCCTAACGATGCTGAGCTCATGGTAAGCAGAGAAAGGAGTGGGAATTTCCCGCCAAAGACAAAAAGTGCAAATAAAGGGAGAAAAATACAGGAATGAAGCGAGTTTTTGACCATTTTCCTGTATCCTTTCTGCTGTCCATGTGAGGCAAAAGTCATTCCTCTAACTCAACTAAATGCTGGGGAAAAGAATATCCCCAAAGTTATGTCAAGCATCTGGTTATCAAGGGAACATGAGACTTGGTAAATAGCATCAGAATAAACGGGAGATTAGTGGCAAAATGAGACAAATTGCACTGAAATGTATCCAGGCAATACACAGGGTGTTTCCCAGAGCATGGGAGGACAAGTCACTCTGTGTGGTTGGGGGGAATCAAGGCAGCTCATCCCTACACTTCTTGCACTGTTCAAATGTCAGAATTAGGGGGATTTTTTTCCTTGGAAATGAGAGGAATGCAGCCTGGAGAGGCAGTGCTGCCTTACAGTGCTGGCTCTGCTCTAGGTGTCCTTCTAAAACTTGTGGTGATCTGCCTTGATCTGGGTTAGATGACAGTGGGAGAAGATAATGTTGATGGAAAGGCACAGGAAGTCAGCTCTGCAGTGGGTGGGTTGTCCCCACTGTGGGCTGGACCTTCTGATGATGGAGTGACTCTATCCCAGTGACTTACAGAAGGCCCTATCAATACTGGCAGAGCACTATGGCACATACTACCTCTGCCAGGTGTGATTCATGGGGAAAAAATGGCTTTTCTGCTTACCAGCATCTTCAACAAAAAGTACAGATACCAAAGCTCGAAAGGAAGAAAAATTTGTCTACGATATACACAGATGGGGACAAGAGTGTGTTTTCTATAAAGGCCTGATATTAAGGGAAATGTGATTTATAATATAATATAGGAGTATAAACCAGGAAGCAGCCACAGCTTGGCTGCTGTTTGTGCAAAGAGCCTGGGACTCCTCTTCCTCACACTCAATGCCAGGTAAGCTGGGCAGACCTGCCCTGAGCTGGCTGTGGTACCTAAAGCCAAGACATGTCTAGTGCCAGGCTGAGGTGTTTTGGGTGCTGTGTTTGGGTATAGATCTGCAGGACACATGTGTGTGTGTCCCTGGCTTTGCCATGAGCACTCGAGCAAGACCTCTGCAGTCAAACCCCCTCCCTGGCTCAGCAAGCACAGCGATGCCTCGGGCATCATTCCAGAGTTCGGGCAGCGTAACTTAAAATAGCATCTGATGACTCTGGGTGGTGTGACTTAAAATAACATCTGATTCTCTGAGCTGTGAACTGATGGGGCAGGGACACATTTGGCACACTGAACTGAATCCAGCAGGCTCCAGTGTAATGCTGAGGTCAGTGTGAGAGCTCAGGAGCATCAGGTTTGCCCAAACTCCAGCGCTTCTGTAGCTGACATTTTACATGCCATCAGTCCTGATTTGGGCACGGGGAAGATTAAATGGTATTTTGCAGCTGCTTCCAACACCAGCCTCTCTGATGCTTAGCTTGCATCTCGTTTAAGTCTGACCTTAATGCTGGTTTTTCTCATGCACTTTTTCCCATGAGGGATTGCTTGAGAGGCCTGAAAGCAAAATACCTGTTGCTGAACCTAAGGAGGACCGGGACAGAAACTCTGCTTTGCTTTTCCCAGAGAGAAAATCAGGCCCATTGTCCTCAGCACCAGCACCAAACCTCAGCTGCTATTTACCCTGCAGCTTCCAGAGATTAGCCAAACATTTGGGCAGCAGCTCTAAGCCTATATGACTTAAGAAGCAGAAATGTTAAACACTGTAAACAAAAGTCTTGAAAATATTTAAACTTTCTGATAAGAAAATCTGAAGTTAGGAATTATTATTTTTTTCTTGGCTACCACAAAGGTCTCAAATGCTGCTAATGCTTTCTCTACACCCTGCTGAGGATCTTTCTGCTTTCCTGTCCAATGTGGCAGCCACTGCAGACAATGAAGTGATTGTAATGTTGGTAAAGCAACAGATGGAGACAGATGAATGGTCTTAACCTTCAGTGTGTTTTGTGTGCCTGTGAAAGGGAGAGGTGAGAGCAAACCTGAGCTCTGGACACCCTTATCCTTTTTTCCAGCACAGTTGCACTCACATGAAGCAGAGGGTGATATCCCATGATCCCAGAAGGGTATTTCTAGGGATGAATTGGTGGCCCTTTGAGCACAGAACTGGGTCTTGCAGCCTCCTCTTGGGAGAGCAAGAGGCTGCAGGTTGGCTGCAGCCCAGGGTGTACAGAAGAGGTGCTGAAGTGCCTGGTTGAGCTGAGGCCAGAGGATTTTCCTTTGAACAGAAAAAATAAATCCAAATTCCTCTGTAGAGCTGGAGAGGAATTTTCAGCTATAAAATGTGATTTCTACAGAATCCGAAGTTTCCATGGGAAGCTATCGCTTTCAACAGAGGAGTTCAGATGTTTCCACTGGGAGAAATGAGGTGAAATGATGTGAATTAACTGACCCTGATCTGAACTGTTCCCTCTGTTAAAACGACCTGAGCCAGTTTAAGTAAAGCTCTTTCCCTGACAGTGACAGTGACTCCTGTACCTGGGGCAGTGACCCTCGATGGGAACACAGCCCTGGGATGCCAGGGAGGCACCATGGGCACTGGGGCAGTCGGTGGCTTCCTGGGCAACCAGCAATGCAGCCTGGACTGGGAGCAAACACAAATAACCAGATCTGGTCCTCCAGCTGTCATGGAGTGCTCTACACAAAGGTGAAAACGAGGTTTAACACAGAGTCCAGATTTTTCAGCCTGTTGGAAATGCATTAAACTGCTGGTGTGGATAGGCATGACCCTCACCTTGATTTAAAAGTTTTGAAGTGAAAACTATTGAGTTTTTTTCAACAGATCCATTTATTTGCTTTTTTTTTATTTGCAGAAAGTTCGTTCTTATGAAAATGTTATAATTTTAAACCTTTCATTTACACGCACAATGAAAATGAATTCTGAAATGCGTAGCTCTTCCAAGTGACAGGAATTTGTGATGGGTTTCTGCCCTAACCAAAGCTCTTTAGACTTCTAACTCTCATGTTAGGATTAAATAATTTAACTGTTCTGTTAATCATTCCATGCTTGAATACAATTTCTGAATCCAGTGTTCTAATTCAGTGGTATTTCCAGGAATTAATTGTACTGCCTGTTAGCTGTAACTCCATTTAGACTGTATTTACTCTTGAAAAGATTTATTAGGTTTAATTCACCTTCTCTGCTGCCTTGTGAACAACAGAGGCAGCTCTGCTGAGCTCAGAGGAGTTACTTTTGTTTGGGAGAAACATCAATCACGTAGCTGAAAAAAAAAGTGAACTACTTTTGAAACAAGCAGTGTATATTTTAATGTAAATTGCTGTTAAAATGTTATGATCTTAAAATGGAATGGTCACTAGGTGCAGAGAGCAGAAATTTATGAGGAAATGATTATTTTTATAACATTTAATCTTTTGCTTTAGGTGAGAAAGGAACAAAGTCAGAAAAATATAGGATAGCAGCAAATAGCTCAATTAAAAAATCAAAATATTAGCCTGTACGAAATTGGGCATCTCTCCAACTTATTCTTTTACCTGGCATAAATATTATTTCTTTTATACCTAGCTTTATTTAAGGCTGTATTTGCTTAAGGGCTGGCTGAAATATACAGCTCTTAAGCATTCTGAGAGAGTGTCTTAAACATCATGCCTGGTAATTTTTCTATTTCCCACTGTTCTCCTGAGAGCCCAACAGTTCATTCCCTCTTGTTTTCTGGAGCTTTAATCTATATTAGAAAACGTTGACACACTTCTTCAGCTACATGAAAGTGCCACTAATGGGGATCCCATCTGACTTTAGAGGAAAGGGACTTTGAAGAAAAATCACAGAAAATTGCAAATAAAGGAGAAATGAATCAAGGTAGAAAATCCACAGCTACTTCCTGCAATTGATTACCAAGTATGATGTGAATTTTGCCTTTGATTTGAGTTGCTGCTTAGCACAGTGAATGGATTTTAAGCAGCATATTTTACACAATGAGATACATGGAAAGTCTTGTTTTGAAGAGAGACATTGTTCACCGTTTCTATTTTTGCAGTGGCAACACCTTGGATTATGACTCCATTGTACGAGGCTGGTGCAAACAGGCCAAGAGAGGCCCTGCAGAGCGAACACACCAACAATGAAGGTGGAGAAAGGAAATTTCCTGTTTCACAGCAAGGGAAACAAGGTGCACAGAGGAGATGTGGTTCTTCAGGGCCACGCTGGGCAGCTATGGTACAAAACCCTGAGCCTCAGTCTGTGGCTTCACCTCACCACAGAGATTGGGTTTGGCCATCCTTGCAGGCAGGACATTCTGCTGAGTGATCACAGAATCACAGCAACAACTGGGTTGGAAAAGACCTCTGGGATCAGTGAGTTCAACCTATGGCCGAACACCACCTTATGGACCAGACCATGGCACTGAATGCCCCATCCAGTCTGTCCTTAAAAACCTCCAGGGACAGTGATTCCAACACCTCCCTGGGCAGCCTATTCCACTGTCTGATCACCCTTTATGTCAAGAAAGTCCTCCTGATGTCCAACCTAAACCTCCCCTGGCTCAGTTTGAGGCTTTGTCCTCTTGTCCTGTCGCTGGCTGCCTGGGAGAAGAACGCGACCCTCACCTGGCTCCAGCCTCCTGTCAGGGAGTTGCAAAGTAATGAAGTCCCCCTGAGCCTCCTCTACTCCAGGCTAAACAGCCCCAGATCCCTCTGTTGCTCCTCACAGGACTTGTGCTCCAGACCCTTCACCAGCTTTGTTGCCCTTCTCTGAACCTGTTCCAGCACCTCAGTGTCCTTCCTGAACTGAGGGGCCCAGAACTGGACACAGGACTGGAGGTGTGGCCTCAGAGCCTGGCCATTGTGTCCTGCTCATCCCTGCAGGATGGTCCCAGGTCACAGAACCATAGAACCATAGAATCATAGAACCATTAAGGCTGGAAAAGATCTCCAAGATCATCAAGTCCACCCTTTTACCCATGCCACCACACTAAACCATATGTCAGGTTCCATGTCTACTTGTTTCATGAACAATTTGCTCTCTGTGCATGGAGAAGCAGAGAACAGGGTGCATTGCCCATGTGTGCTTTTGGAAAGTGAAAGTCCCTGCAATATTTTATTTGAGCTGATTTCCCTGACAACATGATTAGAGTGGCGAAGCATCGCTGCTGCTGGAAATTGAAATTGAACAACAGCAAGGCATGTGTTTGTCTCAGCCACAGCTGCCAGGCAGGGCTTGTTTCTCTGTAGTCACTGGGATGTTGCTGAGTTTTCAGGCATTCTTCAATTTTCTATTGATTTTTAATGAAACAGTGCTGATGCTCGTATAAAAAAGCACCTCAGGGTCTTGTGCTGACTTTCTCCAGAGCTGAACTTATCAGATAACATTTTTTCCTAGTTCCTGCCCTGTCAGAGCAAAGTGTCTGACAGGCACACAGAAATCCATTCAGAAAGTACATCCTCAAAGAAATCAGGCTGCCAGATTAAGTAAAACAGATATTAACTCAGACACCTCTGAGCTCAGCTGAAGTGTACTTCTCTGCACAGAGAAAAGCAGAGTTGTTTGCTTTTACTCTCATTTAAAAGGGTTTTGAGCATTTTTGTGCATTCTCATAGCAACAGCTTTAGAAAAGACTGAGAAACTCTCACCTCTGCTTTGGTGTCACAAAATTGGAGTGAATGGAATAGTCTGCAGCATTTTAACCAAGCCCAGAGACATTTCAGATGGCACATCACTGCAAGTGTTCAAGGTCAGGCTGGACGGGGCTTTGACCAACGTGGTCTGGTAGAAATTGCCTGAGGCAGGGGGGTCAGAACTAGATGATCTTTAAGGTCACTTCCAACCCAAATGATTCTATGATTCTTGGATGGGTTTAGCCATTTTGTTCCACACTCTTGCTCGTGCCAGTGGTGTGAGTGAGCTCTGGGGTGGAGCACTGGTTTAGGAAGGCTGCAGGGGTGGGAACTCAAGAGTTGCACAGGTTATAGTGGGGCCAGGGCTCTCATGTATCAATGCCAGGTTGCATTTTGAAGATCTTTGTTGCTGCCACAGACTGGAATTATTAAAGATATCCCTTTGGCTGCTTTCTAACCCATCCATATAAGGAGAACTGCCACCAAGCTGCATCGGGAGAGAAATTCAAGGGGGAGGATGCTGCTGGTTTTAAACCCTCTCTGACGCTGCCTGCATGAGTTGGAGGCAGCACCCTGGACATCTGGGATGTGTAAATCTGTCTGCCCAGCTGCCAGCTAATGCTCTGATGCACTGGGAACTCTGCTCTGCAGTCAGTGACCACATCGTGTGCTCAGTCACAGCTTGGGGAGAAACAAAGTGGAAGGGGAGATGAAGCAAGTGTGGACCACAGAGCTGTGTCCAAAAGCCCGAAGGCACTGCTAAAGTATAATGAAAGGAATAATTTTTGTTTAAATTTCTGATATTTCTAGTGCTCTGAGCAAAACATCTTTTCTATTTTCCTTCTGCCTGTGTTTTTCTGTTCTTGTTCCACCCAACATTTCTCACAGGGAGGCAGGGCATAAGTGAAATGCAGAAGGCAGAAGGAACTCAGTTGCTTTCACCTAGTGCACTTTATCTGTCTGTCTTTTTCTTTGATCCCAGGGTTATCCAGAGCTCTTACATCAAAGAAGAAACAGGACAAAATCTGTGTATAAAAGGGTTGGCTGTAGATGTTACACAACCAGGGAGGGAGCAGAGGCAAGGGAAGGGCTGTGCAATGTCGACCACATGGAGCTGGAAGCAGGAGGGTGAGGAAAATGCTGCTTGGGGTGGTGTGTTTATTCCAGCCTCAGCCTTGCAGCCCCCCACTCCCTGCACTGCTGCCCCTCTTCCAGCTCTCATGGCAGCAACACCCGCTTCAGGGCTCCCCATCAGCTAGAGCCCCTCTGCAGGTCAGGGAAACAGCTCTGCTGTACCTGAATTGACCCAGCCCTGATGAAATACGGATGCTTTACATGTCCTTCTGAGAGGCCATGATGCAGTGCAGACCCCAGAGGACCCTTTCCCAGCAGAGAGCTCTGTGTGCGTGCGCAGCATTTGCTTTCGTGTGACGTGCCCCTCTGCCAAGTGACATTTTCCACAGATGCTGGCTGGGATCAGTCTGCACCTGCCCATGTGTGTGTAACTGAGGCTGTGATTAGCCCATTTGTTTGAACAACTGTGGTCTCAGCTCTTTTTTCTTTTTTTTTTCCTTCGCTATGCTCACAGCTCCCCTTTCTTACAATCTGATCTCCTGCATGCACCAAACCTGTGCTGCAAATAGATGCACTGCAGTTACTGCCCTTTCCTACCACACAAAGTGAACTTGCTGTTCCTCTCTTTCTCCTCTGCCAAACAGCCACTTTGTTGTTTATTTTCAAAGCATTTATCATCATAGCTGAAAAGTGAGCTGCAATATCTGGGGGCTCTACCTACATTATTAAGTAAGACTGAAAATATTAATGGAGAACAGGGTTTTCTCTGGTTTAACACACATACTTTCATATCAGAGCGACAGGTTTCATAGAATCACAGAGTAATTAAGGTTGGAACATAAGATCATCAAGTCCAGCCATTAAACCCATCACTGCCGTGTTGCCACTAAACAATGGCATGTCCCCAAGTGCCACATCCACATGTCTTTTGAACACTTCTAGGGATGGTGATTCCACCACTTGCCTGGGCAGTCTGTTCCAGTGCCTGACCACACTTGCAGTTTGCTATGGTTCTTAGAGAGATGCTAGAGGAAATGGGCAGCTCTTTCAGCGGATATAAATATGGCAGCATTGAAAGGCTTCCTGGTCTTCATGGAGAGCAACCATTTGGAGACAGAAAATTGGGAGTGGCTTCCTGGCTTGTTTCAGCCTTGGAGACAACTTAGATTGGAGAGAGTGGTAGCCATGTAAAGTAGTCGATTTAGTGACTGTTGAAATATGTAAGGATTAGGGATCCTTTGTAAGTCAGAACCAGGATTTGGAGGAGGATGGAAAAGAGAGCACAGGCATGACTGCAGCCTTCTCTCATTGCAGGATTTCTCCCTGCACCACACAGCATCAGTTTAAAACCAGTACAAGAACTGTGAATCAGAATCTGTGGTGGAAATCCCTCTGCCTGAACCCAGTGGAGCCACAGCTCTGTGACAGAGGGATGTGATGCAGAAGCCTGGCATGGGGGCAGGATGGATGGATGGAGTCTCTCTGTCTGAGGTGCACAGCACTATTTTTGGCAATTTAACTGCACGGTCAGTGATGAGTCTGGTCTGATGCAAGCTAGCAGGCTTCACTGCTGAGGCTCAGATGGCAAGCACTGCTGCTTGGTGCATATTCTTGAATAATTTCCCTTTCATCTTGCCATACTTCTGTCTTCTCTGGCTGTTTTGAAATGTGCCTCTAGTCCACATGCACGGAGTTGTCTGCAAGGCAGTGCTGTCTGTGCCACCAGGAAGGAACAGCACCTCGCCCTAGATACTGAAATATCAGTACACCCTTGCCATCCTAAAGATTTATGCAGCAGTTCTTCCTGGAGAGCAGGAGACTGCTGTTCCCCTGTGTGTCTGGGTAGGCTGGTTAGATATTCTGGTCCTGGTTTTACACACTCTATTTTTAAGAAACCTCCACCACGGTATCTTTTCCCCTGACTAATGTAAGAAGGCAAGCCACCTCTAATCTGGTTATTAGAAGATCATCCAGCTCCACAGGTCAATGAAGAGTCAAAAACATCATTTAATTCTTGAACTTTGCTGCTGGCCCCTGGCCGTGGCTGGTGCTTGCCGGGAATCCAAAGCAGCTGCACAGAGAGGAATCATGATGTGTCTGTGCAAAGGCAGCCCAGGGCCAGAGGCCAACTGTTTCCCTGAGTCGGTGGCATTTTTTTCTTCCTGGAATTTTGCTGCATTGTGACTTGCAGATCATCTTTCTCTTGGCCAGGGAAAGAGGCTGACACCGGTCCCACCTTGCTCAAAAGGGCTGATCTTACGATGTGGGTACAAAGGAGGAGGGGGACGCACTTCCACAGGGTTTATTCCCAGTTCAATACACTGCCAGGAAAGGCCTGATAAATCGCTTCTGAGGATGTTCTCTCAAGTGCTGGTGTCTCATTTCCCCCTTTCCCCACAAGGTCATCCACTGGCATTAATCTTGCTCTGGTGGTTCATGCCGCCCTGTCCTGCAGCCCTCCCCACTGGGGGAGAGACTTCCTGCCTCTGAGTCAGTCCCGCAGCAGGACCAGAGCGAGCAGATGGAAACAGGGATGGACTCTGCTCATGTACTGCACCCTCCCTCTGCACTCTGACAAGGAGAGCAGCGTCCTCCCCACACACACTGACATGGAGCAAAGCTCTGCCCTGCTCTGCCATGCTGTGCTCACCCCACAGAAACCCAGACTTTTACAACCACTGCTGGCTTGCAGGCCCAAGACTTGTGTTTAGGGAACAGCCGGCTAACTTCCAGCACGGGGATCTGTAGGACTCATACTACAGTGCTTAGGAAATACCCATAAAATATCAGCTCATTAGACACACTCAGTGGAAATTAGACACACTCGGCATTGGAGGTACATCAACAATGAGTCAGAGTTGCTGTTTGTCACTGCAGCTCATGGCTGAAGTGCTCTGAACAGCGGTGGGGCTCCCTCGGCTGCGTTGTGTACAATGGAGAGAGGAAGCCAGGGAGGTGCTTACTGTGCTTATGGCTTGCTCTAGTGTGGTCCACTTCAAACAATTCATCTTCTGAAGTCACAGAATCATGGTATCATAGAATCATAAAATGATTTGGGCTGGAAGGGACATTAAAAATCATCCCCCTGGACCAACAAGGTGCCTGGAGTGTCAAAACTAACTTCACCAATGAATGTCAAAAAAGAATATTTCCCTGTGTCTTATGCTGGCTTTTAATAATATGTTCATTTAAAAGAATGGCCGTTTCCTAAGAAATTTCCTTTTAAATTAAAGTCTATAAAAGGAAATATTTGTCTATGAAAGGTGAAACTGATTACTTTTCTCTAAAGACAGCTTAAGTGGGAGCTGTAGGTGTTTCTTTGGAAAATATTGAATTGAATAAAATTATAGGGAAGAAGAAAGGAAGCCTGGTTTTAATTAGTTCTGTTGAGAATTGTGGCCAGCACAACATAGCTCAGAGAAGATATGGATGCCCCACCCCTGGGAGTGTTCAAGGCGAGGCTGCAGGGGGCTCTAAGAAATCTGATCTAGAGGACAGTGTCACTGTCGGGGATGAGGAGGTTGGAATGAGATGATCTTAAAGGTTCCTTTGCATCCAAACCATCCCACTGTTCTATGATATCTTTTATCCACACCTCAGAAGGAAAGAAGAACACCTTTTGGATCTGAATGGAAAACATACAATTTTTCTTCCTCCTGTATCCCAGGTTTTGGGTGTTGTCCACATTCACCTCACCGTCCAACTGCTTCTGTGCATGTAAACTTTAAAACTGTTCTTAGGAAGGTTACTTTACGTGTGGACTTGCAAACAAGTGACAGTTGTGCTGACAGCAGAGTTAAAAGACAGGGAAATGCATCTGACAGGCACGTGCTTTCCTTGCAGAAGACTGAGGAGATGATAGCATTCATCCGAGTGGATATGGTGCTTGTGTCTCTGGACTTGCGTGGTTATGCTACAGACTTCAGAGTTGCGTGACTGCCTCTGTTGCTCTGTGTGTGAAAAGATCTTTTGTCCCTTTAAATGTCACTTGCTGTCAGATTGAGGAAAAGCTTCGAAGCCAGTGTTGACATTTATGCAAACAGATCTAAAAAAACTTTCTGGTGAGGTTCCACTGGTAAACACTTTGGCCGTGATCTTGTGGTTAGATGTGTGTGGGCAGATGCGTGTGTTCCAGCAGAGCCTCTGACTGCTCAGAGAGGACACATATTTTAAAGTCAGCTATTTGCCTTAAGCTTTTTGCTGGACACGGTTTTAGCAAGGAGTTTTGAGAGGGAGATGAATGACAGAAGAGCACAAAGCCACCAATTCTCACCGGGAACTGTATACCAGAAGTGAAGTTCTTTTGAAATTCTAAAGTTGCTTTATTATTTAAGAAATATTGTCTAAAGCTTTCTAATTTTCCATTTCCCTCCTCCAGACATTTATACTTTTCTATACTGTTAAGTTCTACCTTGTTACCAGTCATGAGGGCCTGAATTTTGCCCTCAGCTGTTCATGCAAACCTCTCATCTTCAATTAATTAGACACCAACCAGGTAAAGGATTATATTAGCCTTGCATGGAAACACACAGAGATCCATGAGGTTTGCATGGGCATGCTGCATATGCAGTGATTCCTGGAGAATGCAGAATCATTAAATTGTCTAAAAACAAAATTATATTCTAAGTGAATCTTGGTTTTTACTCAAATCTTTTTGATGACAAGCCAGCAGGCATTAAAATCACAGCCAAACACATAGTTTCAGATATTAGGACCTGGGTTTTGTGCGTGCACCCAAGTTTTTTCATGGTAGTAATGAAACGGAGAGAACACAGCTCCTGTAAGGTTTGTGACAGTGAATTTTAAGTGAGAACACACCAATTCTGTCTTTCTGTCTTTCTGTCTTTCTGCTGCTAGAAACTGTCCCAGAAGTTGGTCCTGCTAAGGCAGCTGTTTGTTTGTCTGTCAGTGACACAGTCTCAAGTTTGTCTGGAGAGCATTTAGGAGCTGTGCTCTCAAGAGATGTCTGCTCCTAAAAGATGTCTTCCCTTCCAGGCTTCCCAAGGTCATGCTTCACCATGAGACTTGAATATCTTACATGACAGCAAATGACAATCTGGTAAGTACACTCAGAGGCTGAGTAAGTCGTCTTTTTTTCTATTGCTGTGTAAGCTTAAAAACATAGAGAAACTCCATCAACTATGCTACCAAACTTGGTGTTCTTCAGCCTGCTCTTCTGCTGTTGTAGTGACTTTTGTGTAGATGCCCAGAGCCCCCAGCCTATCAACTTGGTTATGTTTTCTGTTCTTTGGTGTTTCAGCATTTCTGATGTCTCTCTGGGGTTGAATCCCAGTGAGCCAATGGAAAAGTTGTTTTGATAGTATTCAAAGCAGGAACTGGCTCTTAAGAGCCTCTTCCTAATCTGACCTTGACACTAACTGCAATTCACAACATATGAAACTACAAGGGTAATAATAGCCCAGGAATAAAGATTAACTGTCACCCTTAAAAGTGAAATCACTATGCAAAGCGGATACTTGTGTTTACCCCTCTGTACTCATTATGCTCTGGTCTCAGAGATCCTTCTTTAAGATAGTAGTGATCATTGGCACAGGAGGTTTAAGAGCTGTCACTCTAAATATGAAAAAAGAAAATCATGAGCCTTGTCAGATGGTTTAAGCTGGTGCTCAAGACCAGCCAAACCACAAGAAAATGGTCATTTGGAGTTGTGTCCCATTAATAAATCACAGGAGATTTACACCTGATATGATGCTCCTCCCACTGCTCTATGGAAATCAGCTCTCAAGTAGCACAGGGCTGGTATGATCCAACACCAAATGACAGCTGAAGTTTAGGGCACTGCTTTAGACTCTCAGATCACCCAGGAGAGCTTGCCCTTGCTCTGAAAGCAAGTTCATGGGCTGCAAGTAATGATGAAAAAGGATGATTGCAGCTGACCTTGTCGGCTGTAACACTCTGTTGGCTTCAACCCAGACACAAGAGATGTTGCTCATGTTATATACATATTTGGACTAAGAAAGTAGGGGAAAGGAAGAACAAAATACTTCAGGAAGAAGCTTGCAGAAGCACCAAGTCCTGCAGAAAGTAAAGACTCATTTTCACTTCAGAAGAGAGGCGACTGGATCATTTGCTGTACACAGATGTGTGTGTGTGCTGCATCTGGAACACAACAGGGTCTCCATCTGCTGGGAGTAGTGAGGCTGAACTCTGCACAGCATGAAAACCAGCCAATGCCTCCACTGTATGCAATGAGAATGGCTCTGTTGTACCCAGCTTTCTATAGTAAATGAAAGAGCCTGCATTGTCCTTTCCAGGCACAGCCTGAATGCAAATCCATAAATATGGTTAATATTGCTGTTCTGCTTTAACAAGTTTGTTCCTACAGTCTCTACTTACTAAAATGTTAAGTCCTTAATCGAAATTCCACCTCCAGTGGAACAGCCCTCCATCAGCTGTCCCTGGGAAAATAGAGCAATGACAGCAAAAGCATTGTGATGAGCTTTTCTATCCTCTCCTGGTGTTTTTTGAAAATTTTCCATTATTTTGGCTAAGAGGTCAGAACTGGTCTGGACACTAAGTTGTGCTTTTGATTCTCTATTATTGAGCAAAACATAACATAATTTAAAACAACTACCGAAATCAGAAACCAGTCCTTGCATAGCTTGGGAAGGGCCTGCTTTAATAATAATTTTTTTTCCAGTGATCCTGTGACTCAAGCAGCACTGAGTTACCATACCCATCTGGCTGTATATATTTAGGTATAAATGATTTTTCACAGCAGAGAATGTTTACACATAATTTTACATAAAGGGGTGAAAGTTGTCGTAGTTTTCTTGTCCTCCTCTCTCTCTCTTCCTTGTCTCTTTAGATTTAATTATTGCTTTTTGTCCTTGTTCCTTTGGCAAGTAACCTTTAACAGAAAGCTCTCAGCTCACGCAACACAGATCTCCAAAGAAAATTATGTGAGGCTTGAAGATACTACAGGCATGTCCATTAGAAGGGATAGGGTAGAAATAGGGTCCCAGGAAAACTCCTGACTACATTTTTACCTGCCAGTCCAAGGCAAGCCACTGGAAACAGGAAATGGCAGATAGCAGGAAAAAACCAGATGGCAGATATCTCCCAGAGCTCCTGACAGGTAATTCAGTGTAATTTTGCACACATGTAACATCTCATGAAGATATGTTAAATATGGCAAAACAGAATCTGCTATAGGCTTTACTATGGATCTGGTTATCCTTGTACTCAGTTAATATTCCTAGGGGACTCGTTTACACAAATAATTAGTATTTTAAAATGAATTGGTGTTTGTAGGCACATGTTTACACACACACATGCACTCACATTTACATTTAGAAAGACTTTCAGATGGACATTGCAGATTTAAAGCACTCTCTTGGCATCACTTGCCATGAACTGGCTTCAACCCCTTCTCTGACCAGGAGACTCCCTCACTGTTTGAAGAGATCCACCTCCCCCAGGTTTGACTTTGGTGGAGTTGCTCCTGGTTTCCACAGTTTGAGGCAGGCAGTGATATTTTGTAGCTCTGAAATTGACTGGGAGGAAGAGGAGAAGAGAGGAAGAAAACACAAAAGCAGAGGGGCAGGAGATAGGCAATACATCAGACAACGTGGATTGTTTCCCAGCATCATTTAATGACTGCTTTGAATGGCTGAGAAATGACACCAGAAGACTTACAAAGGCAGAATATCTGTTTCAATCTATAATTACATGGTTATATTGTAGTCATAAGGATAATCATCACAATTAAAAAAACCCCAATCATTAATCTGTGCTCTGTCTTTTCTGTTGTATTTCTGCATTACAGCTATTTCATGCATCATAAAGTATTATCCACTGCAGGATTTGGAAATTACTTGTTTTATGTTGTTGTGGTTTTATTTTGCATCAATCTCTACATGTTGTCACTGCATATTTCTTGAGAACAATTTACTGGCAAATAATACTGCTGAGGACCAAAATATCTCTAACCAAATTCTGATGCACATACTGCCTGCAAATGCTATCCCAGGTGGCTCAGGCTGTCAGGATCTGACCCAGTCCACAGCATTTCCTTCACTGGTTGGCAATCTCTCACCTGATCCATGTGGGCATTTTATGGAGCAAAGTCCTAAATTTCAAGCCTTATAACTTGCACATACGTTCCTGCCACCCACAGTGGGCTAGTAATATTTCAGTTCAAACAGGCTCTCTTGATTTTGCTTGCCTTGCACATGATACATGAGCATGCTTGTTTATGTGAAATTTGGGAGAACAAAGGCTAATTTGATCCCACCCTTCCAATAGGTTATATGTTTTTTCAACCCTGAAGCAAAATTCTATGTCTGTATGTTTTGGCTTTTAAACTCAATAACCTGCAGGCCTCAACCACGTCAGAAAAGAAATGGAAATCTCATTATTACACAGAAGGTTTAAAACTTAAAACCAGAGGCTATATCAACAGCAAATGGGACACCACAGACATGCCCTTCTCCTTGGGACTTCCACTGGATTGAAGATGGAGTGATGCTGTGAAGGTTGTTTTACTTTGCCTGTGCACTCTTCAACCATCACAGTATGTTGAGAGTACAATGGCTTTTTTTGGATATTACTGTAGATTCTTATTTGACCAGATAAAACAGCACAAGAGCAGACGGTGTGACTTTTGAAGGTGAAGATGTGATGTTGGGCCATGTGAACGAGTGTTCACTCCCTGCCCACTCTTCCTCTGGACTGCATTTCTGCAATGACTGTGCCACAGGAATTTCACTGGGCAGTTGAACTTTAGTAAAAAACATTTATTTTAAATTTTGGGCTGTTGAAGGTCATTTAGGCTATTCTGTATGTGTGGACTCTGTTGAAAAAAGAGGATCCTTCTGCCCTGAGCTTCCTATTCTCTCTTTCTCCCTGCTCGCTCTGGACTTTTACCTTTCTGCTCTGTATTATTTTTTCCACACAGTCCCTGGCTTTGATGTCTGTAGTGCTGGAATTTTTTTTTTCCTTTACACACCTTATTTTCTAAACCTTCTATTATTTTTGTGAACTTTTGGGATACTTTCCATTTCAAGAGCATTCTTTGCAAGACAGACTTTGTATAGAGAGAAATAATCCCAACTTGGTCTTACAGGACATGTTTTTGCACCCTGTTAGCGTGTGTTTTTAACCCTGCAGTGTCCTTCCCCATGTTCCCCCAGGTGCTGTGCACAGCTCCAGTTTGCACCCACGGGAGTGTGGAGCTTTCCCAGAGCTGTGTGGGTTGCTGTGTTGATGGGGAAGGCTGTCTCTGGAGGATGCTGCCACCAAAAGCAAAATGCCTCTGTCTGCCATCCAACTGTTTCCACACAACCAACAGTTTTAAGGCTTTATCTGCACGTCTATCCCCTGAAGGGAGTCTCTGGTATCCTGCACTGTTGGCTTCCTAAGAGGAAGAAAAAAAATACCTGCTTGGAGCAGACCCTTTGAGGGATTCAAAGTTCCCTGGAGGAATGTGGCCCTGAACCAAAGGCGTCAGGTGCAGCTGATCTCGGGAAAGCTCAGGGCTTACGAGGGGCTGAGTTTGCCACGGAGGGTGGAAGGAAGGATTTCTGGCTGGAACACAAGGCCAGGCAGCTGCAGATTTACAGCACTGCTCTATCTGCCCTGATTTCTTGGATGTGGAACAGTCACTGAGGTGTGTGGAGGGCGGTCGGGGACTTGGCTGGTTAAACGCAAACCGCAGGTTTAAAATCAGAATTGCAGCAAGGAATCATGGCTTTTCAGCTGCTGGATATGCAGGAACCTATATCCTGCTGGGCTGGGATATACAGGAACCTCCAACATTTTACATTATCTCTGTGTGTTCTGCACATGATGCTGTTTTTCCAAAGGCAAGCCCTAGAAATTGTGGCTGGCTGATGTGGCTGCCAAAGCTCTGCCACACGGGCTTTGCTTGTCAGAAGTGAAAAACATGGCTGGTGCTTAAGGCACTCCCAGAGTAAACACCAGCAACAGTCCCTTCAGTTTTGGGACAGGCAGTTGTATTTAAAAATGCTTCAGTCCTAGTGAGAGAGGCTGTGGGTCAGGGGACTGTTTCCCAGGGTTTGTTTTTAACCCTGTGGATATTTTTTAGGGACTGCATGTGCTCTCCTGAAGTTTCCAGTTTGGCTCTGCTGGGGCCAATGATGCTGGCTGGTGTCTGAGCCTACGCAGCGGAGACAATGCTGGATTGTTACAAATGAAACTGGTACTAAACAGCATAGAGGCTTTGCATCATCTGCTAAATACCAGGAATTAAATTATTTTTCGCTTCCACCCTACTGAAGAAAACTTATATCTAAACCTTCAGCCCATGGTAGTCTTGGTGTGCCAACCCTGTATAATTTATGCAAAACCAAAGCAGGAAGATGATCATTCCCACTCCCTATAGGCTGGCAGACAAAATTATTTGGATCACTTTAGTAGGCCCTTATGAGACACAGGAACAGCATCATTTCATCTGTGCCTGAGTCCTTCAGCACAGACACAACACTGAATTGATAGCAAAAGTGTGTGGCAGCAAGACACAACACTGAATTGATAGCAAAAGTGTGTGGCAGCAATTACTGCCATGGAGTTGCTCTGGAAAGAAACACAAAAAATTCATTTAACTCCCGCACTCACCACTGTAAGGTAATTTGGACATGCTATATTCCCAGCACAGTTGTAAATTTAAAAATAAGCACAGCCAGGGCTGTAGTTGGAGAGGAACTGGATGGTGCAACTGATCAAAATGTGCTCCAGAACACACTGGAGTAGAGTTTACAAAAAGCTGCCTTTTAAATCTTATGCCTACGATCTATTTCTTTCTGGAACAAAATATGGTGCTTCCAGCCCACAATATGAAGTGAGTCATAGTATTGCCATTCGGCTCCCAGCACAACTGGAGCATACCTAGGGTATGAAGTGGGAGAAATATTTGGCCCAGAAGAAAGCTCCAGAATGTTTTTTTTATGTACTGTCAAGACACGCTTAATAAATGGAGAGTATTCTTTCCATATTGCGTAATTCTGACTTCCCTCATCCTGGGTTTTTTTCAGCAGAACACGCAAGTGTGTGCTTATCTTTAATGAGTGTTTAGCCCAGATGAGTGTAAACATGCATATGGGAAGGACTTTCCTTGCCAAGCACGGAGGCAAATGTGTAATTACACCTGCACAGGGGCTGAATGAATGTATGGAAGGTGGCTGTTAGAGACAGAAAGCACAAGAACTTCCTGTGGTCCTTAGTCCCTTACTCTGTATTTCTGCTGTTCCCCTCAGGACAGGTTTCAGTGATCACCAACATCACTCGTGTGGGCATGGACTCAACAGCACTGGGAGAAACAGCCTGAAGGGCAGTAAAGGGAAAGCCTTGTTGCCTAGCAGAAAGGCTATGGGGCAGAGGGTGAAATCCCTGTCCTGGCCATGCCAACGAGAATATTGCCTTCAGCAGAGTGATTTCACTCTGTGTGTATGAACAGACACCAAAACAGAGAAGAAATTACAATGAGCTTGCCAGCTGGGAACTGCTTTGGCAAAGCAAACAGGGTTTAAACCTCGAGCTCTTCCAGGGGAAAAATAAAGGCAGGAGCAACTTTTGTGCACACGGCGGGGGCAGGCGGGGCGGGGCGGGTTGTGGGTAAGGCTTTGGTCCATGACACAGATGATTTGGCCATGATTCCTGCCCTGCAGCTGTGTGACCCTCCCAAGCCAGTGTTTCCCTCCAAATAAAACGTGAATATTGACACAAACCTGCTTTTATGTATTGCTGTGCTTATACTAGAGATTGCTTAGGGGTTGAAGTTAATGTTTGCTTAATATATCCTACTCCTTGATGTTAAATACTGTTACTATTAACTGCTGTGATGCCTGCTGCCCACAGGGCTTTAATGATCAAGATCATCTAAAATAACAGTGGTTCATTTTGTTTTTAAGCATTCAGTAGTGTGCAGTGAGTTGTTTAACGTCAGGCAGTGTGTGCATTATTATGCTGCGCTCATATATGAAGTGTGTTTTTTGACCAAACAGCCCAGAAACCTTTCTTGCTCTTGGTAATGAGAGCTCCCAGAATTGGAGAGCCCGTGAACATTTGAACCCTCCAGAGTGTGAAATAATAATGGCCAGCTGGTGCCATTTCAGTGGGGAAAGCAGTGAGCAAATGGCAAAGTTATGAGAATTAAATCTTGTTTATACCACACCACTGAGGACCACTAAGAAACTGGTTTGGTTTGGTTTTAAGAGGATTTCAGAACAAAGGAGTTTCTCAAAAATCTCTGCCCTTTTAGAACATCAACATTTTTCTGTACACACAGGATCTTTGGACTTTCAGTTGGGAGCATATTCTTGAATAAAAGATAGATTGACCACTACTGAGACCCTCTGGAGAAATTAGGATGAGAAAGCTGTCAGGAAATGTATCCCTATATATCTCTTCAAACCTATCCTCTTCAGTTAAAAGCCCAAATGGTTGCTGCTATGTTCATAAGGCAGCCTGGGATGCCTGAGCAGACTCCCTAACATTTAACAAATGGATGCATGAAGTCAGACACTTCTCAGGTTAGATCTACCTGGTCACTGATGGATTGGTGCCCAGAAAACCAGGGCTAGAGTAAGCTGGGGGTGAGTTATGGAAAAATTATATCTTCTTGTAATCACAGGAATGCACCAGGGACAAATTAACTCAATCTTATGAATAATTTCATCACCATAACCTTCTGTTCACTTTGAAATTATAAGGTGAAACAAGGGCTGTATCCTTTTGAACTCAGGACTGCATCCTTTGTGCTGCCACGTTTGCCTATATTTGCTCACTTCAAAAAAGCTCTTTCTTTACCAAGGGTATGTGGATGATGGCAAACTGCAGAGGTTTTTTCCTAGCAAATTTGCTTTCCCTATTGAACATTTTTCTCTGGAGTTTTTCCCACCCCTGTTCCTTCAGACATATTGATCTCCACAGTCTCACTTCTTCCTGGTATAAGATCTGTTTTCTTTAAGACAGCTACAAGTCTGGGAAACACACACCCTGCTGTCCAAGAGGGCAGAGGGAGGTATTTCTAGAAATAGCTAGATGACAAACAAACCACTAGAAGTTCTAGTCTTGGCTACCTTACTGTAAACTCAGCCCATAGATATTTTTTTTTCAGAACTGAGGTTTCCCATCTGCCAATGGGTGAATATAAATTCCAGTAGATGTTAGAGACATCTGGAGTGTATCCATTGCACTCCTTGTGTCAGTGATCATCTCCCAGTTACTCTGTATTTTTGCTGAGCTAAGGGAATTCGTAGCCTTCCCCCTGACTGGGTGGCTGCAGAAATTGTGATGTCAAACATCCTCTGCTACAGCTACCAAGAGTCTCTGATACTGAGACTCCTGCTTAGCACTTGTGTTTCCACAGCCAAGGGTTTAACAAGCCCCCAAAATGAGCCATTCTATAAACTAATGCAGTGGGTGCTGAGGGTGGGCTTGCTGCTGGCCTGCAGGGAGGACCCTGATGTCTGTGATGGGACTCTTGGCCATGGAGGAGCTGGGAACCTTCAGCAGCTCAGGAAACTGAATGAGGGGATTTGAACTTCTTGGGAATCAAAATGAGGGGAGAGGATTTCCCAAGGAGCCCAAAATGTCTGTTTCCAAGCTGAATTTGAAGGGGCTCTCCAGCTCTACAAGATGGCTTCAAAAACCCTGTCCTAATTTTCCGTAAGAGGTAGATGTATTTTTCATCTTCTCACATCTGGCCACGGCCTGAGGTGCCCAGGCAAGAGAGAAAACTTTTCCAGCCAACTACATATTTTTCTACCCTGGGAACAACTCCATTGTACAGCATGAATGCCAAAGTCCAGTTTCCTTCTGGGCTCTGCACGTTTTTTGAAGTTGATGTTTATTTTGCCTGATCTGCCCTGACTTTCTGGTTCCTGTTACTGTTCTCTCCTATTGTCACTGGTGAACTCTGGCCCTTACCAGGATTTTGGTGGGGTTGCTTTTCTCTGAGCAGGTACACAGGAGATTTCCCATGACTGGAGAAATGGATCTGTATTCCCCTGCTGATCAACCTCTTTTTCCTCTGTATATTACAAAACACGGAGAGAAATAAAGCTCATTAATGAGCCCCTGTAATTAACAGGGGGTGCATCGGTGAAATGGCGAGGGACATAAGAACTGTTGTCTTTGCTTAGCAAAAGGCATCTGTGAAATGATTTTGGGGAAAATTCCCTGAAATGGAAACTATAGGTACTTCTCTAACTGTTTATACAAATTAATACAACAAGGAAAGAAACCGGGGAAAAATCCCCAAACATATGGCTTCTTTGTAGTCTAATTCTTTGACAAAAATAAAGCATAGAATTATCAATATATGAATGTTTCCCTGCATGTTCTGCAATATATATAAGGGGAAAACTGATACTTCCTTCTTGAGAAATTATCTCCTGCGTGTCATAAATATCTTTATTCTGATTTCTTGGGAACTTAGAATTTTGCACAGAAATGCGCTAACTAAATACCTGCTTCGTTGTCTTATTTTATTCACCTACTTGTCAGCTTTTTATCATATATCACACATGCCTTCACTTTAAGGATTTCCTGACTTAGATTTGCTTGGCCCCAGATCCTTGAGCCTTCCAAAACCAGATGAACCCAACAGTCTTGTGTGAGCATAGCCAGCCTTGAAAAGGATTGCCTAAAAATCTATTACTTCTTCCTTCTTCAATCTGAAAATGTATTTACCACAATTTCTTCATACTGAAGATCGTCAGACTAGAAGCCATTTATTATGGCAACAGGCATAAATATTTACAACCAATAGAGGCTATATCTAATTTTAGGCACCCACACCCACCACGCTGACTGGGAAAGGAAACCAGTCTCTCTCAGGTTATGCTTCCAGCTCTTCTAAGGAAGAAAATCCATTAGGCACCATCAGTAGTGACTTCTCACTACTTCTGTTGGCTCTGTTTTATTTCTTGCTTGACAGCTCACAGCAGGAACACATTCAAAAGGGTTGCCCATATAGGAAATCTGAAATTCAGTGGTCCTCAGACACCCCAAATGAACTTCCTTAGGTCAGATGTAATTCATATTTTTGACAGGATTTTGAGCCCTCCCTGGAGAAGCTCCTGGGAAGGACGGACTGTTTTAGCTCCAGGCTTATGGAATGAATCCCTCCTATCAAACAGAAGTGCCTTGGTTTGTTAACATGACAGACAACAGAAATGCAGATGTATGGGAGGGATCCTGGAGCTGACGGGTCAGAAATGGGAATATAGGTTGAATTTCAAGTTCAAACTGATTGCACACAACCCAATTCCCCTAACTCTAATGGTGTCCTTCCTAAAAGAGCATGGCATGAGCTCTCAATCAGGTACTTTACTGTATATTTCCTCCATCATTTACAAGCAGCATTTATAGAATGTGGCCACAGACACCTCTCTCCAGGTCCACTGGGCATCACAGCTGAAGTCCTTGTTCCAGTGTCATGAACTTTGGGGACCCCTCACTGGAGCAAGATTGTGTCTGGCAGAGGGTAGATGTCCTTTGAAAACCTTTGAGAGTGTTTGGGCTAACTTCCTTCCTCTGGGAATCAAATATATATGATATTACAAATCAGAAATGTGGGTTTATTGGACATTTATGTGATGACAGAAGTCATCAAAAGAGAAGAGGAAAGAACCCCTCTGCAGTAGCCTGTACCAGAGAGAGACAAAGGCACAATGAGCAACACTCAGCTCAAAGACTGTTTTCCCTTCTCCTAAGCACTTACCTGGTTTTGCCATCAGGCTTGCCAAGGCTTGTGAGGTTTGCCAACCTCTTCCTGCAACCACTGCAGCTCTTCATGTTGAGAGAGCCTAAAACGACACCTGAACTCATGCTATTTGAAGCATTTTCATTGGAAATTTTTGTCTTTGCTGCACAAATATTTCATTTAGAGGAAGCCTGCCCTTGGATAATAACAATTGCAATACAGTAACTGTAAAAAGGATAATAACAGCAACCAACTAGAACTGGCCAGGGGATGATAACTCAGCTTTGTGACAACTTCTGAGGTTTTACAATTTGTTTTCATTTTACAATGGAATGGAAACAAAACCTTCAGATATTATGTTTTCAATTTGGGTCTTTTTTGCTGCACTGTCAGAAATAACCAGAGGGCCCTGGACCTCAAGAATTTGTCCTTTCAAGTATTTTAAAAATGCTTCAGCTTTCATGAATCAGCATTTTCTCTTGGTGGGACAGTTCATCAAAAATGCTCTGGCCAGAACTTTTGCTAACCCCAAAAGTTCAAAACTATGAGTCATATCCCCCAAAACATAGTTGTTACAAATCACTTGTTTTACGATTTATGGACCTCTTCTGGACTGTCTGCTCTTAAACATACCTTTCCCCTCCATCCTGTAATGATGTACATTTCTTTCCCACACTTCTCCACTTCTTCTCTCCCACTTACTTGGGCATATTTTGGTTCTCATGCAGCTCCTTGGCTCATTTGACCTTCTGTAGCTTATGCACAAGAGGCAACGCTGAGATAATATTTTTATGGAATGCTGTGGCAGGGGCTTGCCAGGAAAGAGGTGGCTGCTGGAATGGATAGTGGTCACTGTGGGGTGGTCCCACTACCATCCTGCAAAGCCCTGTCTGGGTGCTTGCTGGTTCTCACTCATCTCAGATGACATTTTCCATGGGGCAGAGCTGACATCTGTCAGGAGGCAGAACATCTGCTCTCGTGCCCTTGGCCCTGGCCAGCTCAGCAGCACTGGAGGGAATCAGAAGAGACACCCGGTAATAATTAACACCCAGGGCTTGTGGAGCAGCTGCTATGTGTGCAATGTCTGTGGTTTGGTTTTGGACCCAGCTGGCTCAGAGGTGGCTCTGCAGGATCCATAGCTGGTTCTGGCCAGCTCCATGGCCTATGCTGTACCCAGGAAAGCTTTGGGAAGACAATCTGTCTTTCTTCTTCTTTAACATTTCAGGTGGGAAGACCCTGCTCATGAGAAAAAAAAAAGCAGTGTGGAAAAGAAATACCAAGAAAAGGAAATGTGGCTATTCATTCTGAAAGCTGGAGGGAGCAGCAGAAAGGGGATCAGGACCTGGACAGACTTTATGTGATGGAAAGTACAAGGTGCTCTCTAGTTAGGAGGTCTTTGTAAGAACTGTCTCATGCACCTCACCAAGACATACTGTGAATGCATTTGGTCAGGGACAAGACTCTCTTGTGTCCTCAGGATTTTCCACCCTGTTGGGCACAGTCTCAAAATACTATTTTCCTTGCAAAATCATTGCAAGACTTGTATTATTATTTTTCCTCTCCTAATCTCTCATGCTCATGCATTTAAATAGAAGGCAGGGGGAGAGAAACCCAGTTGGGAGCACCATATGGAGAGAATGTAAGTTATTGCTGTTCCCCCATTATCTTGGCACAGATTTCCTTTGTCAAACATTACTTCAGATTTGGGACCTCATTTTGTGTTCACACTCCCCGTTGCTTCTTCCTTCCTTGGAAGCATCAGGAGGAACTTATGGTATTGCTACAAGGAGCTCTTTACAGGAAAGGAAATAAATTGGGCAATGTGATTCAAATAATGGAAGAATGAATTATTTCACCATTTTAGCAGTTTCCCGTGAGGGACACTTGGGGGAGAAAATGCACTTAACACTCTAAAATATTAAAATAAAAGAACCACAGCAACCTCACTCCTCTGGACTTGAACCAAACCGAATGGTTTAGGTAAGTGCCCAGCAGAACTTCAAGTGGCACAACGCATGAGAGACTATTTCTATGCGTGGCAAGGAAAATTCTCCATATTAATGATATCATGAACTGGCTCAGCTAATTTGGACTTCATCCATAAGGCCTGGTTTCTGGCAGATCAGCTGAATTTTTTTTTTTTTTTTTTTGCGTATGAACTCCTCTTTTAATGTTGAGTTTGATCCTGTTTTCATGGCTGATATTCCTGGAAAATTATTTTCTTAAAGTTGTACTTCCCATATATTTTTTTAATGAGAGATGTTGCTCCCTTGTATTCCTGGAACAGGCTTAAAATATCCTGAGCAGTAACTAGAAGGTAACGAGATGAAGGGAATTGTGCTGGATTTTTGCAATTCACTGGTACATTACTGGCTACCCAGGACAAAGCAGAGCTGTACTGTGGAGGTAAAGGGCCTTTCTAGGAGCTGGAATAACAGCATGCAAATGGCCTCCTAGAAGTCATTCACCCTTTTGCTGAAAATTTTAATGCAAAGTTTTCAATGAGCAAACAAGCAATTCCACAGTCTCCTTTGTGTTCTTGACACAGCTGAAAAGGTCTATGTGTAGCTGTAACTAAACAAAAATAAAGATGCAGTTTCAAATCACCTCTCCAGAGCAATTTTGTGATTTATATGCAGATACACCACGAGCCCTCAGTGAAGTTTGTGTGCCCATGTGGAGCCATTTGGGAAGTAGGATCATACAGCCCAAACTGTCACTAGCAGTGCTCTCATCCCAGCTGGAATGGACATGAAGTCCTGGGCATTACTGCCACAAGCCATTGCTTGATATAGACAGCATAAAATAGATGGTCTCAGGAGGCATTTTCAGTGTGAGTTTGTGCCAGAGCTGAGATTCTCTAGTGGAAAGGCCTCAAATTTTAAATAAAAAATCAAATCCCTGCATTTCTGCTGCTTGTGGACAGAGTCTCCAGCAACTGGGCTCCCAAAATTAGACATATATATTGACTTTACACCTAGAAAAACAGTTCTGAAATGGAGCTGGGGGATTGCTCAGAAATCATATGTGTCCTAGATGGGGAGGGTCTGGCCTGTGAGGACACAGCAGCTGGATGGCTGCCAGCTCTGGAGACAGAGCATGAGACAGTTTGTGAACTTAAAACACATTTCCCAACCCTATGGGATTTTCCTTTAAGCCTGTTCTCAGCGGAGCAGCATATTATTGCAAATAGATGCTCTTTTGGTCCTATCTCCCAGGGGATAGAAATTAATGTTATGTTTGAACATGTATGTTTTCCCACTCATTGCTGAAGCTGTGCTTTTCCTTAAAGTCTGCAGAAAGCTGAGCATGAGTAGATACTGTTAATGCCATTACTTCAAAGTTAGAGCTGGAGTCAGTGCCAGAGAGTCTTTAGCAAGCAACGTGGCCTCTGTTTGCAGGGGTTGGAAAGTAGTTCCAGTGAGTCATCTCAGGCATCCTCCTGCACTGTGGCAGGACCTTTCCGTGCAGCCCCTCTGCACAGTCCTCTTTAACTCTTTCATGTGCCTAAGTGTTGGCTCCTGTGCTCATCCCTGGGACTGCTGTTTCCATGAGACACCTGCATGCTGTCCTGAAACAGGAGTGAGGATGCTGCTACAGCACTGTGCTGCTTTTTCTCTCTTGCTCCAATGCCATCACCCTCCTGACTGTGCCTCCTGTGCCACTGTGCTTGGGAATATTTTTACAGCTGTCCATCTCCCTCCTTTGGGAAGTTTTTTGGTTTTTTTTCCCAGTGCTTCTCCTGTCAGTGAAAGTTTTTTTCCAGCTTTTTCTTCCCCTGAGGGTGGTTGGCGTATTTATGGATTCATTGCTGTGCCAGTTCCCGAGGTAAAAAGGCAACTCTGGGGCAACCCCACTGATGGCTTTGCTGCTCCACTGGGCACACACTGAATCTGGAGAACTCTGTTAGCCAAAATAACAAGATCTCATGGCCTTTCATGCCTTCCCTTTCCCTGGGACCCCAAACACATTACTTTGGATATGAGGACTGGCAAGGGGACAGCAACTTCCAGAAAGTGACCATGTCCCCCAGGACCCAAATCATCTTGCCTCACACATGACTTTCCAATTAAGAAGAGGGTTTTGCTCATGGACCTAAATCTGTGAAGGTGAGAGACCTCTCAGTTTGAATGCAAATAATGTTAGATATTAAATAAGGTAAATCAACATTTTTTGTAATCTTTTAATTATTAGACATTACCTTAAAACTCATTTTTCCTGGTACTATTTGGGGGGAAAAGGGAGATGAATACTAGTTAAATAACCCAGTTAAGAATTCATTCATTCACTCCCCCTTGGCATAAAACATGGGATGACAATTCGTAAAACTTACATTCTTTAGTAACATATTCCCTGGCTTAGGTGGAAGACCCATAGGTTGAGGTACAAGAACAATATAACTGGGGAATGGCAAATGGTCACTCTTAAAAGCAAATGAAAAATATAATAACTTGGATTTTTTCATTGCAAAGATAAATAATAATTTGACAGGAGATGTCATTACTGTTTAATGACTTTGTCTGAACAGAACAATTGAAGGAAATATGTTTGCTCTTCCTCATCCCTCGCCATTTCCATGATGTCATTAGGTCTGGCCATAACAACTGGAAAGTTAGAACATAGGAAAGACACTGCCTGCATGGCAAAATAAACTCAGTGATGCAGAGCAGCCACAATGTGTATCAGTAGTGCAGACATCAAAGTATCAACGTTTATCAAGAGAGCAGAAAATGAGAAGCAAGTTTTAGTGGAGGTACTTTGCATTGGTTTAATCAGTAACAGCCATTGCAATGACGACTTAATGAAAACACTGCCACATCTGGCAGAAATGAAGTTCTTACATGTCTGGGAATTTGGGTTGCTTAGACTTGTCCGCTAAATTTTTGTTTTTCTTTTCTACATGTGGAGCATCTTCTGCTGTGAAGCATCTGCTTGGCTGCCTGGTCTGGCACCACCCATAAAGTGGCTTTGCCCCCTCATGTGGGTGGCTTGGCCACATGTACTCAGTCAATTATTGATTTTGATATAGTGGATGTGATTTAGTTCAAGCTGTAGAGATTGTCCTTCAAGGGCCAGAGGCCACAGTTTCATTTTTGGTCTTTTCAGCTGATGTTACCTCCTGCAATGCTACACGGATTACAAAGGGAGGGAAAGATTAGACCTGACTGTCTTGGAGTAGTGGAGAAGAAAAGGGTCATTTTTTCAAATCCCTCCATGTCTCTTTGCAGCAGTCCATTGCTGCGTAAGCAAAATTTCAAAATCTGTTTGCCCATCCATGTATCAGAATAATCACTCCAAAAAGTTCTTTTCTAAAGCTCTGAGCATAAGGGTGCTAGGTTGGGCCAAACTCACAAAATGTCATCTCTGACATAGCAGTGAGCAGCTTTAAGGTAATATGCCATTCGCCAGAGCAAATTTAGGTCTTGCCCTGAACTCTAACAGAAGGGTGTGCCAGCTCATTTCTTGCAGAAGTCTTTTTCATTAGCTTATGACAGCACTCAACCACCCTCATACATGGTTCAACCCCCTTTTTTGCAAACCTTGTTAAAATTTTGTCCTCAAGAACTTTTATACAGTGATAAGTTCCCTGGGTTAATCACATACCATGCAAAGAAATATTTCTTTTTAAGCCATTTGACTTTTCCATCTTTCCAATCCATTCCCTCAGGCCTGTGGCTGACCTTAAGAAAAATCCCATCATTGTACATCCAAACCACCAACACACATTCAAATGGTCTAACTCCTTGTTTAGTATTCTTCGTGATTCCTCTTGCCCTTCAAGCACCACGTATCTAATACAAAAGAATAGACAGTGGGGCTTAGGTGGAATTTAGGCTGGATAAATCTGGATAAAGCAACATGGCTGCTTCATCTACTCCTCTAATTCCTGGCACTGTCCTTCATGATATGCACTGTAGTTTGCTTACTCTCTACACCCAGCTTTCAGACTGCCAATGTCATTCATGGTGCAGTGTTGTCCCCTGCTGTGCTTGATGCACATGGACATCCTCTGGCTGCTGACACGGGCTGGAGGAATCAGCTCTCTGCATTGAGCTGCTGCAGCTCCTGGGCTGTGTAAAATCAAACCAGGAGTGGCAGCAGTACTAAGAGAAGCTGCATAACAGAGCCAGAGGCAAAGGTGAGAAGCAGCTCAGGTGCTGCAGGCTCATCTCCAGTCACAGCTGTAGGGGCAGGGGACAATGGCGACTTTGTCACCACAGTGCTCAGAGCACTGCTGCAGAAACCATCTGCCCTGAGAAACAGAAAGCCAAAGCACACACCTCTGTCTCCATGGGCTTCAAGTGGATTGTGCAGCCACAGGACAATACAGGGATGTGTGTGAGGAAGAGATAGCAGCGATAGTTATCTCGGGTCTTTGCATACTGAAAACACCTTCAGAAGGAAAAAGCCCTAAGATGCTTAGGGGTGTACGTGGAGCCTCTCAAATGAGTGTGGAATAACTATGGTGATTCAGGCAAAAGGCATCTTTTTGGTATAAAGGCTATTCAGGCTTCCTGGATGTGAAAAAGCCTGAGGATCACTACATCACCTCTGACTTATGTGACTCAGGACACAGAATTAAATCTTCTGTGGGGAGACTGAGAATTAGTGGTTCTGTAAAATTCATCCTCAAAAAATCCAGCCGTGAAAACCTTTGAATTGCACTGGTGGGTTTCTGTTGTGTTGTCATGCCTTGAACATTTCATTGAGATCCCTGGTTTATTCTGGATGAGGCCAGGAAGATTGGCAGAGAAGTCTTTTTAGCTCCTGAGAGGCAAAATGAACATAACTGTTCAGTGGCTGCCAGTTTAAAGAGCCAGATCTTAAAAGAGTCAATGGTTTCTTGTCTCAAGGATAAAGTTCAAATCTGTGTGATCAAAATTGGATGAACATTAAAAGGAAAAAAACCCCACTGCAAATATCCATGCAAATAAACATTACAGCTCTCTTTCAGTGCTATTTATATCTATTTCAGTTTAATGACCCCAAACATTGTATGAAGAGTTTCTCTAATGTGCTACCAAGACTGTTTATAGGAGACAACTGTCTCAAGAATGTGGTAGTGTGAAGACTCCCACGGCAGCACCCATGCAGAAATTGCAAATCTGCTTGGGCAGTCTCTTCCTGTTGGAGTTTCCACAGGGAAAAAAAAAGTGATGCTCTGGGGCTTAAGTTATCACATATGCAGGGTGGCAAGCAAGGATGGGTTGAAACCAGTGTGCATTAGCAATCAATTAAAAATGGCTAGCACACCAAAAGTGTGGACAGATGTCCTCTCATGCCTGTAGCTGGAGAAATTTGGGATGTTAGGGTTCCCACTGGCTTTCTGCCATGTCTTGGCTGGTGGGTCCTGCCCTGTGGGGAGAGACTACAAGGCAGAGCTGCCTGGTGCTTGGCCTGTCTCCCTTGGGTGCTCCTGCCTGCCCCAGGACAGAGAGCAACCAGCCATGGGCAGTCCCAGGATCACGGATAGCCCACTTCCAACTCCTCTCTTTCATGGGAGGACACGAGGAGCAGGGATTTGGGTCAGTGCTGTGACATACAGGCAGCCTATCTGCGGATTTGCACAGGTACAAGCTGCCTGCTCTGGGCAAGAGCAGTAGTACTGCTCCTATGCTACTAAAAATGCCAGAGCAGGAGACTCTCCCTTCTTGCATGGCTTGTCTGGCCAGCACGGTTGGGATCACTGCTCCGTCAGACTGGTGATGCTCCAGCCCACTTCAGTGCAAAGTCAGACGGATTACATTGAATCACCACTGAAGAACAAAAAATGTGTCTCCTAACAGTAAGTAATGTCTCTCTTCTTCTATATTGCTTTTAATTTACAGAGCCCCAGCCAGGGCTGAGCTATTCTGTATGCTATTAATTAGCTGATCACATGCCAATGCTAATTTTTTTCAAATGGGTTCACTATTTATAAATGTTCACCAGTTTGTGCCGACACACGAAGGGAGGGAGGGAGGGAGGGACATATTTACACCATCTACTTTTTGCAGATGCTTTGCAGCTCTCCATTGGAGGGATTGACCTCTCTCATTTACCAAAGATGCAACTTTGGCTCCTAAAGCTGTTTGTATAGTATTCATCTCTGTTCTATGCCTAAACTAGAGTTTGACTCACAACCCTCTTCCCCTCAGACTTCAGCCATCTAATGAGTCCAATCACCTCTGTCTGCACAGTGGGCCAAGTTAGTTGCATGCCATTGTTACTGCTCCTTAAGCATGGAGAGGTTTTTTTACTTACAAGAAATGCACTTTTGGAATGGAATGGAATGGAATGGAATGGAATGGAATGGGATAGAATAGAATAGAATAGAATGGAATGGAATGGAATAGAATAGAATAGAATAGAATAGAATGGAATAAAGTAGTTTCAATTGGATGGGGCTTACAGTGATCATCTTGACCATTTCAGGGCTGACCAAAAATTACAGCACATCATTAAGGGCATTATGCAAATGCCTATTAAACACTGAGAGCCTGGGGCATCCATCACCTCTCCAGGAAGCCTGAATATAAATTTTAGGGCGAATAAATTTCATGCTAAAAATTGCTGTGTTTTCAGGCTTCATGAATATAAAATTGGATGCTCAGTGGCTGCCTAAGTAACAAATAAACACATTTTTCTTCTGTATTTCACAGAGCAAGCCAGCTAACTTTGGTACTATTAAACCAACTCTGCTAGTAGTTGAATTGAATTTTTTTGTTGGTCCAACCTCAGCCCTAAATAAACATTTGTAACCTCACATAGCTAGGCACAATACAAGTCACCCTGGCTGAGAGACCTTTGCTCACGGAAAACCAGCATTTGATGTTCAAAAGACGGAATGGAACCAGCATGTTAAAGCATCTACTCACTATCCAAACAGTCCCCATTGTTACAGTTATTGCCAGCAATATCCTGTTTGTCGCCGGGATAGCACTTTGGTTCTCCTGCCCTAGAAACAGCCATTTGCCTTGTGGCTAAACACTTCCAGTAAAGGACTTGGAAATTCACCAAAGCAAGGAAATGTACTTAGGGCTCTGGCCTCCAGCAAAACCTCTTCAAAATGCCTTGAGAAATAACCAGACTCATAAACTTCAGGCATCCAACGAAAGAAACCATTTTCACATCCAAGAAACAAATTTGCCCTCCCCATCTGTCTGGCATTGCGCTGATCCTACTCTACACGCATCACATCCCAACCCTGGCAACAGGCCCTGAAGAAATTCAGTTTTGTGGACTGTGGGTGAAATCTGTGGCAGAGTATTACTGGTGTGGAGCTAATAACTGGTCTGGACTTTTGTACAGTGCAGCTGCACACGTGGTGAGCCACCAAGAGCTTTTTGTGCCAGGCACCACCGCATACAAGTTGTAAATGCTGTGTGAGCTATCTGCAGGCATATCTGCTCCTTCCCTGGGTGACATTCAGCTACTGCCTTTGATTTTCTTAGAGGCAGGTTGGGCTGAACTTTTATAAAGTGGTTTCAAGCTCTTTCATGTGAAAGGCACTGAAATAAGCACTGTGCTGATCTAATTCTGCTGGAGCTCAGCTGTTTTCTTCCCCTGGACCACTCCTGTTTCTACATCCACCTGCTTCGCCTGCTCCACGAGCAGCTGACCAGGGAAGGAAGGAAGGAGATGAGATGCAGCAGGGCAAGTGCACAGAGCTGGTGCTTCAGGGCCATGAACAGTTAACGCCTTGGCCACGGCACTGGTGCAGCTGGAGCTTTTCCCAAAGCTGGGCTGGAGAGCATCACTGTCTCCCCCGAGTTGCTGGAGTCGTGGCAGTGAGAAACTGCTCTGAGATCACCACTGGAATCCTCGGGTTTTAATGCTTCCCCTCCCCACCCCCTACATTTTCCATTAGAAAGAAGTAAATTGGTAAATGCCCCGGGACTCACAACCAGGCTGTGACCTGGTGAGGCAAGAGGAAGCCCTTGCTAACACACCACTGCTGGTAATAATGCCTGGGTGGAAAACCTTCCATGGAAAGTGAAGCTTTACAAACATCTGCAGCAATTAATTGCTTTTGAGCATTTCCAGCACAGAAATGAACCATTGAATCTGATGTTTTCAGCTTGTTTTCAACTGTTGAAACAGTTGTTTTCAGCAGTGACAAGAGCAGGGGTAGACAAACCAGCTCCCTGGGGTAAATTCAAATGGCATTTTCCAGAGACTCCTACACCCTCCATGATCTGCCCATGTATGCAGCTTTCCCATCCCAGTGCTGTGCGGCCTGTGCTGTTGTTGGAACCCTGCAATTTTGTAGTGAAATCAGCTTAATAAATGATAGGATCCTCAAAAAACTGAAATTCCATTTTTGATCAATGCTAGTTTTGACCACTGCCGCTGGACAGGGATTGTCTCAGAATAGCATGTTCATATACAGAGATATTTTTTCCCCCCTTATCTTTATGACTTTTCTCATTGAAAATACTTTTAGTTTATATTTATGTGCTATAGTAGGTAAGAAGACAGATAAAAATAGCTGGAGATATTTTAGAGGCTAAATCTTCAAACCCTGAAAATGAGGCTCAATATAAAAGTGCCTGCATACTCCTTTTACCCCAAGGAAACCAGGATTATGCTCCTTCATCTTCCCATCCTTCTCTTAGCCCTCATATTCCCTCAGTAAATTTTGAGCCCACTGGCAATTTCCACCACTCTGACAGAGGAAAGGGAATCAAAGCAAGTCCCTGGGAGTCGCCTTTAGCTGGATAGGGAGGAGAAGCTCAGAGTAGTGCCCCCACCAAGTGCCAGCCTGCCTGGCTGGCATCAGTGCCCTTGTGTGTGCACAGCCCCCATGGACATGTGTGTGCCCCCAGGCTCACACCAAAACCACCAAGACTGATGCCCACATGGTCTGGCACCAGCTGTTGGATGGCTTTTTCCATAGGCAGAGGTATTTGTGGGGCAAGGAAGAGAGTGGGAGAAGGGCAGGGGGTGCTGGGACCAGCATTTTGTGAGGGATGAGCAGATCTGAAGTTACCATGGGAAAGTGGGTGCTGTTGCAATATCAGGCAGCCCTTAGGGATTTTGGCTCATGGCAGTACATGTTTCCAACAGGCAATATTCTGCCCTGTATCTTGTCTGGGGAAATGTTTTTTTCCAGAGTGATCACTCAATCTCTCTGCTGGGAAGGGAGGAGGAAAGTGAGAGCTGCTTGCATTAGAAGTGACGCTGCCCACTCTTGTGGAGGAAAAGGTCTTCACATTTCCATGGATCAGATTCTGCAATTACACAGCTTTCTTGTTTGGCCAGTTCATCTGCTAAACCTGACATGGAGCCAGAATGCAAACAGGGATTTTTCCCATTACAGAATACCAAATCTATGATAAGCTATGCCATGAAAATTCAGTTTTTAAGGAGGTGGGGAGAGAATGAGGGAAACTCCAACTGCTGCTGCAAGATAAGCAATGAGTTTTGCAGTGCTTCTAGAATCTGTGTGTCAGGGATCTTGTAAAAAAACCCCATAAGCCAAAGGAGCACTGTGAGAAGAAAAACAGTAGAATTTGGGATAGTAGAATTTAAGCAGATGTTTGAACACCAGTTTTAGCCTATGAAACATCTGCGTGATAACTTTGGACACAGCTGGATAAAGTCAGTAATTGCTATAGGAAGAGGACTGTGAATATTGTAATAATCTGTAGGTCTGTTCTGCACAGCAATGCAGAATATCATTGATGATCTTGATTATGTTTCTATTTTTTTCTTATACTACAGATACCCCTACTATAAAGTATTCAAATCAATCACCACTTCTGCGTTTCACTACCATCTAGTTGTAGTATTAAAATCTATTTATAGCTGGAGTAACAAATGTCTCTGAAAGGAGAGTTACATACTGACAGTTTGGAAGACAACTATGCTGGTTTTCTCAAAGATCAATCCTTAAATAGGATATATTCTCAAAGATTATTCCTTAAATAGGATATAAATATTGTAATTTATGCATCATTTGCCACAAGGGACAAGATAGTGATAGCATATATTTTTATGTATACATATATATAGTCTTCCTAACTGCAGACTGCAAAGTTCAGAACTTCAAAAACTAACCAAGAATACAAATTGATAGAGGCTGAATTATATTTGTTGTCCCAAAACACAGTAGATTTAACTGCACCCCTAATGCTTTTTATTCGCCAAAAACAAGACAAAAATCAGAAGCAAACAAATAAGTTCTCTGAATAAATCCTGCATTGCCCCAGTTTTATGAGCTGCCATCTAAGCTGCCTGGCAACCATCCAGGCCTGAATGACACTCCTGGACGAGAAGTAACCCATGCATCCCTTTTGAACTGTTCTCTCCTCCAAGCTTCCTTCACCTCCCACCTGGCTGTCCTGCAGCTCTCGATTAATTTCTTTTAAAGCGCTTCCTTACCTGCATAGTGGTCAAACACAGTGGGGACATACTCCTCTGGGAAGGCATCATTGGCGTAGCTCATCAGCAAACAGGTTTTCCCAACTGCACCATCCCCAACCACCACGCATTTTAGCATCTTCTTGGTGTTACTCCTGCTGCCGTCAGTGCAGTTGTCATTTTCCTCCTTGCAGTTCATTCTTGCTGCTGCTGCCGCTGCTCTTGCTGCTCCCAGGACTTCCAAGTGCACATGAAGGAAAAATGAAGTGCGATTGTATTGACTTTTCCTGAGTTTGGAGAAGGAGGGGGGTGGGGGGGAGCAGCAAATCTCAAACTCAGGAAATCATACTAATGTTTCCAGGCTGTCACAGCCGCTTCTAACAGTTACCAGATCAGTCAAGAGGATCATCGAGGTGAATAAATTAAACACATGGAGAGGAATATCGTAAAATAAAAAGTGATCTGTCCTTTTTCGTTTGTCCCAGTCAGGAAATCCTCATCCTGCCCGACCGTTCTCAGTCTTTATTGCGACTTCAAAAATATCAGCAGCCTGCGGCTTCGATCCGCGTCTCCCTTCCTCCAGCCTGGCCGCAGGAATCGGGGACTCCTGTTAAATCCACTCCATTTTCCATTTCATTTCTAACATGGAGGAGAGTCTGGAGGTTTTTAATGGAGTTTTTCCTTTCTTTCTCCAGCTTGCTGTGTGTCAGGAAATCATGGGTTTCCTGCTGAATTCCATATTAGGATCAGTGGGCTTGTGAAGGGCTGCAAACAATGGGAGCTCTGTGTGTATTTGTACTTTGGAGGAACTCTGCCAGGACATGGAGAAAGGAAAACACTAGAGGTCCCCCTGCAGAATGAAGTTTTTTAGGCTCCCTGCTCCATCCCGCGCTCCAGCTGCTCTCCGGGCTGCCGGCACCGGGACCGGCGAGGAGGATTTGGGAGAATACGGAATACGGGAGTGTGGACACACACGGCCAGGCGGGGCACGGGGAGGCTGCGAGCTCTGCCCCTGTCCCAGCGATGTCTGCTGATCCCAGGCACGACCTCCTCTCATCTCAAATAGGTATTTTCTCCCATTTGGGAAAGGGAAAGGGGGAGGTGGAGAAGCACAGAGGAGGTATAGTGGCTAGATAATGTCAACTTTTTATCTCTATAGCTCTTTAAAGTATTTGCTGTAAAGAATAAATAACTGATTTTTCAGTTCACACACTCAGAAAGTTTCTCTTGCATTTCCCGTCGTCCCCCCCTTTCCACCCTCCCCCCAAGAGAGACAGATTTCCCCCTCCTAATGTAAATACGTAAACACAGATAGAATAAAGTGGAATTAAGAGTTAGAGAAATTTAAAAATTAAACAAACAACCCCCTGCACAGTAGTCTGTGAAAAACTAGCTTTGAACTGCATGATTCCTGCCCCCTCCTCTGGTTTGTTCTGGTGCTTCACGTGCCTCCTAAGCCTTCTCCCCATTTAAATACACAACAATCTGCATGTACACGAAGAGCAAAACTTCCCGCTCCTTGCACAGGAAAGATTTTGCAATTTCCAGCAGAAACGAGCCAGACATTAACAGAAACCCCAGTGCAGCAGCCCAGCACATCCTGCTGGCTGCATTTCCCTTCCACGAGGCTCGAAGGCTTTGAGAGGGGGAAATACCCCCCTGCTGGCACTCCACTGGTGATAAACGCTTCCCCTGCCCTGCTCACACCTGGTGAGAGATAAATGCCCAAAAGTACACAAGCTTGGGGCAGTGCGCACCTGGAAGTGCAAAGACCAACACAGCCTTAGAAAGGAAGTCTTTTAGCCCCAAACTGCATGAGTAAAGACAAACACAGTCATAATAATGAAACTCTGTGGTCCCAAAATGTGTGTCCTTTTCTTGTGGTGAAGGGGCATGGCAGACCCACCTGCAACCTCCCCTGGACAGGCTAGGAGTCTGTCAGAGCTCTTCAATGATCTGTACTGGGTCAGCTCTGGACACCTTTCCCAGAAGGTGGTAGAATTATAGAATCCTGTAACAGTTTGGGTCAGAAGGGTCCTCAAATATCATCTAGGTCTAATCCCCCTGCCATGGGACACCTTCCACTAGCCCAGCTTGCTCCCAGCATCATCCAGCCTGACCTTGAACACTTCCAGGAATGGGAAACGGATAAAACATATGAGCAAGGGTGAACAAGGTCTATCTGGAGAGCTCCAGGGAGCTCCTCTCTTTTTTGCTGTCTCTAAGCAGGAGTCTTAGTCATTCAGTAATTTGTGCCCCTTTATCTTCACCTTATTCATCCCTCCCTGCCTGCTGATAACAGAGATCTTATCAGGCAGTGTTAGGCCCAGCAGGACACCTGCCATCAGGGGCATCACTAAGGTGTTTCCCAGAGTTAGGAGATCAGGTGCATCCTCTTAGCTTCAAACTGCGGCCCAAGGCTGAGCTTCATCCAAGAAAACTTGTGAGCTCTGGGCATCAGAACCCCCATTCTCCAAGCATTAGCTCTGCTGATCATTTCCACCATCAGCAGCCTGGCTGGGTCATCCTGAGGTGCAGCACATGTTAAAGGGATTTATTCTTTAAGCTTATTTCTGGTTGTAATTGAGGTCAAACTCCAAGTCTGTGCTCTGTTTGGTGACTGTGCAGCTGAGTAGGTACCAGCACCCTGACACCCTCTGTGCATTTGCTTACCAGCCTGGTGACCCTGTGGGGAAAGTTTGCCAAATATGTAGGTGCATGCTGTTGCAAGGGAACTGCAGAGCCTGAGGAAGAAAAACATTCCACCAATTCATGGTTCAGCTTCCCACTGCCTCTATCAGACAAAAGCAAAAGCTATCTTGCTTCCTATTTTACACAAGCATAATCTATCTGCAAGCTTTTCAAACACCAGACAAACTCCAGTTAAGGCAAGATTTAATGCTACTTGGGCCACATTTAGGCCTGCAATAAAATCCCCGTGGATCATTCCTCCCTGATCAAAAAGCTGGGCAAGACTCAGCAGGACTGTGCCCACCTCCACTTTTTTGCAGGAGGTTGAATGATGAAATTTCCTTGCTGTTTTTCTAGAGGGTTTAAGTGACTTTATTTGCTCTTCCCCTTTTTAAAAAGGATCTTCCAAAATGTAAAGGTTTTCTCATGCTATCAAGGGCTGAACTGGAGGATCATAGAATCAGAGAATCCCAGAATCATTAAGGTTGGAAAAACTGTCCAAGATTGAGTCCAACTTTTGCTTCATTATCACATGTCAACTAAATCACAGCACTGAGTGCCACATCCAATCACTTCTTGAACACTTCCATGGGTGTTCCACCACCTCCCTGGGCAGCCCTTTCCAATGCTGCACTATCCTTTCAATGGAGAAATTCTTCCTGAATTTCTTAGGTCTTTGCAGACCCTCCCAATTCTGAGCTCTGATGCACAGGACACTTTGTGGGGAACCAGTTTTAGTTAAGATGCATCAGCCTTACATCGCTCAGTGTGAGTAAGGGAAGTGCAGCCATGAAGCTAGAGCCTAACTGATGGATGGCCTGGAATAAACCAACAGGAGGAGTTTATCTTGAAGGTGAAGAAGGCTGACATCTGACCTGCAAAACTCAAACTCAGTGCTACAAGTTTGCTTTACCTGTACAGGTGATATGTGCAGCTTTAGAGGAGTTATGATAAAGTTATAAAATAAGAATTGTATCCAGACTAAAACCACATGTTTTTTTAATCTCATGACTTTAATTTAGTTTGGCACCATTTAGATCAGCTGGATCAAAACATTTTAAGAGCTGGTTTAGATTCAGCGAAGTTTGATCACATTGTTTTACACCACTTTACTCGGGGGACTGAGAGAGTGTTAACCCCTCTGCTACTCTGGGGTTGTATCTTTTACTTGTCAAGTTGGCTCTGGTTTTGCTGTGTGAATTATCAGGCCAGACCTCTCATCTGGCAAAGCCTGAGGCAATGCTGTTGCATTTTACAGAAGATCTGTTGACCTGCAAATGGCAAGTGGCAATTCTATAAGTTAAAACAGACCCTTCTGCACTGCTGTACAAGTTCCAGCTCCTCTAAGAATACTTCTGAACAACAGAGCTGCCTTCAAGCCCCAGACTGGAAGTCACAGAGTTATTGGTAATCATTAGCAAAGGTCAGAAGGTCTAATGATTTAGTCTAGATCCAGGGCTTTTTTTTTGCTATTTCACTAATCAGGTTAGAATTGGTCAGATTTTTTCCTAAGATTTCAGTCATTACCATCTCACAAATCCACAAAAGTAAGAGCAGGCTGGTTACGAGCCACATTTTGGAAAGACATGGCTGAAGCAAAAAAAAAAAAAAAGGTAAAGCCAACAAGTCTGAACGCTTAGAAATCTTGTTTAAGTGTGTGTGGTTCTCAGGCACCCAGCCCAGTTTATTTCCCACTGATTTTAAAAGCTTCTAGCCAAGGGCACCACGGCACAAACAGACAGGGGCAGGTGCTGTGAGCACTGTGGAGTGAAGATGTCACCTGAGGCACTTCCTAGCAAAGTTTCTCAAGCAAACTCTGCTCTAGATGAAGTGCCTCTGACCTTTTGTTAATTAATGAATTTACTGGCAGCTGATCTATTCCTAAGACTGCAAGTATCTCCAACTCCCCCGTGCTGTGGGGATGCGCCAGCTTCATGTTCAGGTTGGACAGGGGGTGCCTGGCACCGCTTCCTTGGGGATTAGCAAGTTCAAGGCTGGTGCAAAAAAGTTAGGTGAGAAGATCTGCAGGACATAAAGTCCTTGCAGGACTTTTTAATTAGCTCTGCAATTAGCAGTATCTTGGCCAATTAACGCTATTCTGTATTTCTCTGCAGGCTTACAGGGGGAAAAAAGGGATATGATGCTCTGTCATGCTCTCCTTGCTCTCTTACCATGGCCAGCCTGCCATTCCCATATTTTTCCAGTGCCTTCTGAAATGCAGTGGTCTAACTTTGTGCAATCTTATGAGTTTAAAGCTTGACAGTGGGAGCAATGTTCTGCATTAACTGTTTTCCTCACCAGACCTGACTGATTTTAAGGGGGTCTTACTCTTTCTTAGGTCTTGTTCTCCTAAATCCTCTCCGGGCCTAAACCAAACAGATCTGTATCTACATTCTCACCCTTAAGAAGCTCCCCAGGGTGGGGGATTTTGAAGGTGACAACACTGCTGTGAAGCTTTTCTCCCCATGTCTTGCTGCTAGAAATAGACACATTCAGCCACTCTCCTTCCACCTACCAGTGTTGATGAAGAAATGAAGTTTCTGGCACTACTACTGAACTGTAAATTGATTTCAGGCAAATTTTCTCACATTTTTCTTATCCTTTGTCTAATCTGTTTAGATTTTGAGTTTTTTAGAGCAGGGATTTTGTTGGTATTGGACTGAACATAGCAGAACTATATTAAGCTTAACTATCACTGTGCTGTTCAAAACCAAGTTTCCCTGGCCATCAAATTCAGGACCTTGCCTGGACTATGTTGTTGTAAGAGCCAGCCTTTTGCAGTAAAAAATATGTGGAACTTTAAGACATCCCCACAGTCACCATATCTCTCACCTCTAGTCTTAGATATTGGGGTGGCTCCTGTTTGTTCTAGGGTTGCCTGGATGGCCCTCTGCATTGTGCTAAGACTTAATTAAATGAGGGCATTTTATCCTTATTCCCTCCATCCTCTCTTCCCCTTTTCTTTCTGTCAACCCCATTCATCAGCCTCCCACACCAGTGAAGTGCTCATTGAGACCTCAAGTGAATTTGATATACTGAAAAGCAGAAGCAGCAAATTCAGGAGAAAAAATATGATAGTTTAACAGTGACCGCAGGAGGGGTGGAAGTGCTCTGGTCTGTGTGAACCCTTTTTAGAGCCATCTTGCTGATGGGCAGGTGCTGAGAGTCAGCTTTGAGGCTTGTTGAGAGAGAGCAAGCCTCCCTCCAGCCATCACACCCCACCAGGCAGCTGCTACCAGCACCACCACCAGCAGTGGGGGGTTCCCTGCTCCGAGCTGCTGCCATGGATGTAGTTGGTACCACTGGATTTCCCTTTGGAAAGATGAGCTAATAAAACAAGCGACTTCTGGGACAGGAGGTCAAGCAAAGGAAGTTTCATGTGCTGTCCCTCAGAGAACCCTCTTGCTTCCCAGAGGGGACTGCTGTAAAATGAGAACTCCACATGTTGTATTTGCATGTTTGTGAATGGGGAGGGCAGTTTTCAATGAGATGGTGCTCCCTGTTACCTTACAGTTAATTCTGCATTGCTGACTGCAGACAGTGCTCTGTGTGTGTTACCCACCCCCACAGCTGGTGGTACGTATCCAGAGTCTGCATTTCCAGCTGTTTTCTGTTCATAGGTATTTGCATTTGGACTTTGAGGATGAGTTTTCCTTGGAGGTGTGACAGTTCCCTCTGGATAGTGGAATACCTGCACCCTGTTTGCATCAGAGTTCTCTCATTTCCTTCCAGAAAATCACTGGCTGTCACCTCTGCCTTGTCTCCTTTCTGGTTTTGTTCTTGCATGGCTGTCCTCTTCTCTTCTCTTCTCTTCTCTTCTCTTCTCTTCTCTTCTCTTCT
>NW_024582054.1:30025783-30062740 GCF_017639235.1 Corvus kubaryi
TCTTCTCTTCTCTTCTCTTCTCTTCTCTTCTCTTCTCTTCTCTTCTCCCTCTGTCTGACAAAAGCTGTTTACCTCTCCCTATCACAGTGGGGAGAAGTGGACTTAGGTAAGCATTCAGCCTGGGATTAGCATAGCAGAAAAAAACCGTCACTTCAGGCAATTTCTTTCTCCCTACCTACGGTGTTTTCCATAGAGATTTTTTTCCTAAATTACATTTATTTTATGTTGAGCAGTACAGCAGGAGGTTAAACAAAGAGAAACCTCATCTATGCCTCTTCTGCATCTCAAAATGGCATTTGCCTCTGCAGATGGTGGACTGCTGGGAATGTAAAAGGGTTGCAATCAGGAAATCAAGCAGCACTGAGGGCACCAACATTGTGATCAATTAACACCATGTGTGTGCATGTACTCAGTGAAGTCATTGCAGGGACAAATCTATTTTGTTCACCTTTGAGTAATGCTTGGGACATAATTTGCAATTTCTTTAAAAGCAGAGAAACTTCCCCAAGTTAGATGAGTCCAAATGTAATGTTTCCAATGGGGGGAAGAGGTTCGTGTCTAAACACATGCCAGTTGGAATCTGTAGGTTTTCAGCTTCCCCCTTTCCAGCCCAAATTGCCAAGCTGGCTTTATCGTTGAAATGAACACACATCTGATTCATAAAACATTCATGCAGAGTTTTCACTCTCTTGGAAAGAAGGGAGCAGGCTGCTTCCAGGAAGGGAATGTGCTTTTTTGCTTCATGTGATCTTTCTGCCTCCGCTCAAAAATAAGCAGAAGGCTGCTGCTGCCTCCACATTCCAGGAGCAGGCAGACAGGAGAAGGACCAAGGTGGCAAGCAAAGGGATGTCACAGTTTTTATGCTGTGTCTCCTTGCTGAGCCTATTCTCAGCAGAGCCCTGTGCCAAAGCACTGCAGTGAGACGCGGGAGCACCACTTCCAAACCTGCTGCTCAGACTGGCACAAGTGGAGTGAATCATCCAAGTAAAGCCCTTATCTCATGTGTAAAATAGGAATGAGGAATGCTTCCTTACTTCTGTCTACTTATACTGCTGATCTTCAGGGCAGGGACCAGCTCCTGCCTTGTTTGAGGGATATGGGCCCATGACACAGCTAAACCAATTTACTCGCTGATTGTCACCCAGCAAGTGCTTGGTCTAACCTGAAAATGAGCTTTTTAAAGGAGAAAATGTATAGGAAACTCTTCTGCTCTTTTTTCCCCATTTGCATTGGTTTTTTGCAGGCTGACCTCTCCCAGCTTGCAATATGGACAGCTTGACTTTTCACAAGTGATGAGAATTATGGGAGAAGTGCTGGCAGCAGTGGGCTACTTGGCTCCTTTTGTAGGAACTGTAGGTTTTACTTGCACTGCCAAATCACCCTTTTGCTTTAAAGGTGTCTGGGTGTGGTGGTAAAACAAGTGAGGAATGTGGGCACCCTACCTAGGCTGCTGAAATGTCCAAAAATCACATGAGGCTCAAGGTTAAGGCCTTAGGTCAAAGGACCTACAAGTAGCTGAGCATACAGTGGAAGGGGAGGGAGGGGTGGAAAATAGTCAGAAGCAGCACTTTTGCTGCAGGTAACGCAGCTGTCGGTGTACCTGTGCTGATGTGTGTGGTTTGCATGTGGCAGGAGCTGCAGTCACAGCCCTGCAGACACAGCATGGGGGGTGCTCATGGTGCCCTCAGGCTGATTTAGAAACTCTTCACCCATCTGTGCCTCCTCCTTCTCATCACTGTCTGGCTCATTCCTTCTCTGAGAGGGTGCTGCCATCTCTCAGGAGGAAGCTCTGTTTATTTAGCAGTGGCCTTTTGTGAAATTCAGGTATAATGTATCCTGGGAGATCTGTGCCTGCTGAATCCTGTGGTGTGGTGCTGTGCTCTGCACTGGGCTACAATCAGCTGAGGCAGCCCCATGAAGCTTTCAAGGGTCAGGGCTCCCTTTCCCTGCTCCCCATTCTCCCACAGTGGGACATTTATGTAAAATGAGCCTGGCTGAAAATTAGCCACCACCTCAGAGCTCTCTGGGTTTGCTCCCAGGGCCTGCCATCGAATGGCAGGAATCCCTGTGGGTTATTTTCCTTAGTTTAGAAGCACTGGAGACCACCCTGTCTTTATGGCAATGTATTTTGCACTGGTGATACCTCCAGAAATTTAGTGGGCAAAACTGACTCCTAAGATTTTCCAATTTTGATTGACAAAACAAACATGATGTAGATGACAACTACAGTGAATAATGTGTGGATCCATTCCCAGTGAACTATTGTTGACTGAACTTAACTCCAACATAATTTTTCTACTGTCTTTGGGAGATATTTGGTAATAGTCAGATACAGGTTGCTGTTGTTACAGCAAAGGTTTAGGAAGCGGTCAGGAAGATTCATTTTCTTTCTTGTCTCTCTGATTTGCACCCTGCAGGTATCAGACCTGATAATTGGGGTTGCTTTGGGATGAATTCTACATTTTCTGATATGCAGAGAGCACTTATTTTCTCCTCCTTGCCTGTGGTGGTGGATTTTGGGCAGAGGCCTCTGTGCCCTCTCTCAGGAGGGGATCAGTACAGCATGGAGATGAACAGACATCTCAAAACAAGTGGGTTTATTTCACAAATGAAGCAAAATATTAGAGAAACTGACTTGAAGACAACAAGCAGCTGATGACCATCTGTAATTTACACTTCAGTCTTCTTTGATGGATTTTGCTCATCACTGGTAGGAGCAGAACAGCCCCCAATTTTCCTGCATGTGATCTGGAGACACAGCCTGGTCTCAGTAGGCATCATCCAGTAGAACATTTTCTTGGAAAAGCTTTTCCCAAAGCCCACTGTGCTCATCTAAGCCTCGTGACCATGTGTTGACCTGGCTTTTACCAGGGTTCCCAGCTGTGAAGCCTTCCTTTTGTCACAGAATGTTGTCTTTTTCCACCTGGGCACCCAAGCAGCCTGAGAGTACAGAGCTGCTGAAATCCCATTGTAGTCACACCCTCCAGAGCAATTCCTCTTTATCACCTGGGTCACAGAGTTTGTGATAATGGTGAAGAACAGCCAGGCTCCCACACTCAGGCCTGAGCCCACCAGCCTTCATCATCATCATCACCTGAGCCAGGCAGGTGCTGTTCAGGTGCACAAGAGCAAAGAAAGCAGTTGGCTCCAAGAGCATTTCAGTCCTTCCTGTCCTCTCTGCAGGTCTCTCAGCCATGTCTCAGCCCTATCTGAGGAGGGAGAGGGCTGGAATCCTGGAACATGCTGTGACTTTCCCTCTGTCATGGGTGACAGCCCTATCTATTGTTTGCAAAGGAACAGCAGGAATAAGAGGCTTCATTTCAGCCTGTCACTGTTACACTGTTTGAAATCCTCCAGTGGTTTTTAGTCCTTCCTGTAGCTCATCCTCAGAGCTTCATCCACTTTCAAAATGCTTATTGAGACCAATTTTCCTGTGTTAGTTAATGGTTAAACATTATAAATAATAATCCCCAGTTAAAGCCATTCATTAAATATCTGAATAATGGCATGGTGCTTACACACATTTCTCCTCTTTTTAGATGTCTTGAGTACTGTTAATTTTTTTTATCAGGTTGGAAGTATGGCTTAGATTGATACCATTGCAATACCTCTTTCAATTTCACCAAGATAATTTTGGGCTATATTTTGATTTTTGGTAAAAAAAAAAAAAAGGAATAAAAAAGAAAAAGAGAAATACAGAAATACACGGAATAATACAAATAAACTTTATAGATTTTCCCAGAAAAGGAGCTAGCTGTCAAGCTCTTCAGAAATCTGTCCTCATGAGATTTCCCAACTTTTTTGACCAGGTTCTGTTAACAGCCCTTTTCCAAATTTGCACTGAGGTAAGGAGGACTGGAAAACAGTCCACTGGGAAATCATACGAGAGTGGGTTCATGTGAGTTCATGTGACAGCTCTTTCTGCGACTTGTCATGCCGTGAATAGCAGAGCAACAGCCTTTCAGCACCCAGCTATGTCACTGCCTGCCTTGCTTTTGATGGAACTGGGGTGAGTGCGTGCTTGTGGAAACGAGGGAGAACTTAACTACTGCTTTTTATTTCCGTAAAAGGTCTGGTTTGCGTTCTCATTCAATGTTTGCATAATATCCTGATTTAATTGCCCTCCTGGCCCCTGCTCCAATGGCTCTGTGCTGGCACACTGGGTTTGCACCCAGTGCTTTGAAGATGGCGGTGGGAACACGCTCCTGTCACACCCAGCATTGTGCAGAGGGACAGGGACACTCAGCAGCTCCAGCCTCTTGCAGGCCAAAGGTGCAAGTGACAGCAGGGGAACCAGAAGGGGAAGTGTTGTCCAGCTGAAGTGTGAGGTTCTGGGGTTGCCAGAAATAGCAGCCCATGCCCTTGACCCGTGACCACTGGTTATCTCCTGCTAAGATAAACGCCTTTGAGTCATGTGCTGTGCCTAAAGCCTTCGAGTCATGTGCTGTGCCTAAAGCAGGTTGCTCTGAGTGCAAACTGGGGGCTAGAGTAGCTGTTTATGGGATTTTTCTGCCATGGAACCTGCCACTCAACAGCACTTGGGAAGGACTGAGTGTAAGGTGCTAAAACTGACAGATATAGACCTGTTGGAGTGAGGCCAGGGGAGGCCATGAAGATGATCAGAGGGATGGACCAGTTCTGCTATGAGGAAAGGCTGAGAGAGTTGGGGCTGTTCAGCCTGGAGAAAAGAAGGCTCTGAGTGACCATATTGTGACCTTTCAGCACCAAAACAGCCTCCAGGAGAGCTGGAGAGGAACCGTTTATATGGGCAGAGCATAATAGGACAACGGGGAATGGCTTGAAAATGACAGAGGGCGGGTTCAGATTAGATGTTAGGAAGGAATTCTTAACTGTGAGGGTGGTGAGGCCCTGGCACAGGTTACCCAGAGAAGCTGTGGATTCCCCATCCCTGGAAGTGTTCAAGGCCAGGTTGGATGTGCCTCCGACCAGCCTACTCTAGTGGAAGGTGCGATGGCAGGGAGGTTGGAGTTAGATGGTTTTTGAGGTCCCTTCCAACCCAAATCATTCTGTGACTCTCTGAAATCTGTGAAAACTGTCCTCCAGGTGCCACTCAAGCAGGGCAGATAGCTCTTGGGGCTCAGGTCAGGTCTCCTCTGCTTCTCTCTGTTACAGCAGAGATGTTTGCCTGGAAATGTCCTTTAGGAAAGTACACTCCCTCTCCCTACCCAGCTGTATCAAAGACTGTGAAGACATCAGCAATGAACACCTGATGACACCGAGGCCTTTCCTTAGTTCAGCCCTTTCATCCTCCTCTTGCCTCTCCCTGTTGAGACCATCCCTGTTGACTGGGTTTGAATTTGTGCTTGAACTTGTTGGATCACACAACTCCTACCAGCTGCTGCCATTCTGTCCCAAGAGGCAAAGTCCAAGTCTGGACACTTCCTGTGACTAAATTCCTTTGGCTGGCAAGTGCCTTGGTTCCCAGCCAACACAAGTCAGTTTGGGAACCCACAAGCTGGCAAATTTTGGGTTTTCAGAAGAGTGGGCTCAAAATGGGATTGCAATTCAAAAGGATAAGACAATATAGCTATGAGATCTTCTCAGGTGCACAACCAGAGAGCAGAAACCACATTTACATCTGAGCAGGATGGATCTGATGGGGCAAGGAATTTCCCATAACCACAAGGTTACTTCTCACAACAGGCAGCTGCTCACAGCTTCTGTTTCCCACTGTGGATACACACAGCTTTGCTGTAAAGATGCAGGGGGAGAGCTTGAGCTTTCAAACCCTAACAAGCTATTTGCTTCTCCTTCTCTCTCTCTTCCCACAGCTGACCTCTGTGTCCAGCCGTGAAGGCATTTTCTGGTTTACGAGTAGCGGTGAGCAGAGTGCCAGCAGGTGAAATCCCAGCCTCTCCTGCCTCTCTGTAATTAGCAGCCCCAAATATGGAGCAGTGTCTGACCCCGTGACATCTTTTCCTAAGGCTTTTATTAATTTGACACTGGTTTTCATAGCAACTCACCAGGGAGCTGTAACAAACACTCAGCTGTACCTGACAGAAAATGGGGGGTTTATCTGCTCAAAAGGTTATTCTGAGCATCAGAGGCCAACTGCGGTTTGGATCCTGGGGAACTGCTCCAACTGTTTGATGGAAAAAACATGGAGCACTAAAGTGGGAACATTGCAGTTTAAAAGCAGGGTTTGTGTCACCTTGAGCTACTGAGCTCTGTTATTGTGGTCTATCAAAACTCCCACTCTCTGTGGAGCAGGTAGGTAGGGGACTTTTAACACCCTTAATGTCACTGTTCCTGAGGGGACACTGCCTTGTCCAAACTAATTTAAAATAAAGTTTTTGTTGTTTCATTCATTAGCTGATGGAGAATTTTTTCATTTTTCTGAAGTGGGCTTTTCTGTTGTTTCTACAAAAACCCTGTTCTCAGTGCTCTTGTGATCCCTTTGCTCCTGCTGTGCCCATTTCTGGTGGGAGCACACTGTTGCACAGTAATTCTTGGACACCTCAAATTGTCTGGTTTTGTTTGGCCAGACACTGTGATGACGGCCACAGTATGTGCAAGTTTTGAGTATTTTTTTTTCCAGTGGACTCAAACTTTTGGCTTCATGTGGTGTTTGTCTCAGGGTCCTTTATCCTAATGAAATGTATGTATATGCTCTACCAGATACTTCCTTTCATCCTTTCCTTGACAAACTTGAAGTGCTCTGTGGGAAGATACTTCTTCATTCATATGGAGTATCTTGTCTTTACCCCAATTTCCAGTCATGATCTAGTTGCTACAATCAAGGACTCTGTCCTCCCCATATTGATACATCATTCTTCAGTAATTTACAGTCTGCTCTGTCTTTTCTCCTGTTTTTGTCCAACTTTCGAACATCCCCTTCAGGTATTGAGTACAAAGGCATCATTCAGTGCTCTCTGGTGGCTCAGGACATGGTTCAGTGGAACAGGGTGCTGCTGGGTTCACAGCTGGACTCAGTGATCTCAGAGGTCTTTCCAGCCTTAATGATTCTGTGATTATAGAACATTAACCAATTTGTTTCTTGTATCCCTTGCAAGGCTCATTTCTCCCAACACGAAGGTGGCTTTAAAGGTATCCATGGCATTACTGACATTTTCACCTGTTCTTAGCCTATACCTTCATTCTTCTGCCTAAGAGTTCCTCCTCCAGCATAAATGAAAATCTCTAATTCTTTTAGTGTTAGGCATGGGTCTGGGATGTTTCTCCTATGAGTCTTTTGTAATACCTGGATTGTTTCTGAAAAGTTTTGAATGCACTGGACAGTTGAGTGACTGACCAGTCAGCTGTCAGTGTAGAATCAGAGAACCATAGAACAAGCTGAGTTGGAAGAGACCCACAAGGATCGTTGAGTCCAACTCCTGGCCCTGTGCAGAACACCCCAAGAATCACATCCTGTGTCTGAGAGCATTGCGGAAACGCTTCTTGAACTCTGTCAGGCTTGGTGCCATGACCACTTCCCTGGGGAGCCTGTTCAGTGCCCAACAACCCTCTGGGAGAAAAAACTTTTTCCTAAACCTCCCCCTACTCAGGTTCATCCCATTTCCTCTGCATTTAAGCAGCACTGTAGTTGTTAATGCTGCATTCGCCCTCTGCAGATTTAAGGAGGTAGCCCCAAACCTGTACATCCTAAATTTTATTGTGGTTAAAAAAATAAATCTGACATTTAAATTCCCTTGAAAACTCATTCTTTTCTATCTGAGATCTCAGCAAAGCTTCCATAAAATGGCCTGTGATTGAGACAGGAGTTCTTTCCTCTCTTACCCTGGATGAGGGCAGCATATGTGATGATGTGTGCCTGTTAACTGCAGGTGGGGTGTTCAGCTCACTAACACCTGCTGCTAATTCTGCTGAGTAGGTAAATAGGTCCATGCTGTTGTTCTTCCTTAGCTGCTTCCATCTGCAGTGAGGTGAAATTTGAGGGACTGCACCTTGCATTCCTTTGCAAAGCAAAATCATTCCTAGGTGTAGGCAGTTTTGGGGAGAAGGAAAGGACAAAGAACATCCAGACATCACAAAGCAGCAATCTGTGTCCAAAGCATACCCCAATGCAGTTTCACAGCTGCCAGCAGAGAGGGGTAGCCAGCCATGCAGACAACAGCTGCATTGCCAAGGAACAAAATTACAGAGCCAGATGTTCCTCTTGGAAGTACATTACACTGAACTTGGTAGATGAGTGCAGTAGCTGCCAAGTGCTTCTCTTATTTGGTCATAGGTAATGATCCCTCTATCAGGGAATGTGGAGGAAAAAGACCACACAGAATATCCTCATCAAAATGCTGTAGTTGAAACATTAATTTCTCTTGGACCAGAAAGATTTGGGAGCTCCATGGCAACCTTCACATCTTGTTTGAAGGATAATATTGTTTACTATCAGGCACGAAGTGAGAAACTTACAGCTACTGAAGCCAAATGCTTTCAAGGTATTTGCTACTGAAAGGTGACTAAGAGACAATTTTTATAGCAACCACAGTTGTTTGTGGGCGCTGTTGTAGTTCTCAGCTCAGACTGCAAGTGAGAAGGAGAGCTTCTGCTTCTGTCTCTAAAGCAAATATCAGGAGGTCGGGTTTCTGAGGACGTGTTTGTGCTGCAGCCACGTTCTCAGTGCAGACCCAGGCTAGGTTTAAAGAAGCCAGCTGGGTGTGAGTAGGGACTGGCCAAGGCAGTGCTGAGCACCTTCACCAGCTGTGTCTGTCTTCACAGGAAAATTGTGAAGCCTGCATTTCTGTCTAGAGCTAACACTGCGAGGGTCCATGGTGCTCTGCGAGGCAGCATTTAGGCACACAGGCTCAGATTCATGCCAGCCAGCTGAACAAAAGTGGCTGACTTGGGGCTTTTGGCTGCCAACCAGAAGAAGGATCGATGACTTTAGGGAGATTGACCTCCCCCCACAGACCCCAGGCACCCCTGTAAACATTTACCTAATGAGAATTTAGATGACTGAATCTTTGGAAATAGGTAATACTGGCATCTCTGAGATAACTGGAGAGATAATTCACATCTTGCATCTCTTCAGTCATCTTTCTTAAACTCCCTGAATTTGATCATTCTCTCCTAGGACTCACAAGTTGCAAACCCAGTTCTTTTTTTAAGTACCTTCCCAAAGAAATACACAATAGTCCAAGTCCCTCTGGCAAATAAATCTGTCAGTAAGGAACTCACCCCTAAAAATTACTTTGGCCCAACATTTCCTGTACATAATATTAAACTTACTCCTGCATCATCAACAAATTTAAGATCCGATATCTCAGGGATTGCAACAGAGTCCAGAAAAGCTACAGACCATAAATGAAATCTGCAGATCATACTGAAGAATTTTTTTTTTTGCCTCTAATCACATGGAGTTCATGGCCCCACCACTCATCTGCAGCTGGGAAGGGAAGGAAAAGGTCAGGTTAAACACTGAGGGTTTGGAGCGAGAGCACACCGTGCAGTTTGCGTTTTCTCCACGGGATTTAAGGACAGTAAGTTTCTCTCCCCACCTAGTGGTCACTGCAGATCCATTTTCTGATCTTCTCGTGCCAGCAGAGGGGGGAGATGGTTGCTCCCTTTGCTGAAGGTTATCTAGCTCAGATGAAAGTATAGACGAGGATCCCTGCAGGATTCCTTTTTTCCCCAGTACGGCAAGGGTAAGAAACTGAACTGATGGTAGGAAATGACTGTGAACCAGTGACTGGGCTATGGCCGCTGATTTTTCCTTCCTCTGTAATCCTCCTTCCGTGGGTTTTGTGGTGAGTGAGAGCAAGTTTGAAATGTGACAGGCACAGAAACATCTTCATTGCTGAACAGCGTGTTTGGCCGGGCGGTGGTTAATTCTTTCTGCAAATAGCATGGCATCGGGTAAGGGGAGAGGAATGTGAAATTAAAATGAATATGGATGTTAAGCAAAGCCGATGGTGACTGTCCTAAATCTGAATAAGAGAGTTAGGAGAGTAAGCAGTGAAAGCAAAGTTTGAATTCTTCCCATTCCAATGCCCTAAGGTGTTATCAGTAATATGAGAAAAATACATGTGAGGCAAAAACATGATCATAGTACTAACACAAGACATTCCACTACCTGTCCTGAGACGACTCATCACACATATCCTGTGGGACTGCTAACTGGGGAGTGGTCCTCTTGGGGAAAGCAGGGTTTTTTTTTACTACCCCTCTGCTGGAGCGGGTCATGAGACACAGCACAGAGTCGAGCCCCAGTGGTACTTTGTTCTGACTCTGGGTTACCCAGGGTGTCTCCCTGCCGCAGAACCAGATGATCTTCTGCTGTGTTTCCCAGAACTTCACTGCAATTTTGTTAATCTGTAGTTGTGAAATGAGGGTAATGATATTTTTCTTACTGTGAATAAAACTTTGAAAATCAAGGGTGAAAAGTGTAAGTAAAGAATGCAGCTATCTCAAAAGTGCTGACAAAGGCTTATCATTTCCAGGGCAGCTCGAGTGCCCTTTCCTCCAGCCAGACAGGTCCCAGGAAGACCCTGCCCTGTCCCACACGCGGAGGCAGGGCCAAGGCAGGGGTCCCAGCTCACGCTGACGTTTTTTCCCCCAACAGATAAACTTCCCAGAGGAATCTTGTAGAAAATCCCTGGAATTTAAGGCTGCACTGAGCTCCTTGTCCCTTACCCTGAACACAGATCCAGGCGAGCTGTGGGGACACTGAGTAGAGGAGAGACTCAGAGGTTTTTTGCTCATGGTGCTACTCCACCATCTCACCCTGGGATACCCAGTTCAGTGACTGCTGATGAGCTTTCCCCTCCTGCACACTAATAAATTCTTTCAACTGCTCTAAGCTCTAGCAAATTGGGACAAGCTTCCCTGGAGAGGAGACAGACATCTCCCCTCAGGCTTCCCACTGATTGCCTCAGGTGTCAGACTGACTTTGTCTTTAATAAATACCTAAACCAGGAAGAGACTCTGAAAGCCATGGGCACCATAGGAAGGGACCAACTTATCATGTGGCTCAGGTGAGGAAGAGAAAAAAGGTCTGGCAGAAGGTTTTCACATGTGACACCACATTTCTGAAAGGTATGGGGGGATCAGTTTGGGATGGAAGAATTGCAAGTCAAATTCCTTCTCATCTAAAACCTAGTTATTATTTTCTCCACTTGACTCTGCAGAGACCCTCATGCTGTGCCTTACAGTGGTATAATAAAGCAGATGGAGAGAAATGTGCATCCTTCCTCTAGCTCTCTTATCAATACCTCTGCTCAACAGTAAATAACAGGGAAACGGAACTCGCTTGTCAATGTTCACAGCTGCCGCTGCTTTCCTTAAACATACAGCCAGATATTTATTGCCAACTGCTCTGAGATATATAACAGCATGGGACAGGGCTGTGGACACATTTTCTTGCTTAAATAAGGTATTACTCACAGCCAATGTTAGATATCTTGGGTTTTTTTTTTGTTTCTATTCTCAGTAGATGTTTCCCTTGCAGAGGGTGCCAGAGAAGCTGTCAAGGCAGTGAAAGGTAGACAAAGTGACTAATTTCTAATTAGGCTACATTGACAGCTAACCCTAATTTACACTTTGAACACTTAAAAGTTGTGTTTGTAGGGGTATGTGGCTGATGATGCATCACTGGTCTGGCACAGCTGTATAAGCACGGTGGGGGAGTGCATCCTCTTCCCCACCAGTGTCCAGTCTCGGCCCTGCCTGGTCACACCTGGTTCTGGTTTGTCTGTGGGCATGTCCTGCCCTCCTTGGTGGGTAGGACCCTCTTAACTGAGGCCACCTGCATGTTTCTGAAGCTTTACTTTGCAATCATTAACATGATGAATGGAAATACTAAGTGCAATTGAGCAGGACGGACCACTTCAGGAGCCCAGTGGTAACGTGTGCTCTCAGTCTGAGGACAGATTGTAGGGACACCTTTTTGCAGGCTCCTGGAAACCACACTTCCCTTGTTTCTCATCACTGAAATCAAGACATCCAACATCTACCACCTCCTGCTTTCCCACTCATCCTGTCAAAGAGGGAAATGAGTTTGGGTTGGGTACAACGTGTTCTTGACATTCACTCTAGCTTTTTAAAATCACTTTATAGTTCTCCTGGTGTTTATGAACAGATTGTTTAATAATTTGTGCTATTGTCTTTCCAGACTGATGGTTTTATGGTTCCCCAGACCCTCATTTTCCACTTTTAAAAGTGAGAGGTACTCTGTTTACTCTCCTGGTGTGCAACACAAGTCATTTTATGCAAAGAAACAGCAAACTGATATTGCATTGTAGCAACTATTCTGAGTCATCCCAAGGATTAAACAGGAACAACAGCAGTGGTAAGACCTGAATGTTCAGAGAGATAATAAGGCAGCAGCAAAAGGCTGTGCCAGCAGCAGCATCCCACCTTTGCAGAGGGTGGGTGGAAGCAGTGGTGGCTCGGTCAGGACTGGCTGCAGGGAGAAAAGCATCTGCCAGACAAGAATTGCATATGCTGGAGCATCACCAGAATCCAAACATTTGGGTATTTGGTGCTGGTATTTTAGTATTTTGGCAGAGGGGCATTACTTGTACTGCTGTCCATCTCCCTATGTGGAAAAGCCAAACCTGCCTTTTCTGGAATGCACTGATGGACTGAAAGAACTGACAGGCCACAGTCAGACGTAGCTTCTATCATATCCACATTAATCCCTGGTGTTAAAAAAAATGAAAGAACCCTGTAGTTTAATAAAAACTGAATTAAATTCCCAAACAGTTTGTTTTTAAAAAAGTTTCTTTTTCTTTGGCATTGCTTGATTGACCTATTTTGGTGGATTAGGTACTGGGACACAATGCTTATATAAACTTTCTTAATAAGCTATGCTAGACACAAACATCCCTTATGAAAACTATTATCTTTGTGCTGCTGACAACTGCATCCTTTTTGTTGCTCAGAACATAACACAAGGCAAAAGTACAGAGAATTCAGAAGACATTTGTATCATTAATAACTTTATAATTTTCCCTTTGCCCATCTTTGCATTAAGGAAAGTAAATGCTTAAATCCAAATGTACCATTGCTATCTTGGACCTGTGTTTGTGGTTTCTGTTCCTCACAGCTCAGAAAATGAAAGTTTGGGAAAATCCCATCATCCTGTCATAATGAATTTCAGTTTCTAACACTCTTGACGTTACACCATTGTGTGAAATACATTTTTTATTTAACATGAAGCAGGAATTGTGATGGTATTGCAGTGGTTCCCGAGGTTCCCTCTTTATAGTGTAGGATTGAGGCTCAACCTTAGCGCCTTGCTATGAAATGTGAGTCCTGTGCATGGCCATACAAGTCAACACACTGAGGGAAGTAAAAGGGATGCTTGAATTCCTGAAAGTGAGGGAATATTTTAGCCCAAAAATGAACCCAGGATTTGAGGTGTGGCCTCACCAATGCCCAGTACAGGGGATCACTGCCCTGGTTCTGCTGGCCACAGTATTGCTGATACAGGCCAGGTGCCACTGGCCCCCTTGGCCACCTGGGCACACACTGGCTCATGATAAAGGTTGCCAAATCAAGTCCCTCTTTGAGTTCTTTTCCTCATTATGTTCTTTCCTTCACACTACAAGTTTTCAGCAACCTTTGCTGATGGCAAGTAGCTTTCTCTTCCCAGTGCCTTTCTGCAGTGCTTTCCCATGTGACAGACAAAATCATTTTAAAGTGATTATTTTTTTCTTAATACTAAAGCAGCTGCATTATGTTCCCAAGTCAAATATCCTCATTATTTAAAACAGATCTCTTCTTCATTCCTTCAGTATTTGCTCAGAAGAAATTAAGTCAGCAGAAAAAATGGTCACAAAGCCCAGTTGCCAAATATTTCCACTACAGAGAGCTCTCCATCAGGTGTCTGCAGACATAATGAACAGAAACTGCAGCCAAGTTCACAGAGTATTGGGGACAATTTAATGGGAAGCTGACAGGACAGACTGCAGCTCACTTATGTAGGTGTACCCCTTTTCACCCTAAAAGAGTACTTACAATGTGGAAGATTTGACTGTAGGGTCACCAGAAGTATAAAGGGAAGTCCTTTGGAAAAACCTGTCAGTTTAGTGGTGTGCAATAAACACCTGAGATCAGCTGCAAAGTACACTCACCTTGGATCTTGGAGAACTGACACAAGGGTTGCTTAGGAAAATTAATCCTTTACTTTCAGTGACATCAGAGGTACTGCCTTCAGCACTCTTGTGTCCTCGTGTTCCCTGGTAATGGAGAAGCCCCTGGGACCCCATGGTTAGGAAGGACTGTGATCACAGCAAGATCTATTTTAACTTTTAACAAGCCATAGCTGGGAAGTCATCTCACAAGACAAACACAGTCACTTTCTTCTTTCTTTTGTAGTTGACAAAATGGCCCTGACTAAGGGAACAACATCTTGCATGCTAAGAATATATCTAAATAAAAGTGAGGTGAAAATGGGCAGTGACAACAACGCTGCCCCAGTGGCACTGGCGTGACTGGGTATTTAGGAATACCCTGGAGGTGTTGAACAGCCTTTGGTGCAAACACTCCTCTCTTTTGGTAATAATCCCACTGACTTAGTGCTGCAACACTTCTAAAACAACTCAGGAGAGCATCTGTCCCTGTTAATAGGAAACATCAAATAAATAAATAGCAGAAATCAACCACAGGGTGTTACTTGAAGATGATTAATTGACATTGACTACCCAGAAAGAGCAGAGACTGAGCAAATTACACTTTATGAAACAGGGTGTTGATAAGAATATGTGTAATCTTTTCAAAATGATAGAGAATCTTGGCCCAGATCCTAAGTCAGTGAAAAGGACATGAGGAAAAGGTACACATTTCTTTTACTATTGGTTAATTGGCTGGCTTGCCCTATCCCATGGAGTTATCTTTTTAAATAAAACCTAGTCAAGTGATGTTTGAGCAGTCAGGCCATCCATAATTCAGGCTGGCAGGTTGCTGGCCCTCTGAAGCTGGCTCTGAAGGCACAGAGAATATAGCAGTGACAATCTGCTGAGGAAACAGGGGACATTTCTCTTTGGGTTTGGGGAAACAAAGAAATGCACAGCTCCACAATAATCTACAAAACACGTGAAAGCTGGAGCCTTCTCCTTTGCCAGGGGATGGAAGTCCATTAGATACCTCCTGAAGGCAGGCTGCAAGATGTTTCCTAGGATTAAGATTTTGCTTCATTTCTGCTCCCTTGGAAAGAGCTGATGGTGCTGCAAAGACCAAGAGAGACAGTTGGATAGAGAAAAAAATTAAAAGGAAATTCTAGGATATATTTAAATGTTAAATAATGTTTAATGTGTGGTGTCTGAGATAGAATGTGCTTAATTAGAGGAAACAGGCAATCTGTCTAAGAAAATGAATATTGACTGAAGATTTGAGGGGAGGGGACTGAACTGACCCAGGGTGTCATTTTTGTGTTGCTCTTGGGATGAGTTTGGCATAAATTCTATAAATGTCAAAAACAGGTAAAAAGATAATTGCTGATGGTTTTTGCACTTAGCCTTGCTCGTAGTGGTTGCTGTTCACAGCTGAGTCTCCTGAGAGGATTAGTAATACAACTAATGAAGACTAATAATGCAGGTAAATTAGTTTGTATCTGATGTAATGGACTATTTTTGAAACCCTAATGATGTAACTGGGAAATATGTACTCATTTTCAAGTTCCAGATGGTTTTAGAGCTAAGTCTGATTTTCTGAAAAAATGCCTCAGATGCATCATCTTCAGAACATCTGTATTTAAATTATGTCTGTCTTGTCCTATATGATGAGCAAGGTATGAATTTTCCTCTACTTTTCCAGGAAATAGGATTTATGGTTTCATACTGTGCAGCAGGAATAGCAAAATGAGCAACTGAATTAAGTCAGGAAGAGGCAAGTTTGGGTGTTGTGCAGGGATGGGGTCCAGATTTGGTTAATTACTTCACACTGAAGGAATGACCACGTAAGAAGTGAAATCTCTGCCCCACATGTGATTTGGCAACTCTTCTAACAGCCAGCTCATACCCATAAACTGAACTCTTGACACTGCCTGTCCACCTATGACAGTACAGTGGGATTTTTTCCCCCCTCAGTCCCTGTTTTCCACATGCACACAGTGTTCTTGGCTGGTGTTTGGGAGCTTGGTAAGACTCAGGCTGAACTTGCTGTCAGTTGAGTTTGGATAGTTCATCCCCCTGGGAAGTGGGGGGTAGGTGAGCAGAGGAGATTGCATGGCAACACATCCTCATCTTCCTTCCTTCTTCATACCAAATCTGGGATTTGATATCAGGGGTTTGATATGGGGATAGGAAACATTCCCACATTGTTTTTCAAGAACGGGGTTATTTCAGCACTTTTCATAGACAGGTTCCTGGACTATTTTCTGTAGAAGTGCATTTAAATGCTCTGATATTAGTCTTATTCCCTTTCTACCATTTGTGACTCCTTAAAAATTAATCTGCAGGCCTTTGGCAGCAAAGTGAAAGCCACCAGCTGGAAGATATCCCATACCACATCTTGAAGCAGCCAACACAGTGTCTGCAAGCTTGGCATGTCCTTCCCTTCCCTGAGCACCTTGCAACAGCACAGCAAATAAACCAGCTCTTGAGTATGTTTAGATTGTGCTCTTGGCTCCTCTTTGGGTAGGAAAAGTGTGGGCAGAGCAGTGTTTTGTTTAGGTTGGGATTTTTTGAGTGTGCGCATGTGAGGTCTTTATGGAAAACTCTTCTCCAGCAGCCAGCAGCATGTGTGTGTGTGATACACATCCAGGAAAGGACTTGGAACAGATTTCCTGGAGCTCTTGCTCATGCCAGACACCCTGGTACTGAAAGAAGGGTTCAGTGGAAACTGCCTTGCAAAATTCCTTTATGTTTTTTTGCCCTCCTGACTTTAGTTCACAGGAAAGCTTGTCATGGCTCTCTGCAGCATTGGGAAGTTGTGTTGATTAATATGAGTTACCTGTGTGTTACCTCAAGTTTAATTTCCATCCCCAGCTGAAAAACAGAACAAATTATTGCAAGGAAACTGGTGAACTCCTATGGTGTCACAGAACTGCAGCCAGCAGGTCACAGAGCTTTTAAAGACAAAGCTGTGATGATCAGAAGGTGAAACCTCAGGTGGAATTACAAGAAAAATTTCCCACTGGTGTGTTGTACCAGGCCTTTGAATAATCCATGGGATTTTTATCCATAAGGAGTGCCAAAAGCCCAGTAAAAAGAGTTATTTGGTGGGCAAGAGGAACCTTGGTGGGTGAGTGGGCACCAGGGACCAGCTGGGTACATGAAGCTGTAACATGGCTTGTATCCCTTTCCAGTGGCTGATTTTGTTTATGAACAATGACTACTGAACATCTTAATCTATTCTTAATTTTGGTTATTGTTAAATGTTTTCTTCTCTGTTGTTTCTCCAGGGAAATGTTAAATTATCTTTTTTTTTTTTCTTCCCCATCTGTCTACTGGTGTTTATCTCTTCCTGGAAGAAATCCAAGTTTAGTAATTAAGGCACTAGGAACAGTCAGAGGTTTGATCAGTAGATAAAATGTAATTATAATAGATCTACGAATCTCTCTGCAGTAAATATTTTAACACCTTAGGCCAAGTCCTCCATGAACACAGAGTTATTGGAGATCACACTGTCTTACACCTACTGGGGATCTGTGTGAAACTGCACTGACAGCTCCATTGTGGTTGTGTGGGAAAAAAACCCCAAAATTACCTCAGGAAGATGATGAGGTGCAATACCCTGCCCAACAGGCAGTTTGGATGAAATGTGTGGGTTTTTTCTCACATCCTGTGCTTGCTTATCTTTGTCCCTTGGCAGTTTTCAAATATCCTGAAACAGAATTATGTCTGTATAGGTAAAATCTTCAGTTGCAGCGGTGAGCAGTTTGATTACATATATTAACTAGGCAAGGGGTGTAACTTATTCCCTAATTTGGGTGCTTAGGTGAGGGTTTGTGGTAGAAACATTTTACAGAGAATAAAAGCACAGGAAGATCATTTTGGAGAACAGTACCAAATTGCCTGAAAATTCCCCAAATCCCACCATTTCTGGGTACCTTGTTTACCCTTCTGCTGAAGTCTGGAGCAGGTTTCCATGCCATAGCTAGCAGCAGTCACTATTTCTGTCCTTCCTGACCTCAGAAAATGCTCTCATGGGACGTTGGCCCCGAGGTCTTCCTCAGCTGTGAGCCCTGGGGAAACTGAGGTTGTGTTATCCACCGAACCTGGGAAGTGCCAGATGTTGTTCTGTCACCTCCTGGTGTGGATCAAAGGCTGCAGAGGGACACGTGGGAAGGTTGCTGGCCACGGACACGGCAAGAAAAGGACTTTTGGATGAACAACAGCTCCCTAGGTAATCAAAAATTTTCCAATAGACTGTATGGATGAACCATAACAAAAGATGAAAAATCAAAAGGAAAGTGAATATTAAGGCCATGGAAGCCTGACAGCAATGCCTGCTTGCCAAAACCGAGGGGCACAGGTCCTGTAGGAGCAAAGGCAGCAGCAGTTAGATGAGAACAGACAGCTTATTGCATAATGAAAGCAATTGATCCTTCAGTGTGTCTTCCTTCACAAGCAGGACCAAAAACCTCATGTCTTTCAAACAATGACAGCTTGACTAACACAATAGAGGATTTAAAGAAAGCGTTCAATAAGAATGCAGCATTATTATAATATGAAGAAAAACCAGTCTCAATGAAAAGTTAGTTTCCTTTAACAAACAGAGGTTTCAGGGAGCTGAGTAAAAGTTGAGTCTATAAATCTTCCTGTATTACTGTATAACATTACGTAACATAACACAAAGTATATCATAAGATAGTGAAATAATATAATAATATAAAATTAAAAAGGCATCTACTCTTCAAAACCAGGGTCGAAGGCTCATCTGGCCCTTCTGGGTGGCCTCTTTCCTTATGTGGAACTGATATTAAAACTCTTACCTCAAGCTTGTGTCTGCACTGAGTGTGTGATCAAAGACCAGACCGCAACGATCTTTACAGTCACCAGAAAGCTGCATGTCTATAAGAGACGTACCTCATTATGATTCAGAGATGCCAAAAGCATCTTTTCCCTTCAAGGTTTGCCAATTCATTTGAAACAAGACGTAAAGGATGCATCTGTGCAAAGGCTTGGAGTTATACAGCTGGAAAGGGGGAAACCAGTTGTTTATCCCTTCAGAAGTCCTGCATTTGCACAAGTAAACACTGCACAGGCTGCAAAGGATGTGTCCCACACCATGTCTGTGTTGAGCTGTGAGTGCTCAGAGAGGAAAAGCTGTGCCTGGCTCTGACCAGAAGCTTTTGGAAGCAACAGTGAGCAAAGCTCGTGGCAGCACCAGCACATGGATAAAACATAGTGAAGTTCCCATAGAAATACGCCACTGTGGTTAAGTACAGACCACGAGAAAATATGCCCCATGCAGATTTCTTGGTCAGTTGGTTTCTGTCAGGGGAAGGCAATTAGAAAGAGGAGTTTTCAGGCACAAATTAGCTTTTTTTTGGGCTGAGCAGCATTTGTGAAGTAATAAATGCCCCAGCAATGGCAGATGCTTGGCTCTCTGTCCTTGGCTCTCTCACTGTATTTCGGTGTTAAAGTGACTGTCTCAGGGGGAGTCAGGAGTTGGGGGTTACCTCGGTTTTAGGGAACCACACCAAATTAATTCATTTTGGAAAAACATGTTTTGCAAACAGTGAATAAAGATCAAAACCCATGAAGTGACATTATATCCCTGAAACCTTCCTTTCTATGGGATATTCTTGTCCTCTGAAACAGAACTTGGTAGCAATGATTGAAATAGGGTGCTTTTTTTGTTGTTGTTGAAACTAAAAAAAGCAAATACTGTCTGCAGTTAGAATTTTCAGTTTGGGTGGGGTTTTTTGGGTATTTGTTTTTTTCCCCAGTAAGCTTAAGGATGTTTATTGGAAATTACCAGGAGGAGCTACAAAAAATTGTCTTGTTATGTACAACTTGTCATTTACACATGTAAAAGTTAGCTCTTTGAGAAATGCTTGTTTAGGTCTGTTCATTTTGGTTGTGTTTTCCTGGAAGCCAAGTCCACGAATAAAGAATCACAGAACGGTTTGGGTTGAAAGGGACCTTAAAGATCATCTTGTTCCAACCCCCTGCCATGGACAGGGACACCTTCTACTAGAACAGCTTGTCCAAAACCCCATCCAACCTGGCCTTGAACACTTCCAGGGATGGAGCATCCACAGCTTCTCTGGGCAACCTGTGCCAGGGCCTCAGCACCCTCACAATCAAGAATTTATTCCTTATCTAAGCCTGCCCTCAGATTGCCCTGACCCATGTGCAGGATGTCACACTTGGCCTTGTTGACTAATAAACCTTTGTGAGCTTCATTATTCTTTTTGTATGAGATTTTTTTTCCCTCAGAATCAGTCGTGATGGCAGCTGCTGCCCTCAGATTTCCTGTAACAAACAAACAAAAAACCAGAACTTTTGGTTCAGATATTTGGCTCAGTGCTCAAAGAGCAGCTAGACAAACTCACGGAGGAAGAAGCTGTCTGTCAGTATTAAATGTAAAGGAAACACCTCTGCCTTAAGAAACTCCTGGAGTGCAAAAATTCAGTTTTGGAGACTAACCTTGGACTGTACCTTCATAGGACTGTCAGGTGCTTGTATTCCTTCCCATATGCCTGTTCTCAGTCAGTGCTGGAAACAGGACAATCAGTCTTTTATCTGCAGCAGTATCTCAGGTTTTTGTCCTCGTGTTTTTATTCTGTGCCATGAAACCACAAAAACTGTGTTGCTTCGAAAATGTTTCTCAGCAGCAACACACCTGGTTTTGGAGCTACTTTGGGTGCAGAACACAGCAGAAAATAAACCAGTTTGTTGATATGGTAATCTACATGACAAAGTTTGCATATGAAACAAAAAAAAAATGGAGCATATTGAAACAGAAAGGTGCTGCAGTTAGGTACACCCCAGGTGACTCTGGAAACTGTCACGTTTTGAAAGTAACCACTAAAAATTAAAAAGACATGTGACAAAACCTCATGAAAATCCCTTAAAAGCTTAATACTGGTTCACAAATTTAATTAAACAACAATCAGAGCAGTAAACTGTGGTTGGCTCTGGTCGTATGAGCTCATTTGTGGCTTGACTTTCTCTTGGTGGAATTCTTTGTGAGAGCTGCTCTCAAAGGCAGGAAAAACAGCGGGTTAGTTTCATATATCTGATTTAATCAGATTGCCCAAATTATCGTTTTTCACTGCTGCCAGGGAATCAGAACCAACCCCATATCCTTCTCCTCAGTCCCAGTCATTTTGGCATCCACAGTGTTCGGACCAGGGAAGTGTGAAAGAAGCACTTGGTAGCAGCAGTCCAGTGGGAAGTTTAAATAAATGGTTCAGGCCACTGCAGCACTTACATGGGGTCATCTGGCTGTAGAAGTCTTGGAGAACATTATATCAGAAATAATCAGTGGACCCCCAAGAGGTTGTGACCCGCACCTGTGACTTCTCCAGCTCTTTGGTACAGCCACTGTCAGGACAAAGTGGGAGTTCTTCGATGGGTTCAATTTGGCTAAAGAAGCACTGAGCTTTGTGTTAGGGAAGAAAAGGCTCTCTGCAGATGCCTAAATAATCTGGTTTAGCTGTGCTGAGAGGCTCTTGCCCTCACCTGATGCTATTTGGATTAGCTCTGGTCACACTGATGCACCTGGAGGGGTGTATTTGCACCCTGTCTTGTGGTAGCCTGCCTGGAAAATATCCCAGCTGTCAAAAATAAACCTATACATCATTCCCTTTTGGGTTTTTTTCCCCCCTGAATTTTATACTCAAGACTTCAAGTTTGATAAGTGAAAAACCATTTAATCAAAACATCTTTCAAAAAAGGAAACTACAAATTAAGAAGACACGTTGCCTTAACAAATGTCTTCCGTTAATTTGAACTGGACAGCTGCTTAAGGAATCCCAGAAGGACGTAACATAAGGCTGTGCCTATTTTTCACCAACAGCCTCCAGGAAAATTTACCAATTTTTCTATTATTTATTAAGGTCTTCTGTGTTCTTTTATAGAAATCTGCTCAGAAGGAAGCAGGACTCAGCTTCTGCCTCTGATGGCCCAGGCAGAATCGTGTGCTGTGTTTGACATGCTGGTCCCTCAGAGCCTGGGAAAAGCATGAAGAAATATGAGATGTCCTGCAGGAATGTAGAAGACATGTGCCTTGGAGCTTGGTGAATTTCCAGCAAAATTTACTTTTGCTCCAGATTCATATTAATTCCTCAAAATCTGCCATTTGAGATACTCTTAGCTAAGAAAACTGGAGGTAATGGAAAATCAGGGTGGACCAGAGTCACCCTTGCACACAGGGTCTGAGTTACTTGGAGAGAACAGATTCAGGTATCCCTGTGAACCTGGGGAAAATGTCCAGAACGCAAAGCAGCTGTGAAAAGCCAAGAACATTCTGGAAGCTGTGTTAACAAGGGAATAGGGAGTAATACAGAAAGTCCAGCGGCTTGACAAATTAATCAGAGCTGGGCAGCAGTTTAAGAAACCTCACAAGGATATAAACCAAAGCTGCTCAAATGATTTCCACCAAGAGCTGCTGGATTGATGTAAACACTGCAAGGGGTTGGGTCGTTTCACTTCCAGGGAGTTCTCGGGTTATACGGGAGCGCTGGGGAGACGGAGTATGATTTGCAGCACCGAAGGGGAACAAGGGGTGGTGCTCTGGGGAGGTGTGTGACACGGAGCTCCTGCATGCAGGGCACAGGGGGGATGGAGAGGGATCAGATCACGTAGGGAGATGGACAAGGGGGAATGGCTTTAAAATGAAGGAAGGTAGATTTAGATTTTGTATTAACTTCTTCCTTGTGAGGGTGGTGAAGCTCTGGCCCACGCTGCCCAGAGAAGCTGTGGCTGCCCCATCCCTGGAAGCGTCCGAGGCCAGGTTGGATGGGGTTTTGAGCAACCTGGTCTGGTGGAAGGTGTCCCTGCCCATGGCAGGGGATTGGAATGAAATGATCTTTAAGGTCCCTTCCAGCCCAAACCCTTCCTTGATTCTGTGATTTGTGGGGCTGAAACAGGATTCAGAACATAAGGGTAGCCTGAAGCTGCAAGATTTGAGAAATAAACTAGTAGATGGAGTAAGAAAAAACATAGAAGATTTGAATAAAAAGAATTTGATGCAATACTTTCTACACCGAGTCTCTGTTCAGACAATGCAATGTAGGATTAGCAAATCTTATACTTAAAAGCAGAATTCTGTTATTTAATGCCCAATTACTAGGTGTATTTCATCCTCCTAGGCAAAGGCAACAGAGTAACTGCAGACAGACCTGCTCATGCTGCAGATCAAGTTGCTTTAATCTCTTTTAAGGGTGTTCCTTACTGACGCAGCTCCTTGTTCCTCTGTCTGCTAATGCCAGCTCACAGATCACCACAATGTATTCACATTTCTAAAATACATAATGCTTTGCCTGAAACCTTCTTAAAATTGGCGATGGGTGAAGATCATCAGATCCTGATCACTATTACTCAGTATATGGAACATGAAAGAGGGGAATATTCTTTTCCCTTCGCAAAAACATCATATCCTTGTTTAAGCTTGGTGGTTCACTCAGTTGCAGTGCTGTTCTCTGAATCCATTGTGTTTATCCATTCTGAATCTGTTCCACCTCTGCAAGAGGCAGGTGGAGGAGATAAGTCCAAGAAGAGGAGTTTAAGAGGCAAGAGATCAGGGGTCTGGGTCATGAAAAGGAGCAAAATGGAGAGTGATGAGTAGAAGCATGAAGTGGAGTGAGACAGAGAAGGTGGCAAAAGGAGGGAAAGGCAAAGATACTCAGTGTGATCAGGGAGGATTTGGGAGCCACTGGAGCTTGGTATAGGGTGTGCTTGGCAGAGGACCCAGCACTGAGCCTGAAATGCAGGGCACAGGGAATCTGCAGAGCCTGTGATCTGAACCATCACGTGCATCCACTGTCTTCTGCTCAGCTCATGGGACTGGGATTGGGCATCACCTGGAAGGAGGCTGAAATAATGGAAACACTTCAGTGTCAAGAATTGATGTAACCAGGACAAAAGAATGGTTTAGAAGAGGCAGTTAGTTTTGCTTTACAGCATAGATAATTCTGATTGTATTATGTTTTCTGGTTTTATTGGCAAAAATCTGACAGCATTAGACAACAAATAGCTTTTAACTTATTGTTTTCCCTAAGGAAAGCATTATTTTTGAAAGATCTCCCCATTAAATCTGCATATACTTGGAGCCTGAAGAAAACAATCTGATGGAGCAAGGGGGAAGAAGGGGATAGAACAGCTGAAAATCTATTTGCTAAGTCCTGCAATGGAGAATATATATTTTAATGTGGAACAGTGATGACAAGGGAAGCTTTAGACAGCTGCAAAGCAAAAGCATCCAGGCAGGCAGTCCTGCAGGACCTCAAAACCTTGCATGGAGACAAAGCTTTTTGTACACCAGAGCTTGAAATTCAAATCAAGCAGAGAGCGAGCCAAGCCAACTTTGAGCATTTTGCATTTCACTTGATGTCCTTGAAGGCTGCAAGAGTTTCTTCATCTTTTGCTTGCATCACATGCCATTTTCTGCACTCTTTTGCAGGTGTTTCTTTGCTCCTTTTCTTCCAGTTTTATTGAGTGGTTACACAGATTTGTAGAGTATCACATGTGTTTTTTAAAGCTTTTGTTCAGTTGGATTCTCCTTCCCTCCCTTCAGCCTCAAAGGCAGATTTACAGGAATCTTTCAGAGATATGACACTGCATTTTTTTAAAAGCTTTGCTCTTCTTATCTTCATGGCCTTGGAGGTCACAAAGAACTACGTGTGAGGATAAGCATCAGGTTCCCCAGCATGGAATAAAGTCAGACTGGATTACACAAAACACTTTAACACATAAATCCAGATACTCTTTGCAGTGTCTTGCCTCTCTCCTATCACTGATGAGATTTCTTGAATTTATCAAAAAAAAGACAGGAGGGGAGAGTGCCAGGAAGAACAAAAATATCCCCAAACCTCTATCAAAGGGATAACATTTTAATTCCATTCAAATAATGCTGGTTCAAGAGTGGCTCAGTAAAGATATTTTTATGTCAAAAGCAGCAACAGAAATTTGTTGCCTAACTACTGATAGGGTTTATATTTCATTAATGAATATCCCAAAAATCATCTAATGTAGGATGTTTTCAAATAAGGGCAGAGAGGAAATTACATTTGCTTTTTTTGAAGGAGCAACTGGATATTGGAAAATTGTTGCAGGCTTTGCTGGATTTGATTCAAAGGAATGCTTACAGCTTGGTTCTCCATTGCCCATGTTTTATACTGTAATTTCAGCCACGCCATCTTTCTCATGTGCTGCTGCAATGAAGGAACCTGGATGTCTTATAACTTACAGTTCTGGCTCAGCTCAGTTGTGCCAGAGATGGGGAATTGGGAGACTTTGGGTATGAAACTTGGCTTTGGCCAAATCCAGAGACAACTGAGGTGACTGGAGGGGTGACACCCCAAATCTTGGCTCCCAAGGTGCAATATCAGAACCTGTGCCAGCTGCCTCCCTGATCTTGGTAGGATGAGACCCAGGTGGTTGAATTAGCACCAACCCACCCTCCTCCTGGGACAAATAATACATATTGGAGAAATAAGCCTGGTTTTGCTGGTGACAGTTGTTACTCTGCAGGGCACCAAAGAGCTGGGTGGCACCTGGGGGGCTCATGGGCTCCCATCCTGGGTCCCCGGAGATTTCAGCACTCTTGCAGTGGATGGGTGCCACTTACAGCCTGGCAGGGAGTGAAGAGAATGGCTTGAGAAAAGCTGTGGCCAGCACAGGTAAGGGGTAGCTCTGCAAGCCAGGCGTGGAGGGTTAAGGCAGGCAGCAAGAAATAGCTGTGATGATTTAAGCAAGACAAGGCAGAGGTGCTGGTTTTGGCTTTGCCTCCTGCGGCTGAGGGAGATGAGGTTCATTTGGCCAGCAGTTACAGAATATCTCCTCGTGTTCCCCTGCATATAAATGTTCTGTCTTTTCACAGAGAATTCTGTTTGTCCCTCTCACTCCTGACCCTGATACCACTGGCATGCTTTTGATCTGAAGACAGAAATGAGGCTGTTTCACAAGGAGAGGTAGCTACTCCTGGAGCTAAGGTAAGGGAATGAAGTGGGATTTAAGAGGCAATAGTTTCAAACTGAGAGAGGGCAGGCTTAGGTTAGATGTTAGGAAGAATTTCTGGACTGTGAGGCTGCTGAGGCCCTGGCACAGGTTGCCCAGAGAAGCTGTGGCTGCCCCATGCCAGGGGTGCCCAAGGCCATGCTGGATGGGGCTTGGAGCAACTGGGCCTGGTGGAAGGTGTCCCTGCCCATGGCAGGGGATTGGGAATAGGTGATCTTTAATGCCCCTTCCAGCCCAAACCGTTCTGTGATTCTGTAACACTGACAGTCCCTTAGGCTCTGAGCAATTTCTCCATCTGTGTGGCCCTAGGAGGAGGCTGGCATTGCAGATACCCAGCCCTGGGCTTCCTTTCTCTGATGACCCCCCGGAGCCTGTCACATCACAGGCTCACACAAGAAGGGATGGCACAGGAATCCTCACAAATGTAACAACTTTAATGGTGGCATTTGCAGTAAAATGTGAGAGGATGGTAATTCCCACTGTGTGACTCCAATTCTGATGCTCTTTCTAGGTCAGGACAAGAGAATGATCTTTGCATTTTGCTCTGCTGCATAGGTCTCAGCTATTTGTTGCTTCCACAACCTTAAAGGTTTTTTCCAGCTGAAATGGTTCTATGATTCCCTACTGAGTGGTTATTTTCTGAGGGACAAGGTGCTCAGCTAGCTATGGAGGACTGGTCCAGCATCTCCTCTGGGGAAGTGTCTGCCAGGTAGGAGGCACAGGGAGTGTTCAGCTGTGGCTGGCAGTGGTCCTTGCTGAAAGGCAAAGGTACAGAGAGGGGTACAAGCAGCCTCCTGTCACTCACAGAAGGGATTCCTGCCTCTGAAGATATTGGCTCTTACTGCTCCTGAGACTACAGGTAGCAGGAGTCTCTCCACATCTTCTGTGCAGAGCCAGGTGAACCACTGTGCTCAACATTCACTCAATAGAAAACGTGCTATTAGTCAAAGAAATTTTGGTAAAAAAACCCTTCACTTAATTTTGTATATTCTTGTTCAATTTTTCTTATGGCTTTTCTCAATAAAGGGCAATTACAAATTTAGGTTAAACTGGCTACAGAATACACACCTAGCTGGAGATGCTGTTAGTTTTCAGTTTGGAGGTCTCCTCAGAAACTAGCAAAATGTGCTGTGGAAAAGCTGAAAATCCCAAGTAGGTTTGGTTTTAAACATCTGACCCACAGTTAACATTTTGGCTTATTCCAACAGGTAACACAAAGGCCCCAGGCTGTATGACTGCTGGCTGTTCAGTCTGGAGAACAGGAGGCTCAGGGGGACCTTGCTGTTCTCTGCAACTCCCTGAAAGGAGGCTGTATCCAGGTGGGGGTTGGTCTCTTCTCCCAGGTAACAAGTGACAGGAGAAGAGGAAACAGCATCGAGGAGAGACAGGGGAAGTTTAGATTGGATAATAGGAAAAATTTCTTCAGTGAAGGGATGTCAAGCAATGGCACAGGCTGCCCAGGGCAGTGGTAGAGTCACCATCCCTGGAGGGATTTAAAAGATGTGTAAATGTGGCATTTGGGGACATGGTTTTGTGGTGGGCTTGGTAGTGCTGGTTAATTGCTGGGCTCAGTGATCCTAGAGGTGTTTTTTGACCCCAATGATTCCATGATTCCATTATTCTGCAATTTCCGTGTGCATTGATTGAGGACAGGATATTGCAGAGCACTCTGGTGGTATGGGCTGGCTTTATAGGCACAGAAGCATCTTATGTACCAGAATGTGGCTCTGTGCCTGTGAGGGAGGAGAGAAATTAATTCAGGTGATTCTGGAGCGTAATCTCTGTGCCCATGTAAAACCTTAAATGTTCTGTGGGATGCTTTAGTCAGCAGTAGGAGATGAGGAGTCCCTATGTGCACAGGCGAGGGTTTAAGCTGTATATAACCAACAGGGGGCATTAGGTTTATGCTTATTAAATGTGTATTTCTATTCCTACCAGAGAAAAATCTCTGAGTAGTTTGATTGAAAACAGCAGGATGTGAATCTCATACCCTGTAAAAGATGCAGGATTCAGTTGGGTTTTTTTTCCAGAAGATTTAGTAACTGTATAAGTCTGCTTTTCTTTAGGTCTAGCCTGTGTCTATTCTGAGACAAAGATAAGTGAGATTGATGTAATTAACGATCAAATGATTTTTGCATAATTTGCAGCTCAAAAAGCACTTTAAAAAATGAGTGTTTCTGGTATCAATTTGTTTGTGTTGATAATTCCCAGTTTTCTAACCAGAAATTAATGTAAGGCTGTAATTATATCTTTCTGATGGAAATGAGATTCAGCAGTGCAGAGCCAACTGCTGCCCTTCATTATGGAGAAATCGTTGCCCTGAATTATTTGATTACTGAATGCAAAGGACTTCAGTGAGGAGCTGCAGTACAAGCCCAAATTGTGGTCTTTGGAAAAGAAAGTAATATTTATTACAGAGATAATTATTATGGCTGCAACCACTCATACTCCTGTACATGGCACTATTCATATACACATTCCTTTTATATTTACATTTTGTATTCACAGCGCTGCCTGTAGGAGCAACTTTTTTCTCTTCACACACGAAGTGGAAAGCTGTATCCTGCTCTGCACTCCTGTCACAGCCCAGCAGCTGGAAAACTGTTTTAGGTGAAGTGATTTCTACAATCTGTAGTTAACTTGAGCTGCATTTGGAAACATGGAAATAGATTAAGGAATTCGGTGTCAAATAATTATGCGATACAGCTGAGAACTGCTTTCATAAAACAATGTCAAATTATTGTCCCAAATGTTCAGATGCTCTAAGTTTCAGGAAGTTGATTTAATTGCCTGACTTAGGGTAAAATGGGTTTTGCACCACCTAATAACTGCTCCCAAAGTAAAGTAACAGTTACAATTTTGAAATAAAGTAATGATCAACCTCCAGCAGTTGCAGAGTTTTTGCCTGTGATAGTCCGAGCAACTCTCGGTCCCCCCCTGTCAGAGAAGGGAGATTTTAATGGCTCAGTGGCACACACTAACTCCTTTCCCCTGAGCCCTCCAAACCCCTGTCATTAAAAAAACCCAAAAAACCCAACAAAGCAAGATGAGCTTGGTTAATTTTTATCCAGTAAGAAGTTGTTGGGGGGCGGTTGGATCCAATTAATCAGTGGTTTGACTCAGAGGGACACCTCAAGCTAAGACTTTTCCCACAGTCCAAAGGTGCTGCAGGCTGTACAAGGTCTGTAGGGTTCAGGATGGTGACCCACTGTAAACAGAAAAGTGTGTTTTATCTTACATTGCTTACCTGGCATGTTTGTAAACACAAGGGAAGGAACTGGATCACCTAGAAAGATTGGTTGGTTTTTTTTGAAAGTTGCTTGGTCAATACCCTGGCACATCCTTCCTTCCCATGATGCAGAATTTAGTGTCCTTCAACACATAACTCAGGCTGAACAGCATTTTAAACAGGATTGCACCTGCTGGGCCAGTTTGTGTTAGTGAGGAGTTGTGTTACTCTGTGTGTCCAACAGAACAGCAAATGAGGGACACCTTTTCCATGCTAATCAATTAGTCATGTAAGATGTTACTGCTTTCCAAAGAAGTGCTGGAGTAGCATCTGTGTCACTTGTTATGAAAGGTCTGTGTGTCAGCAGATTCTGCTTCTATGTTGTGTTTTTCTGCAGAGCCAGCAGCAAATCCTAATAAAACTTAATGTGAGAAAACATTGCTGGTGAGGTGATAGGTTGAGATTAACTGCACTAAAAAGAGGCAATTCCATGCTAAGTTTTTTAAACTTCTCTGAGGAGTCACTATTATAAACATACCAATTTAAGGACTTCTTTCTGCTCCTGTGAAAATCAATATGAAAACTCACACAGAATTAATCTCAAAATGAAAAAGCAGCCAGCCAGCCAGCACTCATCCTAAACCTGGACAGCTAAACTTTCTGGCTTTCCAGTAGCACAAGTTCTAACAAGTATGTTTAAACTCAAAATTAGCCCCATGCTGAGTTCTAATGACAATTTCTAAAAAAAAAAAAAAAAAAAAATTGCAGTTGAGCTAAGGTCTGATGCAAGTAATTTCGTTCTCAAAGATAATTTTTATAATGAGTGTATATAAATAAGTTTAAAATTGCAAAAAACCCCCAACAACTTGTTCTTAACAGCATCACTGTTATTATAATATTTTCCCCCAAACATATAAAACACTTAGATTGCCTGCATTAGACGCAAAGGTTGTGTTTAATGCCATTTTCTGGTGTTTGGGTTTTTAAGTTCCAGGAGAAGTTAATGTCACCCACTTATGTCCATCCTTCAGCTGCCAGAAAGTCTTGTGGTTTTCTAGTACACTTGAGGCTTAGTCCTCAGGCTCTGAGAGGTATCCCTGTAACATAAAATGTGGTGAACATGGTGGACTTTTAGTTCCAGGGAAGGTTTTTTCTGTAGGTCCTACTGATTTCAGAAGAGACTCCAAAACTGGCATGGTTCTTATGTGGAGAAGGGTCCAGAAAAGGTGTCACCTGTGGGAATAACCTGTACCGCCTCTGGGAAGGAAAATGAAGTGTCTCACTTTGTCACAGGCACCAGTGATGACTGACTGGTCTGACCCTGCTCCTGCCAGTGCTGTGTTCCTGTCTGCTTCCCACGAGTGTGTGCTACCACCTGTAGAAGGACAAAAATATTCATCCAAAAAAAAGAGCTGTGATCAGAACTAGAGCCTCAGATCCTTGAGTCATAGGACCAGAGACTCTCAGCCTGCCCCTCTTCAGCAAAGAAAAGTTTCTTTGCTTGGGATTCTTCCAAAAAGCTTAGAAATGTGGTGAGATCACAGCCTATGAAGCAGTTTGTGTCTTGGAGTCTGCAGGAAGCCTGAAAACCAGCTCTGATGCAGAAAATGGCTCCATTCTCCAGCAGGGTGCTTGATCTCATCTCCCATGAGTGGCCATGGCTCCAGAAGAAGAGTGGGGGTTATTTGCCACTGTTCTTTCAAGCTCCCCCAGTTCCCCTCTGCTGGGATTGCAACCTTTGGGGTGCAAGGGGGGATATCATGCTGCTTGGGGCTTCTATCAGACTTAATCAAGACTATTATCCACTCTTGCCTGAAAAAATACCCCTTTCTGCTACCAGGATAGCATTTATTTCTGAGTTTCCTGCCCCTCTGGTGTCAAGGATTTATTGCTGGTTCAAGTAGTCCAAGGACTCCCCCAAATATGGAACCCTGGAGTCAAGAGCAGGGCTTTTTAAGTGTATTGCAAACTGTACCCAGGAATGACCTGTGACCCTATGCAGTCCTTGCCTCTGTCATGGATTTCCTCAGAGCATGCCTGCAAGGATGATGTTGGGGTAAAAATCTAGGATTAGTCAAACAGGCCAAGAGAAGCAGAACGTGCTTCTGTGATGTGTTCTTAGATGGACACTACTTTAAATGCAAAATGCTTCTTCTGAGATAAACCAGTGGATTGTTTTCTATTCTGAATGTTTTCTGTGATGATTCAGCTATTGGCAAAAATAAGCTGAAGAGTATAATGTTGAAGCCCTCTCATCCCATCTTCACATGATTGTTATTTCAGGTATTACCTGATCTGAGTAAAAATATTTTCCCCTTTAAAAATAAAAAACAAACCCAAAAACAACAGCAAGAAGAGAAGGACACGAGTCCAATACAAACAATTACTCTTCACATCTGACTGTGATTTACCCTTGTCCCAAGCATTGCTTCCTGGGCATCTGTAAGCTGCCATCCTGTGGTACTGATCACACTGGGGTTTTAGGTTAAATCAGAGGACTCTCCTCCTCTCCTTTCCAAGTAGGAGTTTGAGATTTCCACTTCTTCTCTCCTGAAAGTTTCAAAGACATTAAAACTTCCACTTTTATCCCTGTATGCTTCCCTACCCACAAATGTGCTGCAGCGTGTGTCATGATTTCCCTTCAGAGTTAGAATGATGAGCTCTGTACCCTTGAAAAGGAGGGATTTCCCTTCTTCCAAGGAGAAAGTACACACGAGTTTTGGTTTGGACCTTTCAGCACCTGCCTGATGCTGTGATAATGGACTTTGAAAGTTTTGATGCTCTTCAATTCAAGGTGTTATTTTAGGTCATTTCAGAAGCTTTAATGGCTCCCTGTGACTGCACAGCTGGACTCATGATACTGAAGCACAGACCTTGCAGATGAAGGAATATGAAAAACAACATTAATAAAATGATAATGTTTTAAAGGCCCTTTTCCCAAGTGTCTGATTCGGGCTTAAGAAAAGGCTGTGGAAAAGAAAAATTGGGTTTCTAAGCACTCCGAAGGGAGGCAATGGCCATATAATGGTTGGATTGCTTCTGCCCTTATATCTGTGCACTGCAACACAGTCTTCAGTCACACTCCCCACAATATTTCATATATGTGTGCGTATAAACCTCTCCCACTGACTTCTTCTGACTCGTGTGCAACTTTGGCTTGTAATATCTTTGGTGTGCTCGCTAGAGAAAATGAAAGCTATGAAACAACAAGGTGAGGGCTATAAGAAGGGTCATGTTAAAAGCAAGCAACAGCTGTTATTGTTAAACCTCCTGTTAAACAGGGATCTTCCATGAAGCTGTGCAAGTCATTCAAACCTAGTGTCTCCCACTGCCTCTTCTTCCTATATTTTTCATAAGTTCATGGGGAATGGCCAGGCTATGATCTGGAGAAGTGCTTTGCTCTCACAGCTGTAACTGAAGCCTCCAGATACTGAATGCATAAACTTCTGCTGAACTGTGACTCCTCTGCTAAAGGATCCTGGATGTCTCAAGTTGGACACTCTGATTTCCCTGACCATTTTGACCTTAATCTCCCTGTGCCCCAGTTTCCGGTCTGATCCCGGTATGATGAGGTAAAATGCAGAAGATACTCAGTGGTGCCTACAAAGCACCAGCAGATTAGGGATGAGCACCACGACAAAAAAATTAATCATGCCATACTTGAGCAGAAGTTGGCTGGGGTCCCAGGAATGTGGCACAGGGCCATGTTGAATGAGAAGTGTAAAAGGGAAAGGCTTAGCCATTATCCATGCATTGAGCCATCCTGAGTGCATCCCAGGTGCTCCATACAGTGGGAGCTTTAATTCTTCCTAATTCCTGTGCATTTGACTCAGCTGAATGCTGTTGCCTCCCATAAGTTCTGCATCCCTTTGCTTTGTACTGCCAGAGGAACTAAGGGGCAGCAGATCCATAACCTCCAGGTCTAGTTGTCCAGACTTAACTTGCCCAACACAACAGAGAATAAAGAATTCTCATCGGTGCCAAATTAGAATCCAGCGAGTACTTTGGGTCTGAGGTTTCATCAATACTTTCCATCAATTTTTATAACAAAAGCAGCAACTTTTGTCAAGTCTTTATTGATTTCCTGTCTTCCAAAGTGCTTTTTCAAATTTGTAATGGGGTAAGAAGCAAAACCCCCCAAAACAGGGAAGGAAAGAAACTGCAATTTTTTATTTTTAGGAAAGAAATGGCAATTTATTCCCTCCCCCCACCTATTTTTTGCCACTGAAGTATTTTTTCTGGTATTATCAGCTGCTGCCATGAGCAGAGGTATTTCCTGCTTTCTGAAGGCTACTGTCTGAAGGTGATGCAGAAATGCAGATCTGATGCCATCCCCTCAGCAACTTTCAAACTCAGATTCCACCTTTATGGTGAGCAGGATGGTGGGCTCCAAGAGGCTGCTTTGCTTCCTGCAGACTTCCGACAAACGCCCCCCACAGTTCTGGGGTAGCGTTTTTGGAGCCAGTAAAACTAAAAATTGACCTTATAGTCCTCCCTGCTGAGGAGAAGAAAGTTGCAGTATGAGCTCCCCTGCTGTCCCACTGCAGTTTCTGACAACAGGTGTACTTCACTCATGGAGAAAGATTTATTAAGGGTCTCATGCGTCGTAGCAGAAAAGCCTCTTCTGTCACGTTCTTTGGTGCAGATTCTTTGGACTCTAAGGGGAAAACTCTACCTGTTTTTCCACCATTTAACATCCTTCAAATGTCTCTGGCGTCTGTTTCCTACTTGAGCTGTTGTTACAGCAATACCTGTAGGTCATTGGAAATCAAACATTGCTAATTTGGAGTTTGTATGTACAAATCCCATTGTTTATAACCAAAGCTTGTGGTCATCTTGGTGATGGTTTTTAGAATGGGAAGTCTTCTGTGTGCACCTGGGGTAGAAAATAGCTCTGAGCCTTGCCAAGGGTATCCCATGACTCAGTTCTGCTTACTGTATTTTTAGACCTATGCGGGTGAGTCTTGTTGGGTGCCCTGGGTGGTCCCAGGGAACCTGACTCACCTTGTTACACACAGCACTGAAAGCAAAGGAAATGTGAATCTGTTCAGCAGCTTGGATATTCCAATGACTCAGGCTACTGGATTGGATTCAGTGCCTGACCTGTTTATGCTGGTCTATGTCTCCCTCCTCTTCTAGGAGCCCTGGGAGTGATGATTCTTCAATTCATAAATCACGGAAGATACATTTAAAGCTCTGTGCTGTGAATCAGAACCAGTTCTGAAATGTTTAATAGTCCCTGAAGTAAAATAACCCTCTCCTGTAGGTTTAGATTCCAAGGGTCAGCTCTTCACTACATGCAGCTGAACTTCATAGTGTGTGCTGTCTCCACTTGCTGTGGGAGTTTGGTGCTTGCCCACTGCCAGCTGGATTTGGGGTATTGTACCTTTTGCAGAAATACCAGAAAAGAGGCGAATCACCCTGAGCAGGTGCTTCAAATTTCAGTAGAAAAGAAATGGTGAAGCAGAAGAGGAAGGAATTGTGATTACGTTAGTATAGCAATGTGCTCATTCCCTTTTTACCTTTTTCCTTTCAGGAAAGGAAAGCTAGTTTCTTCCCTTAAAGAAATACAATTTGCAAGACAGGAGGAAAGAAGAACTAGGAATCCTCTGATCATCCATCAGGCATGTTGTTACATTTAGCTTAGACTTTTTTTTTCTTTTTAATGTTTTAACAATTAATTAATTCCTTAAAATTGAAACTGTTTTTACTTACCTATTCTGAGACAAAAAAAAAAAAAAAAGGCATTTTGAATCAGTGGATTTTCTGCCACATTTAAAAACAGCTGGTTGAGCCTGGGGTATTTCTGATGTAGAAAGAAGCTGCCTACTTGCCTTTTTCCTACTTACACTGACCTCAAACCTTTCTGACAGTTTCCTGCGGGGTGGCTCAATGCTGTTTCCAAGCACAATTCGAAGATTCCCAAAAGAAGACATGAGTCTCTTTGCAGTTCCCAGTTTGCTTTCTTTGTCAGACTCTTCTTTTCAAGGTTATCTTTAGCCTCATCCAGCATTCTAGGAAAAGAAAAAGGTGTCCTCTGGAGTTTTTTGCAACCTTGATAAAGAAGCATCCCACCACATGTCCTGCCATTTCTACCTGACGTCTGTGACATTTAAAGATATGTTTTTGGAGCTTGTCCCTCTCCATAACCTATTGTTTAATTAGTGCCACTGGAAATACAGCAACAGAAGTTAACAGAGGGATCTTAAGTTGAGTAGATGGAGCAGGGAGGATGGAGTGACTCTTGGGCATGGCTGCCACACCAGAACAGAGAAGTTTAGTGGAAAAGGTGAACAAGAAGGGGTTTGATGAAAAGTTAATGAAAAGGGGCGTGGGAGGGCAAGTAGCAAGTCTAGGTTTCAAAACAAGGTTGGGAAATGAGTAGAAAAATTCAGATTGGTTGGGATGGAGGGAAGTGGGGAGCAGAAGTCCTGGCAACACTGTCCAGACAGATCAGTCACACAGTATTTGCCTGTGCACAGCTGGTTTAGGTGAGCTACAGCTCACTTGAAACAAAGGTGTTACCCTCCACCCTCCAATTACCGGGAGTAAGGTTTCCCTGGAGCTTGGAGCAGCGCTCAGCAGGAGCATCTTTTAAACCTCACCACTCTAAGGAAAGCCCTGAAGATGCCAGACCTGGGGGGGAAACAATGAATGCTTGACAAATGGGTGTGGTTCACCTTCCAAACGTGACTTCTATCAGCATTCCCAAGCTGATTGTAATTGAGCTGCTCCTGATTTGCGTTTGTTTAAATGAAAGGAAAACCAGACATTTTTTCAGGGACAGTAGTCCTGGCACCTAGGAAAGAGCTGCTCCAGCAACAGCTCCTGGTGTGATAAAGATTTCAAACTTTAAGCAGTGGAGCGTAGGTGACCTCAGTGTGACTTGCTGGACCAAGACTTAAGCACAGGAATGAGCAGGTGCTGTAAGCAGGATGAAAAAATAAATACATTGATTTTTCCACAGTGGAATGATGTCCTCTGGGAGAAGCATTGCTGCTTGTGCCAACCAGGGCAGGAGTGTGCGGCACACCGGGATGTGCTCTGCAGAGCCCGCTCCGGCTCTGGATGAACACTGATTTTCGATCTCTTAGTCCCTTCTACGATCCTTTCCTGTCTGCAGCAGCATGCAAAATTAGCAGAGGCCGAAGCAATGGATGGAGAAATTCCTTCCAAGATTTTACTGTCCATAACTTCAAATGTACTGTCCTAATGAAGAAACGGCTGGGTCAGGAATAGGGCAGAGCTTACCCAGAAACTCGGGTGTGGTGTGGCGTCTCACGGCACTGACTCACCTGCGCCTCTGGGGCTCCGGCGCGGCAGAGCCGGGTCCCTGAATACCGTGCGAGAAAGGAGGTCTCCCGCCACAAATTCGCCTCCTGTTGCCTCGCACGGAGAGAGGGGGGAATCCTCCAAAAAAATGTCTTGATGGCTTCAGGCAAGGCTGATGGCATTTTACACGTTACTTCGCACTTTGCGTTTATCTTGTGCGGGCCAAATGCGGCCGCCTTCCAGTGTGCCACACAAGCATTCCCGAGTGTTTTCCCTCAACCCCAACCGCTGGGAAAAGAACAAACCCCAAAGAACAACCACAAACAAAACAATGTATAGGTGCCAAACCAGCGCCTTTGGGGATTTTCGGCGAGTTTCGCTCAGGGCAGAACTTCTCCGGGG
>NW_024582054.1:30063140-30174436 GCF_017639235.1 Corvus kubaryi
GCGGTGAGAGATCCCCCGTCATACATCCATCCATCCAGCCAGCCATCCATCCATCCGCCCGTCCATGCATCCCTCCGTCCCTCCGGCTTCTCGCCCCGGCGTTGCCACGCTGGTGGGTCCGTGCCAAAGCGGTGCCTTCAAGGAACGGGATCCGCTCGTCCCCTCCGGAGCATCCCCTCGCGGTCCTTGCCGTCTCCCCGCACTTCTTACATCGCTATCGCTGCTGCCAATTTGAACCCTTTTCCCTTTTTTTTTTTTAAATGAGACAATAAATTGTAATCCTCTCCGCCCATCGGGTCATTTTTCCCCCCCCCTTCTTCTTGTTCTTTAGTTTTGTAATAATTAGGACTTGCAGTCATTTCCATTCGGGGGGTTCAAAGTTTTTTGCAATTCTGTGACACTTTGAAGTCTGTGGCAAAGGTACCGGGAAAGCGGTGAGGGAGTGACTGTGGTTTGGATGATTGTAATGCTGTGGCTGAGCAAATGGGAAAAGAACTGTCTGCAGTTGGTCATTTACGGCTCCTCTGTTAGGTGAATATTTACAGGGTTAGTTCAGGACTGTGTGGTATCCAATTATTCCTTGCTGCAGGAGTTAATTTCACCCTTGCATCCAGCGCAAAGCACTCATTAAGAGCGCTCTACACAGCTGCATTAAAGTTACGATATGTTTGCAGCCCACTGTCTCTTTGGGTGTGCTGATGTAGATGCTGCTTTAGGCAAGTCCTGTGCTAGTTACATGCATTTTTTAATGTAGTTTTTGCACTGGCACTTAACCACTGTGACACAGGAGTGTTTGCACAAATGTGCTTTGGATTTGCTGAAAGGTAACTCCTTGGTCAGCCCAAGTTTAGGGTGACCCTGCCCTGGGGAAGCCCTGCTATGCCAGTGTACACCTGGTGACAGGAGTGGGAAAGGTGGGCAGAGCAGAGCATTGTGATGAGGTACCACATTTAGTATTAATCAAGACACCAGTGGCATGTGAAATCATGCTGAAAAGTGTTCCTTTCCACCTTTCCATATTGCACAGTGCTGGATGTACCCCACATTCATACCAGTATGGTCTGGTGTGCTGGCTTGGAGTTGATTTTGACAGCAGGTAGTGAATTGGTGATTCATGGATTTTCCTCCTGAGCAGGAGTGAGATGAGTTGGAATTAGTTTTAAAATGTTGCATGTTAAAATGCCAGCTTTGTATTGAGCCATCAGCCATTTCTGGGGGCTTCCTCCCTCTGGTCTTGCCTCTGTCAGTTCTGTGGCTGGCAGCTGACTCCTTGTCAAGCCCTGGAGCTGCACAATCTCCAAGAGCTGGTTTCCCACAATAGTGTATTTATTTCCCAGAATATTAAATGCAGGAGTAATTAATAGGCGTTTATACAGCACTTTCCCTCTGACAATTTCAAAGTGTTGAGTGGAATTTAATTACACTTCACGGCTCCTTGTGGAAGAGGACATACTGAGGCTTTCTCAACCTGTTCTTCAAATTGTGGCGTAAATGGGGACTTGGGGCATCACAGCTGATTTCCCTAGGTCATGCAGCATGTTGGTGGCAGGGCTGGGAGCATGGTTTGGGAATGCCATGGTTTTGTATTGTGCTCTAATTAAATCACACATCCTCCCTGATGAAAGCTCAGTAAAGCTTTGAGCTATCAAAAATTGGAAAAGTTCAGAAGGCTTTCGAACATTATACTTTAAAAGCACGTATCCCCTCCAGTTTTTAACCTGGTCTGATTTAGGAGCATAAATGATGCTGATCTGGCAATTCATTTTGCTTTTTCTGTGCCGCTGATGATGTCTAAGCTTGATGTTAGCTAGAGAGGCAAATTTTCCCTGTTGGACACAACGAAGAAAGTAGATTGGGAATTTGTATTTAACTCATGTAAGTTGTCAGTGTTGTGAGCTGAAACATGATTTAATTCTTATTTTTGTCATCCAGGACATAGCCTTATTTGTCCTTTATAGAAATAGTAATTTTCATTGGATTCAGCACTGTTTAATCCAAACTTAATAGTATACAGTGGAGCAAATCTGGTTCAAGTATCTCCTGCCAGTGCTTGGTAGAGACAAGGATTTGGTCTGCTGACTGTCTGCTGGGCTTGTTTTTACACTTGAATTCACCAGGTTCCAAAGGTTTTTCACTGACAGTTAGAGGAATGGGATGAAGGAAAGACTGATGATTGTTTTTTTAAATACATCTTCAACATGGCCCCCCCCTCAAAAAAAAAAAAAAAAAGCCTTTCTGTCACTGTTCCTGGTTCAGGAACATTCTCCTTTGAGATTTGTCACGTTTTTGCAATCCCATTGCACTTCTTGATCATAAATCTTTTCTGAACAACCAAGAGAAGGTTTGTAGATACACAGGTAATAACTTCTATTAGGTTTAGAATTACTTCTATGGGTACTGCTGGAAAAAATTAGGCAGGTATTTCAGCAGATAGACTCTTCTTCAGGTGAAATGGAAGCAATGGCTTCAAAATGAAGTGTAGATGGAGACAAATTACTCAGAGTTACCAGAGATGGATCCTAATAACAAAATTTACAGACAAAATTGTAATAATTTTACAATGTGGAAAGTCAGAACTGGGAGTGGGTGTAGCGGGAACATGGTGTGCAGGCTTGGTGTGGTGTCTGACCTGGTGTTAAAAGCAATCATATATTGAATTTTCAGCATTATTTGGGCACTTTATCTTTAGGAATGTTGTGAACCCTTCCTTTTTACCTCAGCTTTGGCTGCTTATCAGGTTAAAGTTGTGGGAGAAGTGCTCACAGTGTGCAGCCATGAGCAAAGCACCAAGGAGCTGAGCAGAAAGGAACGGGGTGGCCGTGAAAGGGGTGACTGTGGCTCTTTGCCCTCTGTGTTGGAGAGTGGGAGAGCCCTGCTGGATGCCCTTCTCCCAGCCAATGTGTTTGGGAAGGACAGAGCAGCTGTCCAAGTGATGGAGAGGTGCCACGGTGTCTCCTTGCCCTGGGAAAGTCTCTTTTGGAGACGATATTACATCTTGGAGCTTGTGAAGTGTTTTATTGGGCAGCATCACAGGTTGCAGGTGCTTCCCAAAGCATGGGGTGGTGCATGGCAGCCTCTGCTTTGCAGGTTCTTTGCCCACACCGCAGCTGAGCTCCACTTAAGGAGAGCCAAAGCCCGTGGGGAGCAGCGGGGTCTGTCTTTAGGGCTGCTGTGGTTGGTGAAAGGGACAAGCCCTGAGGACACCCAGACCTGTCTTCAGGGTAATCTCAGTGCACTCTCTGCAATCTTTTTTTTTTTTCTTCTTTTAAAGCACAGTGAAAATACACTGAGGCTTATCTGAGGCTCACAAAGATTTAATATGATCTTGCTACAGCCTTGGCTGTGCCCTAGATCTTAAGAGCACCAGGTGTTTTGCTGAGCTGAAAGAAGAGGTGTTTTGTGAGAGCACTGAGCTAAATCACATTAAGGTGACTGCCTTTTACTGCCATTAGTATTTGGGATGTTTAATAAGGATGATCCTAAGGGCAGTGTTCTCTCCCAAGATGTTCTGAGCAGTCTGTGCCCATTATTACTGACATTATTGTCTGCTTCTTCAGTGCATTCAGAGCTCCTACTGATACTGACCTGTGCTCAGCACTGTGGCAGTGCAGGGATTCATTGACCTGTCCCATGGGCAGAGTCATCCAGTGAGTTGAGCCATGCACATCGGTCTTGCCTTCACAGATTGTATCAGCAGAAAAATTAAATACATGTTAATGGCATAATTTGCTTTTATGGTGAGAGCATGAATTTGTGGAAAGGGCAACTTTGGGACTCGGCAGCAATCTGCAATAAAGACTGCTAACAGTTTGGAAGAGGGGATGAATTTTGTGAAAAACTGTATATAATCTTACATGATAAGAGTCATCACTATTGGATATTGTTTCTGTTGCAATAACTCTTAGAAGCTTCCTCGTGAAAGCGGGTCTTTCACAAGTGCATTTTGGCACTGGAAGGAAATCATAGCTCTGTAAGGCTTACATGGGAATTTCAGCGTGAGTTTTAATGAAGCTAGCATTCAATTCCCTTTATGCCATGTTCCTGAAAAGCAGGTCCTTCACACAGACCTTTCTGCCCTTTTGGGTCCCTGTGACTGATGGGTGAAAGGATCAGCGCTGTTCACACGTGACTGCTGTCAAGGCAGGTTACCTGGAAAGGGAGGGAAAACAAGTGTCACATGTGTAGCAGTAAGACACCTTTTTAATTTTTATTCTGCTGGTATTACAGATAAAATAAATGTTTCTTGGCTCTTCTTCTTACTAGCTTGTGTAGGGTTCCTGTCTTACAGGCGGGGACGTGGGACGTGATACATGTGGGCTTCTCTCCCCTATATTAAAATGAGCTGCATTTTCATCTGGCACCAATTAAATCACACATGCTGCAGAGAGAAAGTTCTTTAAAGCGACGTACTTCAAGTTTACTGGATGTCTGTCACTGGGAATCCTCCAAGGAAAATGTAGAGCTCAGCAGTTCCCTAAATCCCTGCATAAAAGCAGGATGCACTGTGCGGTGAAAGTTTCCATCCCCCAGTTCAGCTCAGAAGTTATCAAAGGGATGACCAAGGAGCTGATGTCATTAGGGCTTTCTTTGGCGTTCGAAGGCACAGGGTTCCTTCTGCAGTTTCTGTGACTGCTGGGCGCTTGCTGACATGTAAATCAATGCAAAGTGGATTTTTACACTGACAAGCATTACTAGATGACATATGTGAGGAGTTTTCAGTTGCAGACACCCTGTTTTCCTTCCTTTTCAAGTGGGCTCGCTGAGTGCAGATGGATTAAGCATATCAGACTGCTGCTGAAACTGGGGGAGTTCTGCATGGTCTGAAATGTTTATTTTTACTTAAAAAAAATAGTTATGGAAGCTCTGTGCCATTTTATTAATTTAGAGACTTAAAGAATGCCATATTGTTAGCTAAAGGAAAATCTGGATTTACGTGAGATATGATCAGCTGCTTTGTGGTCTCATTTCTAATTGTGGGTCTGCTTCTCTTCTCTTCTCTTCTCTTCTCTTCTCTTCTCTTCTCTTCTTCTCTTCTCTTCTCTTCTCTTCTCTTCTCTTCTCTTCTCTTCTCTCCTATTCTCATTCTCATTCTCATTCTCTTTTTGTTTATTTCGTTCTGTGGTGGGTGGGGTGGTGGGAGAGGTAGCCTTTCCTTTGGGGGGAAGCTTGAATGCTGCTGAGCACTTGCCACAAGAGGTCACTGCAAGAGTTGCTGCATTCCCAGGTTAATGTTGAAACCTGAGAGAAGGAAAAAAATTAAATTGATTTTTTTTTTTTTGAGGAAACATTCTGATTTTTTTATTGCAGTTGGAAGGAATATACAGCCAAAGAATAATGTCAGGAAGTGGAAATACATTTAATTAGCCTGTTTTACAGGGTGCTGTCTGGTGGTGAACTGGGATTTTAAGTTATTCTCTTGGATAGCTGAAGGAAATAGGATTTTCTGATTCGATAACATTAAATAATAGAAGATTTTGGAGTTGGTACTCTAATAATCTGCTTTTCAGATAAAAAAACAGGACAATACTTGTTTAATCAGCACACTCAGGGGACTGGCTATTGCAAATGCTAAGCCCCGGGTATCCCAAGTGGCCAGGGACTGACTCCACGCCCGGGAGGGGTTCTGGGACCAGTCCTGTTGAAAGCTTTGCTTCAGCCACTGGCACAGAGAGGAGAGCACAGGAGATGCAGCCGATTTTCTGCCCAAATATGTTTCTTTTTGAGAAGCAGCCAGGCTCTGTGGAACTGCAGCCGGGACTTGCTGTGGGCTCAGTGTTTGCAAGAGGAGCCCCGTGTCTGAACAGCTCCTGTTACCACAATTACCACAATCTTCTCCTCTGGGAATGTGAAGCCAGCGCTCTCATTTGTGTAAAGCTGGAAGTCTGGATTCTGGTTGCTCCCTGAGGGTGCCTGTGTGCCTTGAGTGAGAGCTGCAGCATGCTCCAGTTTAAATTTAGTCTCAGTACATCTATGTTGTGTTCTGCATAATTTTAATAGAGAGCAGATTCAGCAGTGGCATTTGGATGATAACCAGGATAGGTGAGGGTTAGTTTAATTCTAGGATAAATGGATGTGTGGGGGAGAAACTGTGATCAGAATTGTACGAAATGTCATTTTTCAGGTAATTCATAGAGATGCTCTCATGTCCTTATTGCCTCAGAGCTCTTCCTCGGGTCAGCGATGTGCCACAGTAAAGGCTGGGGCTGTTTGTGGGCTTCCACATTCCAAATGATTACAGTTAATTTTCTAAGTTTTCAGGAGGTAAATTTCAGGCAGACTCTTAATTTTTCTTCTTGAGCTCGCTTGCTAAATTGCTGAAAGCTGCTGTTTTCCCAGCTGAGCGACTTACATGTGGATTTAATATTTCAGCCAGTGCTGGATTATTCGTCTTCTGTTTTATTTGAGGAGCACGTTTTTGGGGCAGGAAATGGATCATTTCAGCATAGTCACCTTGCTCTGGGTTTAGTTCTCGTTGCATCTTCATAATATTAGTTTTAAATAAAGACAACACTGGCACAGAAAGGTGACGTAAAGAGTTGGTCCGTGGAGAATTTTTTTTTCAGGCAAGCAACACTTAATGTACTGGGTAAATTGGATGGCACTGATGTTTTGCATGCTTTAAAGACACTGGGGAAATTATAGCTTTGTTAGAAAACAGCACTGTGGTTTTACAGACTGGAGTACAAAGTGCTGTTGGAGGTTGCTGCTTCAAGAGCAGAGGTTCGTCTGCAGCCGACCCCAGAGCTGGAGGGATGTTGGTGCCTGTTGAGGCAGATTTTAGAGGGCTGTGCCTTCCAAAAGGGCTTAGGATCTTCCTCTGTACTCCATGGGGATGCAGCACATCTTGAGCATGTGGTTGGAGTCACCACAGACAACACTGGGCACTGTCAGAGCCAAGACCTGCTCAGGAAAGCTAAGAAAATTAAAAAAGAGAACTGTTTTTGGACACCCCTCCTGAATACACACACAGAGGAGCACCACCAGTTTTCCAAGATGCTCTGAACAAGTCTGCAGCAATATGCTGACCCTGTGTAGTTATGAGGAGAATCGGCTGACAGCAGTTGAAGTGGTTTGGGGCTTTTATATTAGCAAAAAAAGGCAATTTCCAGATTTTTCACAGCCCCTGTGAGGTCTGGGCTGCCTTTGCTCTGCAGTGGAAGGGTGGTAGTTCTGAAGGACAGCTCTGTGTAAAGTTGTTAGAGGTAGGAATTTGTTCATAGAGGGAAACACTGCTTCTTTTTGTTATTATAATCATTATTGTTGTTTGTGTTCTGCTACTACTTTATTTTCTTTACAGCATCTTTTCAGTGGTGACCTTTCTAAAAAAGGTCAGTTGCCTGTTTCCTTGAGAAGAGATGGAATTCTCAGAATTGGTGACTTAAACAATTTTGGTTGCAAGTGGTACCCAAGCATTCTTGAGAAAAGATGATTAGAGACAATGTTTCTCACTTGGTTAAGCATATCTTCTGGAATGATTTAGCTGTTCTTGCTCTCCTGTCATTACATAACATGAATTTTACACTGCTTTGGGCATTTCGTTAGTTAAAAAAATTGCTCGCACACTGTGGTCTTTTTATTTTATTTTAATAGCAAGCACAAGGCTCAGCACTGTGTTGAGTGCTAGCTACTGCAAGGTAGAGTAAGATTAAAGGCTTGCTGCTCTACAGCATAGGCTGCTTTCACACAAAAGAGCCTTTTTACAAAATAGAAGCATGGAAACAGCAAATGCAGTGCCTTTTAAAAAATTATTTTCCTCAATTGTGTTTTCCAACCTGAAGTTTTGCTGACTGTATGCCTCTAATACCCCATTTCCTTGCCATCAGCATTGAACCTTGTAAATAAGAGAGTTATATTAGCTAATAAAAGGCCCACTGCCTCCCTCAGAGGAATCTGGCAACTCTCTGACAGACGAGTCTGCTGGCAGACCCTGCTTTCCTTACAGACAGACTCTGGTGCTTGGAGGCATCTACTCAAGGAGCATACACAACCTACAGAGTTGTGATTTGGGCTCTCTACAGTACATCAGAAAGGGGAATGGCTGGAGAAGATGGTTGATGGAGGCAATGACACCAAGACAAGCTTAGAAATAATAAAAATTGACCTTTTATCTGTAAGGAAATGCGAAGTGCACTTTCAGTGCGTCAGAGAAATCCAAGAAGGATGAACACATCACTGGAGATTTCAGGACAATCATTGTGTGAGTTTTGAAATCAGCTGCATAGAAATGTTTTCAGTACGAGATACCACACCATCGTTATCTGGATCCCGGTTTCCTGGAGTTCCACCATATATTGGATCAGGCCAGCATCTCTCAGAGTCACTGTCCTGCTTTCAGCAGTGACCAGTGTCTTGTGGACCAGTGGGGAAGTCCCCAGCCTCTGTAGTAAAATACTTGTGAGATTGAGAGTTGCTGTACAAGGAGAGAGAAGATTTCCCTTTCTGGGCCACAGCATGGACACTGCACAAGTTTTAGTTTCCAGCCCCTTACAGCAGAACATCAGCTGTATTTATGCCCTGCCATTCTTAACTTTGGCTATCCTTGGCAATCCCTGTTGTGATCTTTCCGTGAAGTTGTGACATAATTAAATTAATGTGTTCTGGTGTTGGTGTAGTGGCTGGAGTCAGTAATATCCAGTTATGAGTAACTAAACTCTCTTAAGAAACACTTGTTATTGAGAATACCTCCAATATAACATATTCTCTCAAGAGACTTGCTTGCAGAATACAGCTCTTGTCTGTTGGATCTGACAGGACTATGGCTGTAGAGATCCCAGTGCTGGTGTCCTTGCCATGCCCATCACCCTGCCATTTCCAGACCTTTTGTTGGCTCCTTTTCTTTTTCTTCTGAAGAAGGCACAAAACACCCCTTTCATCTGTTGAAGACTGGAGCAGGGAAGGAGAAGCTGCGTCTCCTATGAAGGGAGTCTGAACACCTCCATCCTTGGCTGCCCTGTGGCAACTGGAGATGGAGATAAAATGAGGTTTTTTCTAGCCCTTGTCTCTTACACCTGGTTCAGGCAGACAACTGGGAATTGGACAGAGTGGAATTTGCCATAGAGTCATGGAAATCATAACCAAAGACACAACTGTGATGATCTTTATTAGCCAGGAAATTGTGAATTTGAATTGCAGAAATACAGAAGTCAGACATGCAGGTGGATTTAGTCCAGGGGTGGCTGTGAATCCATCCTCAGGGAAGGGAACTGAAGAAATGGACTTTCAGTGAGTAGTGATGATGAGATGATTTTATAAAATTATGGTCAAAAAAAGAGAGGTTCTCTCAAAGTATCCTGTCATCCAGTACATAGTTTGGATTTTTACAGCTGGGTATGGACTGGCTCATGTAGAATTAAATCTGCCTGGAGTTATGGTCTGTAACTGTAGAAATATGGAAGAATTAATTGTGTCTTGGTTGAATAAAATAACATGGCTCCTGATAAAATATAGGGTAGGTTAAATACAGAGAGTCCTGTGGATACTGAGATTTGGGTACACAATAAAACCCAAGGGTCAGACACTGACCTGTTCTTCCTTCAATTTTATCAAGTTGCTCAGTGAGCAGCAGCATTAATGAAATGTGGATCCCTGTGGTTTTGTGCCCACAGCTGGATTTATTGATCTCTAACAAGAGGCAAACATTGAATCAAGATTTTCCTTCAGCTGGAATTGGACACACACACACACACACACACACACACACAGATACTGGTAGTGGACCTGGCAGTGCTGGGTTTGTAGTTGGGCTCAATCATCTTGGAGGTCTTTTCCAGCCTAAAAGATTCTACGATTCATATTCCTGTGCTGAGCATGGATGAATGAGCTTTACTCGCTTAGGAGACAAGGGTAAAAAACAGAAGTCAATTAAGTAAATTTAGTCAATTAAGTAAAGGAAAATTCAAGGAGAGAAAAGAAAAGACCTTCTAATATCTGGTCAGGCTTCTATTCTATATACTATGGATCTGATCTAACCTTAAAAATTAGAAATACTAATATCTACCGAGATATTTCTAGTGTCTTTTTTTTACCACAGATTTTACAGGATTTAGAATAAAAAACAAAACAAACCCACAAAAATTTTTATCAATAGCTTGCATTTATGTTTTGTCCCCTCCCAGGTTTCTTGTGGATTTGATCAGCTTGGTGAATGCTTTATCAAATATTTTGAGACCCTCAGGTGCAAAGAAGTATAAAATCCACAGAAGACAACCATTAAATGCTGTTTATCTGGCTGCACCACGTGTGTACGTGTGCTGTGTGCTCCGTGCCCTGAAACAGTGATGTAGTGGGAATGCACAATCGAGTTAATGTCTGTGGATGGGGAGGCTTTGCAGCAGGAGGGTTTTCTGCTTCTGGACTGTGGCCCTCTGGGGAGCTCAGGCATGTGCAGAGCATCCCTGAGTGCATCATTGCCAGGCTGTGCCTTTTGTGCTGAGATGTGTGAGCAGAATTTTGGCCAAAGATGGTTCTATAAGGACAGTCTTTCCAAATCTAACGTGAGGGTCGTTGCAACCTTGGGTTGTTTCCCTGTGGGATGGGAAATCCAGAACTGCTGATGCTCCCAGCATCTCTAGCTCCTGGAGCATGGTGGTGATGGGGTGGCAACCATGGGGAAGGCTCGGTGGGTTTGGGAGGCTGGGGGTGTCTCCCCTTTTCTAAACTGGAGGTGCTGCCTAATAACAAAAGGCAGAAAGCCTTGCAACAGTGTTAAAGTGGTAGGATAAAAAGCAACTCTTTAATGAAAGCTTTCAGGTGCACAAATATGGCTCTGTGCACACGTGAACAAGGATTTCTACAATTTTTGTGAGGCTAATTAATTAGTATATCTGGCCAGTACATCCAACAGGAAATCAGTTATGCCACCAACCCACCCTTGGGTCAGCCCTTTGAGTTTGTCCAGGGGCTTCTTTGCCCTGTTTTCTTGTTATATCTCTTAAGTTCAGGTTGAAAACAAAATGTCCTTATCAGAAATTCTCCTCCTAAGTATAAGACTAAACAGAACTTCAAGAATGTGTTAGAAAAGGGTTAGCTTATTATGAGAAAGGGCAGGAAAAGTACTAGAAAGTGTACAACTCTATATTAAAAATCTACAAGGCTACAAATATATGAAAAGATATAAAAAGCTAAAAAATCTTTAGGCATCAGAGGAGATGCAGGTGTGGGGGGAACATCAGTACGGTGGGATGAGCTCCAGCAAACCTTTGGTCCCCAGGGGTTTAGGGTGTCCCCTGAGCTGGGCTGAGTCCTAGCAGAAGGGGCTGTGGGAATCCAGGGATATTTTATGTAGTGCTCAGGCTTTATTCCATGTCTCCTGCTGCTTGTAGCAAGGACATCTTCCTGTGGGCAGGAAAGCAGATTTTTAAAGTTGATATTTAGGCTTAAAGAATATTTGTGATGGATCTGAATAAATGCCTTGAGCTTAAAAGTGTTAGATTTCACAAAATCCAAACTTCTATTCCTCCCATTGACTGGCTTTTAAATATTTTAAAATCTGCTTTTCTGTAGAAAATCCAATAATCTCCAGATTATTTTTTTTCAAAATTCATGCTTATAAAGAAAAAAGAAATACTATTTTTTTTAGTACATGGTCATTATTCAATCGAATAATATTTGCAGAATGTACAATCCAGTCTCAGTTATTAGCACTCTGAGTAGGGCATATGTAGCTCATGCAAACTCAGTGTCACTTTTATGTGAAAATCAATGTGCATACCTGAATAAATGTCTGTTGTTGTCATAGCCATTCTTGGGCTATTATGAGGAAAATTTGTAAAAATATCCTTATTTTTTTTCCCCACAAGAACTGCTGAAAGGAACATTTCCTATAATTTTTATGCAACAATGATTGTTAATAGTTATATTTTTAAAGCGTTTTATCACTAGTGAATGGGACCACATAGTTCCATAGCTGTAGTCAAAATGAAATTGAAAACTACCAGTAAAAATAAATAAAACACTGAAGATTACTGTGGACTACAATTTTAAAACCTCTGCTAAGTGAAAGTATTATTTCCGAAAACAAAATTATGAATGTTTACAATGTCAATGAATGTAAAATCCCTACAACATTGTGTTTAAGCAAAATGGGTATTTCCTTTCTTTGGAAATGCCTTGCTAAAAGCAAGGATGGAAGAATTAAACTATTTTAGGACTAACTCATAATGTGTTGGTGCCAGTCCATGCATACGAACTGTAGGCACTGACTGAAAGAACAGATGATTGAAGTGATATTTAAACCTGAGTTCAGCCTCCTAGAAATACTCCCTGCCCATATTTTGTACTTAGAGCAATGGGTGCATGTTATCAGGATGTGCCAAACCCACCTATTTGTACTTTTTGGTTGACTGCCACTGAAATTCATAGAATCATAGAATGGTTTGGGTTGGAAGGGACCTTAAAGACCACCTTCCACTAGACCAGGTTGCTCAAAGCTCCATCCAACCTGGCCTTGAAAATTCCATGGATGGGCATCCACAGCTTCTCTGGGTAACTTGGTCCAGTGCCTCAGCACCCTCACAGTAAAGACTTTTTTCCCAATATCTAATCTAAAGCTGCCCTCTGTAATTCTGAAGCCATTCCCCCTTGTCCTATCACTTTGAGCCATTATAAAAATTCCCTCTCCAGATTTCTTGCAGGCCCTTTATCTCTTTTGAATCATCTGAAGTCCCTTTGGCACCTATGAGCTCCCAGATTGTGCTAAATTTCCATGTGGGCCACTTAATACCCACACTCTAAGATGTGGTGGGTGCAACTCACCCTTCCCCAGCGGTTCCTGGCACTCTGTCCCTCATCCCAGGGATGCTGGCTGTGTCCTGCAAAACACACTCAGACCTGACAGGAAGAAAAAATCACTTCTCTCAAGCAAAAGAGTCATCATCAGCTTTGGGCACGCATACAATTCAGCATTTAAAACTCAGTTTGCAAGTTAATTTAATGTTGCTTTCAAGATATGTATGAAATAAAAATAAAACATAGTATCTCGCCCAGATGTGAATAAATGAATGCTTTCTAAATTGTTAAAGCACTGGTGCTTATATCAGTATTTTGGGGTGTAGGAAGCTACTTGCATTACCAGGAGTTACCCTATTTCATCACAAATTCTTTTCCAATGTCCATTTGGATTTCAGTTCCCTCTGAAGCATCATGATAGAAGTTACTATCACGAATAACTCTGCATCTGCTGTGTAACACAAGGAGGATTTCATTGTACTTTGCCACTGACAACAGCCCTTTCTCTCTTTTGCTCTTTGTCCTTTCAGAATCCAGTTTTTTGTTGGGAAACGCCCAGATTGTGGACTGGCCCGTAGTTTATAGTAATGACGGATTTTGTAAACTCTCTGGATACCACCGAGCTGACGTCATGCAGAAGAGTAGCACCTGCAGGTATGCCCACTGTGTGTTTGCTGCCACTTGGTGCACTTGAAAGCTTTTAATCTGCTGGGAAGAATGGTGAGATTTTGGGAGAAAGGATCGATGTAAAGGCATTGTTTTGCAGATGTTGAAGTCTTAAAACAGGCTTTAAATGGCTGAAACTGGCGACTTACACAGAACTTACACATGGTAAAGCACCTTGAAATTTATCCTGGCTCGTATTGGTGAGAATATACTCTGGCTAATGATCCAGTAAACAGAGTGGGGTTTTAGGTAATATAGTTCAAAGGCACTTCTGCTGGATTGTTCTGAGTTCTGCTGTTACCATGCCAGGAGGCAGTGGGCTGTTCTGTAACCCACGCTGGCCCCTGTTATGAAGCACACACAGAGCCCAGTAATGCACAAAGTGCATCTTTATTCCCAAGAGAGTGATTAAGCTGCTGATATATTTACTCTAAGCATTGCAGCTTTATGGCTTTTTTCTTTTATTGGTGGTTTTTCAGGAGCGAGCAGCTGTGATTTGTGGCTGGATGTGCATTTGCGCTGTGCCTGCTGCATCCTTTAAAAAGAGATGCTTTTGGGGAAGGACTGGCTCCCTGATGTATGTGAATGTGTGTGTAAGCAAAGCAAATGAGGGACAGAGGCAAGAAGGGAGGGCTGAGATACAAGTTTGTGTAGGTTTTCCCTTTCTGCCTTCAGGGAGCGACCCATTCCAAGCACTGGGGACAGAGGACGGAACATCTGGAAGTGTTCAATGCCAGGCTGGATGGGGCTTTGAGCAACCTGGTCTGGTGGAAGGTGTCCCTGCCCTTGGCAGGGGTTTGGAACCAGGTATCTTTAAGGTCCCTTTCAACCCAAATCATTCAGTGGTTCTGTGATTCTGTGATCTACAGTGATAATTTCTGGGAGATGATGCTGCTGTACACTGGGGATCAGCTGATGCTTCAGCTGGCAGGAGCAGGGTGGGCAGCAAGCCTGTCCCTGGATGGCAGTCACTGCCTTCTCCAGAAAGCAACACCTGCTGATGTGTGGTCACTGCTCTCGTCTGCAGGGAAGAGGAGGAAGTGGGATCTAGGATTGCTGTGTGCAGCCAAGTGTCCTCCCAGGGGCAAGAGGCAGGAGATGGGCACGTGCTGTTGAAATGAAATATTCATTCACACAGTAGCAACAGCATCAATACACTCTGGGGGGCTGCAGGAAACAGCCTTATCACAGCTGCTCTGGAGATACATACACACTTTGCCCTCTGCTCTCTGCCATCCTCTATATTGAACTGTCTATGTTTGCTGTGAGCCAACACTTTTATAGCCTGTGCACATTAAAATAATTACAAATACAGAATGGGATTGTAGGAAATTGTTGAGGAAGCGAAGGTTTAGCAGTTCCTGTCTCATAATGATGCTTGTGTGCTTCCAATATTGAGTGGACCAAAAGATTTATTCCATCTGCGTGCTTGTTTTGAATGTGATAATCTCCTGGTACCATTTATAAGGATCCTGTTTTGACCACATTCAAACAGGTCATTCAGGTGAATCATACAAATCGAGGAGGAATTACTGTGAAAATGGAACTGGTAGAAAAGATTTTTTTTTCTTTCATCTTCGTTCTAGACACCCCCCTCTGGATTTTGAGGGGAGCCCTCTCTACATTCAAAGCATGACCAATACTGTTGTGTCTGGCTCTTGGACAGGTTGGATGGGGCTTTGAGCAACTTGATCAGGTGGAAGGTGTCCCTGCCCATGGCAGGGTGTTGGAATGAGATGATCTTTAAGGTCCCTTCCAAGCCAAACCATTGAGGGATTCTGTGAGTTACATGTGCTGTGTGATGTTTCTTGCGTGTTAGGAGACATTCCAGATGTGAGAGAGTTGGACAGATTTTGGATTAAGTGAGAGCTAGACAGATTTTCAGCATGGTTAACGTGGAACAGGTAGCCTTCCAGAGCACTTGGAGCAGCTCTGATGAGACATATGGAGATGATTGGTTTTAAAGGCCAATGGTGCCTGCTTAGGCTACTCAGCAGAATGTCACTGGAGGTTTTTTTTTATATCTGGGGCTATTATTTATAGTATTTTCTGAGTCAGGCTCCCAGTCCAGTTTTGCCCAGATGATGTTATGTTATATATAACATTTGCTTTATATGCAATGTTTGCTTTACTGCTCTAAGACAAGTGCTCTGAGCTAAGAGTGCTGTAGTGCCACACCCTTATTGCAGGTTTTGGAAGGGTCTGCTTTTCAGTGCCAAAAATCCAACCAAATTAAATATACAGATACAAATGATGTAAATCTAGCCCCTGGTTCAAGTTGTTTTTATTACTGATCATGAGTGTGATAAAGGACAATTTATAAATATGGCAATGTTTGGTTGGTTTGCCTCAGGCTGTAAGTGCCTCAAAATCATCTTTCAGCCATGCTTTTCTCCTGGTGGTCCAGTGAGTATTCACTATATTCTCTTTCCCACCCCATTCCCTACGTTGGGACTGTTCATAGGCCGTGTAGGTGTGGCACTCCTGGACATGGTTTAGTGATGGACTTGGCAGTGTTGGGTTAACAGTTGGATTTGATGATATTAAAGGTCTTTCCCGACCTAAATAATTCTGTGATTCTGGGATTTTAAGTCTGAGATGGTCTTGCCTGATATAGATCATGGGGAGGGGTGGATCAACTGAAGGCACTGGAGGTGTGAGTGATTTTTATTCCAGGTCAGGCAATGAGTTAGATGTGTGACAGGCTGGTAATTCATTTGATTTTGCACTTCTCTCATCTTTTTAATCAGCAGCAATATTCCCACTGGCAGGAAAATTGCTTAGAAACCCCTCAGTACAACTGCCAGTCTCCTTAGTTTCACAGGCACTATATAAAAAGTATATTGTACATAGAAGTCAGGCTATATTGGGTGATGGGAGTTGATATGTGTTCTTCCTGAGCTCACATGGCAAAATTGCATGTGTAGCTTGGGCTGATGTATAGAATAATTGGTATAAGTGAGTGCTAAAATGTATGGAATTTTTAGGTGGAAGAACTTTCATCTGCTCTGCCAGGTGAAAGTGAGCTGGCAGTCCAGGAGGAATGGGGCATCTGTGACTGAGACACCTCTAACCTCCATTTAACCAAAAAAACCCTGCCTGGAGGTGTGTCAGTAGGTCAGCCAGCATCCAGGAAAACCACTGGTTTCATGCCCAGTTGTCCACGGACATGACCATGTGTGTCTTCATGAACACATTGAAAGAATAAACAGTTGACAAACACGAAAATGCAGTTTAATGCAAGTTATATCAGTGTTTTCTAAATATTGCTGCTTTTCAGTTAAGCTCTGTGGTTTTATCATGCTTTTGGAAGAGCAGGCACCCTTTGGGTGGCTGATTAGAGGACCTACCGTGCCATTTGACACTTGGCATTCCCTCCAGGCTTTGCTGGGCTTGCCTTTCCCTGCACATGAGATTTTCACAGCCACTGTTTTCACTGAAACACTTGGTCAGCATTGCTGCCCTCCTCTGTTTTGATTTACTGCCCTGACAAGTGGGATTAAAAAAATAGTCTGCAGGGGAAATCCTGGCTCCAGTGAAGCTAATGGCAAAACTCCCACTGTGCTCAAAGAAATGGGATTATGTGTGGTGGGTAGAGCTGGACTTGAAAATAGTTAGATTTGGTGCTGGGATGGCACCTCTATGGCCTGATTGTTGTGTGTGAGAAGGTGTCCTTGCAGTGCCAAAGCTGTGCAAAGAAGCCCCACTGAAGATGCCAGTGGGACCCACAGAGCTGCACCTCAGAAATGGTGTCTGCTCTCCACCTTGCAGAGTTTTGAAGCTATTGATGTGTATCTGTATTTACTGTTCCTCCCAGGTGGATGTTTGTGTCTTGTAATTGATGCCCTGAATGCTTCTGCATGAAGAGAGCTGTAAATTCGGTGTAGGGTTGGATGCCTTCTGTGCTTCACTTTTCCTGGATAATTCCTCTCCAACAGCTGTTACTGCCCTGCAAACCCAGTCCTGCTCTGATGCTGCTGCTCTACATCCTGGCAAAGGACAGAGGAGCACAATGTGAAACTTCAGATGAGGCTTTTCTGTGCCAAGACATGCTTTAAGAGGGAAGCAGGAGCCCAGGCATCTTAAATGACAACTGGTCTGTTTTAGAGGTGGAGAAAATATCTAAAATCGTGCCTTTCTCTGTGTATTTCAGCAAGTCTTGCTTCTCTTTGATAAGTGTGTTTTCTATGTAGTAAGATTCCCAGTAGCAGAGTGGTTTTGATATTTATGTCTTGTACAGTTTGCACTCAAGGGATTTGACAAGCACTAAATAACAAAAAAAAAAAAAATACGAGGCAGAAAAAGATTGACTGAAGAAGTAGGAGTCCCTCCATGTGTACAAAATAGGACAGACTAAATTAAATTAAACTTGTGATAAGCAAAAAATCTTATATAACTTGTACAGTGAAAGGCTCGGAGGTTCCTTTGGTGCTGTTAAAAATTGCCTTCTGAAAAATGTTTTTATTGTTCCAGAAGCCTTTAAAAATGTCTCTTTATGTGTGAATATAACATGAGATTTGAGCATTACAGGTTTATTGCAACAATAAGCTGCCTGTAATTTAAAACATAAAGTTGATTGATCATGTTCTGCAGCACTAACTGGTACCATCCACCTCTCATCATCAAATAGGATTTGTCATTTTAACACTAATTAATGATGACTTTCTGTATTAGAAGTCATGTAAAATCAAGCACTTCAACAAATTCCTGCTATTTTTTCCTTCAGGCCTATGAGAAGCATTGTTTTAAGTCTCAAAAATAAAAAAAGAGGTACATCAGTGCATTAAAAAAGGCATAGATTAAAAAAATAATAAAAATATTAAACTCTTTTTGTTGTCGTCTCATGTAAATGTATAAAAGGTTATCAGCTGAAGTGGGGAAAGAAAGGCAGGTCATTTGAAAATGAGCAGTAGGCTGTGTCCTGTATGTCCTCGAGACAGCTGTGCATGTTAATGATAATCAGCACATTAATGAAGCCTCGTGCCTGGGTAAAACCATTTCCTGACATCAGCTGCTGTAGTGGCGTCTCCTTTGCAGTGCTGTCCCAAAGGTGACAGTTTTGCCACACCATTTATAAAATCACAGAACCATTTAGGTTGGGAAAGACCTCTTGAGATCATGGAGACCAACCACTACTGAGCCATGTTCCCAAGTGCCACATCCACGTGTTTTTGAACACTTCCGAGGTGGCGATTCCACAGCATCCCTGGGCAGCCTGTTCCAGTGATATTTTTCCTAATATCCAATCTAATCCATGTCTGTGCCTGTGTTACCAGTGAGGAGGCACCTGGAGTGACATCCAGATGTTGCAGCCACTCTGATGCCTCCATCACCCAGACCAGGCAGCACTTTGTTGTGGGAGCAGCTCCATTGCCTCCCTGGGCTGGCTGTGGAAAGATTCATGGTCTGGCCTTCATTGAGTACTTTAATGCTTGCTGAGCCACTAACCACTGTGTTGTTTTATTGTTTCTTTCAGAGCAGTAGACGTAAAATAAATATTTATTGAACCTTTGGAGGTCTGTTGATCAATAAGAGAAGCTGCACTGAAACCACAGAGGCACTGATAGCTTTTCCCTTTCATATTCTCAGGGTTGTCTGTTGAAGGTTTCAGCTGAGGCTCAAACTGTTTGTGAACAAAGAGAATGGGGGGGGAAAAAAAAGTCTGATCAATTAAAAGTATATTCATCCAAGTGTCTGAAAGCTTTTATCTGATGTTCCATTTTCTTTCAGTTCTGTAATTGGGAATTTGCAGAGAGCAGCCTTCACTTATTTTTAATCCAGGGGAGAATGACAATAAAAGCCTGGCTGTTTCCTTGCAAAGGCTGTCAAAAGTAAGGTCAGGGGGCTGGGTTTGCTTACACCAGCTGGAGGTCTGACCTGGAAAAGAATGCAAAGATGAGATGGTCAAGTGGCAAGAAATAGCAGAGTTAAAATTACATTTTTATATTCTCAGCCTGGAGAGGGATGAGTCTCCAAAAGCTTTTTAGTATTTTCCAGTGAACTATTAAAGAAATACAGTATACAGTAAGGAAAATGGGGATGAATTTGGTTGTTTGGTAGTGGTGCAGACATAGCTACACATTGCAGTCAGTGCTCCTCACTGTTTAAATCCTATGTCTATTTGTATTGGTATTTAGTAAAAGAATTCCAATTATCTTACTGTCCCAGATGCATCTTGACAAGATTAGATTTGCAGCCATTGGTTCAGCCAACAGCCTTTACCTGTAGTAGCTGACATTCCTCCTCCAGAAGGATTTTCAGGAGGATTGAAGAAAATTTGGGAGATTTTAGAGGTTCTGTTCAATTTTCTCTGTTTTGACAGCAATACTACCATGGCCTGCAGCTGTGTTGAGAATGGTTTCATAAGCTGTCAGCTCTTTTTCTAACCATATATCCTTAAAGACATACTCAGTAAAGCACTTAATGAAGCATTTTGGTGGATTTATTTGCAGTCATTTACAGTAAGAAGGTGGTCATGGTTACTCACTATTGTAGGTGTCCTTGTGACACTCTAAATATTTAAATGGAGTGTAAATCATAATTAACTTGGTAAATGACAGTTCCTAGCATCTTCAATGCTTTTGCTATTTAAGGTGACTGTAACGATGTTGCTGCTTGTCTAGAAAAAAAAGAGAATTTTTTTTTTTTTCAGTTTTATGTATGGTGAACTGACAGACAAGAAGACCATTGAGAAAGTCAGACAGACTTTTGACAACTATGAGTCAAACTGCTTTGAAATTCTCCTCTACAAGAAAAACCGTATGTATATATATTTGTGTGTGGTGCTGGGAGTGATAAAGCATATTTAAAGCATGTAATAGACTGAAATAAATTTTCATTTTGACATATGGGTAAATTTGGGGCAAGATTTGGAGAAGAAACAGGTATTTTGGTAGCCACAGCTCAAGAAAGATCTCTTTTCAGGCCAAGCATTCAGATTGCCAAGAATAGTAGTTGTTCTCTGCTGTCTCTAGTCTGACTCCTTCTTTCAAAAATATATTTAGTTTTGAGGATTGTTTCCCTGAAGGGAAACCGACTGGGTTAAGTGAAAAGAAATCCTGAATGAGGTTCCCCCACATCCCTCAGGAAACTCCCCCATGTCTCCACAAGTGAGAACCCAGGCCCTGGTTGCCTTGAGTGGCTGCTCCCAGCAGTGTTGAGATGCCTCTGTGGTGTGTAAACCAACGTGTACGAGCTCTGCTGAGAGTACTAAGCCTGGCACATAGCCCAGGGATTAGTTAGAAAACCAGAGACTTTCACAGCTTAATGAGATTCAGGGCCTGTGTTCCTTCTTCTTGGTGGCATTGGGTTTGCAGGAGGTCACCAGAACCAGGGATTTTCCTCATTTGTCTTAACCACGAGCCATTCCAGTCACATTTTCTGTCCTGGGCAGGACTGGCTTATCGACCTTAGAGCACATTCTGAGCACAATCCATGCTGTTGTGTGGCCTCACGCTGGACTTGTGCAGGGTGGGCAGATCTGCTGAGCTGATGGCTGCAATTCCTGTTGTTGTCAGTGGAAGTGAACTGCCTTCTCCACTAGCACAGACCATCTTCCCAAGGTAGAAAGCCAAAACTCAGATGAAACGTGCTCCAGAAAAGCTGCTTCTTCTACGCTGAGTAGAGTTAGTCCAGTTGACTGGGTTGGTGGCCAAGAGCAGTCCAACACCGATCCTGATGGAGATGTTCTCTTCAGTTTGGCTCTTAATGCCCTATACAGGGTACAGGTGCTGTGGGGCTGGGGATCTTTCCCCCAGGTTCACCTGCCTAGAGCCCAGAATCTGAGGCCATGCTTCCCCCTGGGTGGACTTTGATGCTGGCATGGGATTACCAGAGCTTTTCCCTGCATGCTGTGGTTGAGGGAAGGGAATGTTGCGTCTCAGAAAAGAGCTCCCTCTGGCTGACTGCCCCATTTCACTGCAAACTTAACTAAACCTTTCATGACATTGGAGGGAGCATCTTGGACACCTCCTCTTATGCTTCACCTCTGTTTTTCCTTTTTAGACTAAATCTTCCTGTGAGGGCACTAAAATAGCGGGAAATGCCTTTAGAGTTCTCCAGTTCTGCCTGCATCAAGGCATTTTAGCCAAGTTGCTAATTAAAGAGAGAAGCCAGAGCAGCTCTGAAGTCCAGCTGTTCCTGCAGGTGCCCAGGGGAGCCCTCCAAATGACCTCTTTTTGGTTCCTAAGGATATGGATGTGTCTGTTTTACAGATCTTCTGCTTCTCTTCCCGTTTCCTGTGCAGGTGACCTGGATGCCCCCTCACATCAGGGGAATTTCCTGGGACAATCTCATAGTGGTATTTTTGCTGGTGGTGGTGCCCAGCACTCCCATGCCCTGTGTCCATGTGGTTTCCAGAGGGGATCCCAGAGACCCTGTGCTCTCCCCAACCCTGGCTTCTCTTACTAAGTGCTGGAGCAGCTCTTGCTCTAGAATGGGCCTGAATTAAATTCCTTTCTATTTTATTTATGCATAAAAAGAGAGGAGTCTTTTCTTGGTGACTTTCCCATAACAAGGCAGATGATTTTGCTTTGGGTTATGGATTGTCTGCTGGAGCTTGATGATGCTGCAGAGATTTATTGAGCTGCAGTTGCCATAATAAAATCTTCACCTTTGCCCAGATCTCCAAGCCTACCCTTTCCATAAGTTATGCAGGATTACAGGACGACTTAAGGGAAAATTACTCAGTATTTCTCTCTGGGCTTGGGTCACTTCCCATCCATGACATCTGTTGTCAGCTTTCTTCTCCATCACCCGAAGCCCAGAACCTCAACCTCTCACTGATGCTAATAGACTCACCTCTTGGCTCCAGCTCAGCAGCAGGTGTGCTCAGGGTTTGCTTCCATTGTCATACTCTGAGCCTTGTGGAAGATGGTCCTTCAAGAAACTGCCTGCTTACCCTCCAGGCTGAATATTGGAGCAGAGAAGGAAATAAAGATTAGTTATCTGTTGGTATGAATGTACTTCTGCAGAGTGTAGGTGGTTACTCTATGGAAGGACTTCTGTTTATCACCTACATGAGGCCTGCAGTGCCTTCAGAGCACCCTTCCACCCACATTTTCAAACTGCAGGTCCAGGTGTGCTGTGTATTTTTGATAATGTGGCACAATGTGGTTTTTTTTTTTTTTTCCTTTACCCATTCCCTTTTGCTTTTGGCAGAGGGAGATCTTGAGGTTTTCAGGTTGCTTTCCCATCCTTCTCTCCTGTGTTCCAGAGATGATCTTTAAGGGCTGGTGTTCTCTGCCAGCATCTGTTCCACTGGCTTCACACTCCCCTTGGTGTTTTAACCCAGGGGTCCAGCTTCAGACCTGAAAGCTTGCTACAACTCTCATCTGCTTTTCTGCATTCCCTTGTTACATAGTCCTTACCTGTGAATAGTCCACACAACTATTCACCAACCACATTAGGCATGCATGTATATACATATATATATATGTATGTATGTATATGTGTATATGCATGTCTCTGTCTCTATATGAATATATATGTGGTAATACTCAGGAAACCTCTTTGCCTGCTTTCTCCCGTTTTGCTGCTTCTACAGCAGTAGCCACCTTGCCTCTGTCTGATTTTTGTCAGCACCCTTGTACACGGTGTTTTGTCTACTTGCTTTCTGAGCTTCTCAAAGGGTGCCAGTGGATTCCCAGGTATAAGTGCAAGTTATTTCTCCAGAGAGCTGCAGCACTCTGTTTTAGTAGTTACAAAAGTCTTTTGTCTTGGGTTAGCAACTGGGAATTAAGATAATCAAGTAATCAGCATAATGGCTTTGGAATTATCACAAAAAGCAGTCCCACATCTCTCCCACTTCTCCAGTTTACTGGTAGTGAGTTACTGGTTTAATCCCAGTTGAATTTCAATAAACCCTTGTGGGTTTTAACCTTCCCCACAGTACTTCCTAGCCCAAATGGTTTTCTCTGCCCTCTGGGATCCATCCTGCAGTTCCTGGCACAGCTCCCAGACCTGCTGCATTAGAGGAGATTTAGGGGGGCCGGCGGTGCCTTTGTGGGATAACAGTGGGCAAGAGGCTTGTGTCAATGTGCCAGCTCTCAGTCAGCTCAGGAGAAAAGCCATTCTGTCAACTGGCTGAAAGCACATCAAATCCCAGAGGTAATTAGCTGGCTGTGAGGGCATTTGTCGTGCAGCGCGTGTAGGTGCTTGTTTGGGAGGGAGGGACACGGAGCTTGGCTGGATGGAGAATGTCTGACATTCACAGCCCTGCAGGGGAACAGGGTGTTTCTAAGAAAATTGCTCCAAGTGTTCTAGGATTTCACCCCTTATGGAGCACACCTGCATGCGTGTAGGGGACTGCCACGTGTGTGTCAGCCTGGAGAAGCCCTCTGCAAACAGGGGAGATTTACCAAAACCCAAGCTGACTGCTCCAACACCGAGGGCTTTTTTTGGCTGTTTATTTGATGAGTGGTAGGATTTGAAAAATACTTGGTTTCATTTCAGAAGTTTGGTAGAGATAACTGTGCTGGGAGAGTGCTGCTCTGGGCAGGGCAGTGAGGAGGTGGAGGTGTGACCTGAAACACAAAAAAGAAATCAAATCTGATTTGTCCTGATACAACATTGAGAATCCAACTCAGGTCCTCTTAAATAATGTAGTCACATAAAATTTGAAGCACTTCACAGTATAGCCCATCATTTTTGGATTTGATAGCTCTGTATTATGTAAAGAAGGGATCAAAGATACCATCCACCCATTTTTTTTCTTGCCTTTCTACCTTTCAGACCTAAGTTTGTGAGACATGCTGGGAAAAAACAAGAGCAAGAGGGGAAGAACAATGTATTTTATTTCAGAATGAAGTTTTATATAGCCTCCTGTCTCTGCTTGTCATCCAGTTAGATAAATGAAGCTGTAAAAATGGGAATATGTTGTTTTCCTTGGAGGAAGTAAAATGAAAAGCTCTGGAAGATGCAGAAATGCTGAGATACACTCCTAACCTATGTGTGTGTTGTAATAATGTATAAATGTTACGGGCTGGGGAAAGTTTCTGCTACACCACATTCCAATGTCACTTTTTTCTCTGCTCCAGGAACCCCAGTTTGGTTCTACATGCAAATTGCACCTATAAGAAATGAGCATGAAAAAGTGGTTTTGTTCTTGTGCACTTTTAAGGATATCACTTTATTCAAACAACCGATCGAAGATGATTCAACAAAAGGTAAACATGAAATACGTTGTTATTTTTTGTAAATGATAGAAGTACATGCTTGAGCTCAGACCTGTCACAGGGATGTGCCATGTCTGTGATCTGTGTCTTGAACTGAGGAAATGTTTCATGACCTGTCAGAGTTTCAATTCCACTCTCCTAAATTATTTAAAAAAAAAAAAAAGATAAATTACCATGATTGGAAATTTCCTACCAGTCTTTTTCTAGAGTCACAAGCCTTCCTTTTTCTTTGTAATTCACTTCATCATCACTACAGCTGGCACTTTCTAAAAATTACGTGGTTTTGAGTGGTTTGGATGTTATGTTGTTTTGGGAGATCTTTCTGTTATGGGACAGGTGTCATCTTTTCAGGAAAAAAATAATTCCAGCTCCTTGTGATGAGATACTGATATTTCTTTCCTCTTGGATGTGAAATGCAAAAGAAAGAGCCTGCTTGAGTCATTTATTACTGCTCAGGAGTGATGACTGCATGGCAGTGGGCATTGTGCTTGTTACTTATCAGCTGCAGGGGAGGATTTTGTTGAAATGCTCTTGTCCCTGCACAGCCCATGGCCAGGCCTGCAGCCTTGCAGGAGAAATTGGTGGGGAAAGGTACAGAGGACCTGGCAGCATCATCCTCTGCTTTAGTTACAAGACACGTGTCTTGTGTCAGGTTTACATGTGTATTGCTTTGGGTGAAACAATGCATGCTTACATAAAGAAGGACGTTATCCACATCTCTTGGAAGCTGCCTCCTGATGATTAATTCTTTACTATGTTTTTCCCTTCACGCTTGAAGGGGGCTTGATATCTCACTCCAAGCTGGTGTGCTCTAAGCCATCTTCCTTAGCATAAAGTTCGTGTCATTTGAATGCAAACAACGTTTCAAGTAATTTCTTAATATCTAGATAGCACTTATTACAAGTGTTTGGATAACAGAAAAGTCAGTTTATAAAGGCAGACTTAAAACGAAAGGCTCCCCTCCGAGCTGACACTAAATATGACAATTTTTTTTTGTCTAGAGAGTATTATCCATAAAATTATAAGATCCTGATACAGGAATACCTTCTCAGCCATCATAAACTTTACTGCCTCTACAATTTAGCTAGCAACCTGCAAATGTTCTTTGTTTCACTTTCAGCTCCATAATGTGGAATTTTTCTGCCTGGAAATAATCTGAATTTTTTAGGCTAAATGCCAGTTAATTAAAAAGACTTTATAGGTATCTGAAGGCATGGGACTGGCTCCTTGCTGCAGTGTATGTATTACATAGTGTGAGCTCATCAAGGAAAAGCCAGTTTTTGCAAGAATCTGGTTTCCTATTTTGATGCTTTCTGGGGGAACCAAGATGTATCTGACATGGAACCAGCTCCCAAAGCCCACTTTACCTGGCTCTGCCCCACTTCCCACAGGACTGAGCTGCACTGAGGAGTGTTTGACTGCAGCAGGACAGAGAAAACATTCTGAAGGTGTCTCTCAGATGCAGAAACGATGACTGTTGCTTCCTGTGGATCCTCAGCCTGGGAGTTCCAAACTGAGCTGCCTCCCCTGGGTAGTAGGGATGTGCTCCAGGGGCTGAGCTCTTCCCCTCCCCATCTTGTGGCTGAGGAGGAACAGAACCCATGTGGCATCCAGAATAGGAATATATGTTCCTATGGGAAAGAGCAATAGCAGTGAAATGTGTGACTTGTGTGCTGCTGCTGTGCAGTGAATGGCACCATTAGTTAAAATGCCAGGTACTAATGATGGACATCACAAAATACTGCCCTCAGCAGCCAGAGAGGTTTGGCTCTGTGTCTAGAGAGTGCTTGTATCAGTTAAAGTCATACCCTAAAAACCCCAAAACTCAAACAGAACATCGCAGGGGCAGCGCAGCCACATCTCCCAAGTGCATTAGAAGCATAGGATTGGAGCCTTAAGAATCTGCTCAGGGTGCTTTGATTAGAGCATTGATTAGCATTGATCAGTGCCTCCAACAAACCTCGTAATTACAAACCACTGACCCGATTTTTCTTCTGCTTTTGCATAAATTAAAGTTTGTCTTGTGCATCCTTGATGTAAGGAAATCATATTCAAATATTTGCACCACTTTACTACAGGGGTGGGAAACCAGCACTGTTGCATTACCCTCTTTGCCTCAGCTGTGTGGATCTCTGGGATCTCATGGCACTGGGATCACAGTGGTTTTGTGTCAGACATGGTGCTATGAGAGATACATAATTCAGTGTCCCTGCAGATAACATTACAATGAGCTCAGAAGCTGCCAGGCCACTTTCTTTTTGAATTATGAGATTTGTAAACATAGACGTTAAAATTTAGTGGAGAATTTTTAAAGCCTTGTGAAAAAGGGTTTCAATAAAGTACTGCTGTTGAGTGCTGGGATTTGCCACTGAAAGGGCTATTTTTTTTTTTTTTCCTTTTTAAAAGAAGGATATTTCTTCAGAAATTCTGCCAGGACCATGCAATACATAATACATAAGTAACTATGGTGCAGATGAGTTACTGTGTATTACTTACAGGAGCAGTAAATTTGAGATAAAAAATTCAGCAGAAATAAAATATTGATGCTATTATGCAATAACCTCTCCATACCAAAACGTTCTGCACTGTTCAAAGGTGTGTTGCTTTGTTGTGAAGCTTCAGTGTATCACACTCTGTGAGGTATTTAAATCATGCCAATGGGTGTATCTACCCTGCAGAGTGTCTGCATGTCCCCATTCCTGGAAATACCTGGTTGGGTTGGCCAGATCTACTTGCAGTGGCTGCCGTGGGGTTGGCATCTCGTGGAGACCTTGCCAGGGAACAGCAGGTTTGGGGGACAGGGAGTGGTGCTGAGGATGCAGATCTGCCCAAAAGTGTCGAGCAGCTTGTCAGGTTTGTGAAAACAGGACAGACAAATGAAGCAGTTGTCTTACTACAAAGCACATTGCCAGGGTAGGGTTTTTTTTTCCGATGTGGGCCTAAAAACATGTTTTTTGAGTGCCAAAAATGCAACTGACTTCACGGGGACAAGCCCCGTGCGAGCAGAGGGACTCAGAGGGACACTGTGACAGATGGTATCTGTTTCTGCTTACCTGTGTGCTCACCACTTGCTCTGTTAATGCTGAAACGAGGAGGAGGAGGAGGAAGAAGGAAGGAGGAGGGGGCTTTGCTTGCCAGAGGGAGTAAAAGTAATGAAAATTTTCCCCAGGCTCACCCAGGAGGCTGTGAATTTGCTGCAGACCAGAAAGCTGTTGAAACTTACTGGACTGTAAGCAAGACTGGAGAAAAGGGATATTTAAAAGCTACCTTCCTCTCATAAAATACAGTGACAAAGATCAAAACCCTTGTTTTCTGAGAGGGTACAGGCAGTGGACACTAAAGATTGGACTGACTTGTTTTCTTGTTACTCGTGCTCGGATCTATTATTGCTGGGTGATGCGTGGGAGACCTATGATGTATGGCAATGTAACAGTGACCAAAAGGTGCTGTGGAAAATTACTTTTAAAAGTGTCTAACAAGTCAGAAGTGTCAAAACCCCCCAGCAGCTCCAGCAGAAGCAGCAAAAATGATAAGGGAAGGAAGGATCAGCGGCCTGGTTGATGTGTTCCCTCCTGGGTGAAGGTGCCTCTGGCAGCTGTGCAGGTCTGGAGGGAAGAGAAAACACCCTCCATTGGTTTGGTTTTTGGTTTATAGTGCCCCAGCTCCTGAGCCAGTGGCTGGATGAGCTGTGGATGGGGGCAGTGTGGAAGAAGAAGAGATGTGAGAATTTGTGATGAGGCAGGAGGCGATGGATGCCCTTGGTGGTCACTGGGCCAGTGCCTTATTTTCTGGTGGAGGAGCTGTGCTGTGTTTGTCTGATCTCTCCTTCTTTCCTTCTCCTGCTCCTCTTTGCTAATGGGAATATTTGTCTGATCTGGATTCTGTAGCAAGCAGCAGGTCCCACCTGGTGGCAGAGGGCCAGATCCCCAGGTGTCCTGGCTTGAGGCCATGCACAGCAGAGGGGGAAGGCCACTACAAGCATATGAAAGATTGCATTATGTATTTTCTTCAAGCAAATAAAACCCAAAGAATCTTTTTTTTTAATGTTTGTACCATTGTCGGTTCACAGTTGGATGCTTTTATCAGCTTGCTGAGCTTTTATTCTGTCTTTACCCAATGGCCTTTTAAAAACATCTGAAGACTTTAAATTCCTCCAAGGACACACAGTGGTAATAATCTCATGTTTATTTGTCAGGGAAAAAATGAAGCCATTTTTCTGGGCCCTAACTATTAGGAGGGCGAATGGGGCCACTTAAAATGTTAACACCATTTGAAGCCAGGCGTGCTCTAGATTCTATTGAACAGAAAGTTTAAGTATAGAAAAAAAAAAGACTCCATAACAGTGGTGTTTCACTTAGTTGTGCAATGTTTTTATTCCCTTTGTTATCATCAGTGAAGAAAAAATGTGGCCTTTAGGTAAACCTAGAATGGTTTTTTTTGGTAGGATTCTCCCTGGTTATCTGGAGTCTCTGTGGAGTTAAATATCAGGCTTGTCACGTCTGGAGTGATGGGGAAATTCTAGTGAATACTGATGGAATGTTGAATCAGGATGCAAAGTTGTGTTAATGAGACCCCTGCAACTCAGGACTGTGTGCTGTTAACAGATGGGATCAGGTGATGGCACAGCAGGATCCTGAAGTTGCTTTTTGGTTTTTTTTTTTCCTTTTCACTTGATAGACCCAGACTTTGATAATCAAGTCTGTCTGGGACAATGCTGTAATGCTTCCAGTGATATAACTCTTTATGGTTATATAACTCTATATAATGATACAACTCTATCTCAGAGTGTGACAGAGCTATAAAAAGTGTAGTAGTTGCAGAAATACGCACTTATGGCTTGCTAATCCTTGCTAAGCCTATAATTCTGGTCCTTTTTTATCTTTAATAACTGCAAGTTATTAAGCATATGTAACTAGTTGCACATGGGAACTTTTTTTCCTTGAGGGGGTATCAATCCTGGTGATAATAGAAGAAGTGGGTGGAGGGATTATAGCATGAAAATAAGGTTTCTACCTTTAGCTGAAGCACAGTGTACCCTGTTGAGTACATCACCTTGACAGTAATCCATCACAGTAATTTAATAGGTTACAATTTGGATATCCTTAACGTGTTTTGATTGCACTTTCTGTGGCTGTAATAACAAGGGTCTCATTGCAAGAGAGACCCACTTGTTCTCATGCTGTTTCCTTTTGCTGTGATCCGCAGTTCCACTGCCTTCCAGGTAGCAAGGAGATCACCTCCATTTCTCCATTCTCCCCTGGCTCTAGAGTGCAGCATCCAGGGACTCCTGGGCTGGGAGAAAGGACTTTGGTGTGGGGGGATGACAAGAGAAGTGGTCATTTGCCAGGACACCAGGTGTGTTCTCAAGTGTCAAGAGCAGACAACTCAGTGCAATGATGCTGAGAGATAGTCTCTCTTAGTATTTAGATAGTTAGACAATATTTAGATAAAAAACTATTTTAGATAGTATTTGAAACCATAGATGTGGGATAGGCACAGCTTGCCAGTAACCAGGAAGACCTTCCAAGGTTGCTTTTTTCCTGTTCCTGCAGGACAAGCATCCCTGTTACTCGTCCCTGTTATGTCTTCAGTGACGTGCTGCTGGCACTTTCTGCAGACACTGCACAGGCTGAATAGTCACAGAGGGAGTTGTTTCTTCACTTTCAGGAGTGGTGCTCCAAGGCCTTATTTTCACTCCCCCTTCCCCCTCTGTATCATTTCTTGCTTTGCTATTGCTTGAGACCCACCATGATGAAGAAGAGGGAATTTCCATATCCAGGGTTGTTTAGTTTCCCTCACAGAAATGAAGTATTTTTTTTTCTGAATCTGATACAGCCTTTGGAGCCCTTTGTGTGCTCCAGTAGCAACCCACCAATGCACATTAACTGTCTGCAAGTTTCTGGAAGTTTAATGTGCAATGAAAATGAAATCCCATTGAAATCAAATCTAACCCTGTGAGAAATTGAATTAAACTGGAAGCTGATCTTTAAAGCAGCAACTGTTTGTAGATGGATACACTTTGTATGTAGAAAACTGAACACTCATCAGCCAAATTTAAAACGTAGTGGAGTTTAAAAGTCTGATCTGTCTAACACAGGGCATTCCACTTCACTAAGTTGCTCCTCTGCTGAACCCATGAACTTGTGTGTAACTAAACTATCCCCTCCAGGGAGGCATCCAGTATTGATTTAGAAGAGGCTGAGCATCCACTACATTACTTAATATTTTTTGTGCTTCTCCATTACACTTTTGGCATTAAAGAAGTGTCAAATTAGCCTGGCTTTGGCTTCTTGCAGTGGCATCTTCTTACGTCTTTTTCTCCCACTGTATTAAGAAAGTCCCACTAAGGCATTTACACATATAATCAGCTCATCACTGCGCCTTCATTTGATAAAGTAAATGAGTTCAGCTCCTTAAACCTCTGTCTAGACTGAATTTGGAGGTCTGGTGATGGCAGATACATGGATGTTTTAGCTGCCCTTTAATCCAGCTCATTGGCAGCAGTAGGGATGAAGCTGTGGTGGCCTGGATTTCAGCCTCTCAGGTCCCCAGCCAGTTTCTGCAGCAATTATTGAGGCCAGGTGGGTTTCCAGCTAATTCTTTGTTATTGCCCATTGCTCAGCCTCTCCAAGCCCAGTCCTTACTGTTATGTATCCAAGGAGCAGGTGACTTTTTGCCAAAGCCATTTTCATGCTGAGCTGCTCATCTACCTTTGGATCCTTTTCAGAAGTGTTCTTTGCTTGGGACATTTCCCCCTCCTGTGCTGGCATTACAATTTGCATTGCTTTTCCCTAGATGACTGTTCTCCGTTTAAGATGTATTAGTGGCACGTGCCCAGTTGTCAAGCGCATCCTCCTGCTTGACTGCCCTTGCTGCTGTTTAACATCCCTCTAATCCTCCTGTCATTTGACACTTCTATCAGTCATTTTATAAGGACTTTCAAACCCTGGAGACAAACACTGAATAGAATGCCTGGCCACTGGGGTCCAGAAGGCTCCCAGTATTAAATTTTTATGATTTTCCAATGCTCCTTGTTTGATACTTGCCAAGTAGCAAGTTCTTCACCCATTTAACCTGTAATTTACTGAACTGCATGGTCTCAATATCTCATTGAGAGGGTCACACAGGGTCAATTTGGTGAAGATTGCTGTGCAAGAGGCTTTGGCCACTCTGTGCCTCTGGGGTGATTCAAATGCAGAACCAGGATGAGGTGATGTGATGGCATGAGCACTTTGCTATCTGACCAACTCCTAAAAGCCAGGTGACTGAGACTTACAGTAATTAGAATTATGGTTTTTTTCCCTTCTTCCCAAAATTTGCGCCTGGTTTTTTTAATACCTGAAAGTAATTCCCCAGTGGCCCTGTGCATGTGTATAAAGTTTAGCTTTATTTGCAGAAAAGTGAAATGTAAGAACCTGGGCACCGTACATTTAAGGCTATTTGAGAAATAAATTAAAAAAATATATTGTAATTTTAAAATGTCTACCAAGTGTAGTCTAAAGTTATATAAATCTTAGCTCTTCTTATCAGTAGATCTCAAAATGGCTTGCAAATTAGGCAATTAGCATGATCTTCATTTTAAGGAGGAGAAACTGAAGCTCAGAGAGGTAAAATGATATGCCCAAGATTACCCATTAGTTCTTCATCCCTGCTGAGCTCCCCAGTGGTTGCAGTGGGTGGATGGTAGCTGGGAAGACAACATTGAGCAAGAAGGGAGGTTGGATGTAAAAATTGTCCCAGGAGTGCAGTGCATTATCAGACAGTGGAACACACAGAATTTCAATTCCGGAAATTTATCCCAATATTTTGAATTTCATTTTAATAGACTCTCAGTCCAGAAGTATTTTTAGTGCATCATGGGAATGATTGAACATTGTTTGACTATTAATCTGTTTATTCAGGAATCCTGTTTATCCCTCTCTCTCTCTCTAAAAATCCAATACTGGGATTATTAAGTTTTTCAAAGAGACAGTGAACTCTTTCAGACATACTTTGCCTGCAGTAAAGAGCAAACAGCCAGGCATTGTAATGATTTTACTGCTTGAAAATCTAGAAATAGCTGGGATTTATATATGCTATTTATGCCAAAGGATGATCCATGTTACCAGTTGAATTCCACACTTCCTAACTCTGAGCAGTGCTAGTGCTCTTTGCTCTTGTGGCTATGTCATAAATTATATATTATTTAAGCATTATTGCATGTTAACTGTTTCGTGCTTCACAGTGAGATCAGAACAATCTTTCCATGGTTGGGATCTGTTCCCTGTGACCCTGCAGGCAGAAATCAACACAAGCACTGCTGGAATTGCCCTCTGCAATTGTTTTTTGCACCCAGAATATAATTCTTAACCCAGGTGTTTTCCCTGCAGTCTAAGGTAGGGGATAGTTCCCTGTTGCACTGATTTAAAAGTCATCATTATTTAAGACCAGACAAACCCTGACAAAAAGGTTAATTGCAACCCAGTAGAGCTATACTAATGCTTTATTAGGGGGAACTAGTCATGTCTAGGTTTTTCAGAGCAAGTGCACTATAAAGGACACTAACATTTCACCTTGAGATTTTAAACTCTTCATAAACTTTGATGTATGAATTTAGCTTTAAAATAATATAATATAGTTTATGAACGAAATATTTTTTTTTAGTGTGGCTGCTAGCTGGGTGGTTAGATCTGTATTTGGAACTGTACACAAACTCAGTCAGAGAGACTGCAAATTTTCAACTGCTAATTAAATTGTGGTGAGAGTTCTAAGGGTTTTATCCTTTGCATATAGTTATATCTGAAAATATTTTCTGTTTTGTGAGCTTTGTGAGATTGGAAATCCTTCTGATTCCAAGGTTTTATCTCCACATAACCTTTAGGATAGAGTCTTAGATGTCTGTTCCAACCTAAATGATTCAATGATTCTGTGTCATCCCTTCCAGCATCACTTCTGCTTGGGGAAGCCTCCCCTGTTGCACTTTCTTTGGACAGCTTTTACTCTGGTTCTTTTTATGCTCTGCCATACAGTGCAACAGCATCTTGGTCCTGGCTGGCATTTCTGCTTACCCAGGGAAGGCAGCAGAGACGAGGAGGGGTGTTGGAGATGGATGGGGGTGTTTGTGTGCTGGATCCATCCGCAGGGTGTGTTGTTGGGAAGAAGGTTGGTGACCAGAAGGGCAGAGAGAGGTCCCTGTGGCCGTGCAAGGGTGCAGCTGGCAGAAATGTGAAAATGTGAAGTCTCTAAATGAGTCTGGAAAGGATTTTGCACACAGAGAAAGCAGCGAGTGCGGCGGTGGAGGGGAGGTTTTTGGAGAGCAGCTGCCACAGAGCTGTGCCTGTCCCAGCTGTCCAGGGTAAAACAGAAGGATGGATTTGGGATCCCAGGGAGAAAGATGTGTGGGCATAATACTGGTCTGTTTGGAGAAGTAGCTGATGGAAAGGCACATACTGTAGTGAGTAGGACAGTTTGGGCTTTCTGGTGGTGGAGGGACAATAGTGTCAAGTTCTAACCTGGAAAAACAATTTCCCCCTCAGGCACCATCTAATTTCTGTAGTGGTGCATGAACCTAGGGAGTGGCTGAGTGAGATCCTCAGATGCTTTTGGAAAGCCTTTCCTCCTCTGAGGAGGTGTTCAGGTGCTCTGTCTGCTTCACCTGACTATTGCCTACCTTCCCCCCCATGCTCCTGCACTCCCCCAGGCATCCTGTCACAGCATCAACAGCTTCAACCAATGTCACAGCACCTGAGGTTTAGAAAAAACACCTATTTAAAAAAAAAAAAAATTAGTTCTCCTGTTTTTATTTCTCTTTAGAGAAACCTCTGGCTCAGCTGTTGTGTGAAGGATGCCACAAAGTCACCTCTGTCAAATTGGCAGTCCTTTTTAGGGCAAGAGACATGGAGAATACTTTGTGGATGTAAAACATTTAATTGTGTCTAAAATACATGGAGGAAGAAGAAAGTTGCATGCCTGGAAGGGCAGTGTTACAGCTGGGCCAAGGCAGAGACTAGTTTAGCTCATGTCTATTGGCATACTTGCTTTATGTCCTATTCCTGTAACTGTTAAACCTCCAGTTTGTTGTGACTGCAGAAATTTTAATGTGAATAATGGATAGACACAGGGAAATATTTTGCTCAGTTCCTGTTTAAGAGATCTTTGTTTTGGATCCTGAGAATAAATGCAGATCTTGAGGGTTGTTTTTTAAAGCAGGGGAACAAATGCTTTTTGTTTTGTCCCTGAATGAGAAAGTAATTAAAGAGAACCAGGGGAAACAATCATTTTATGTGTCTGCTATTCCAGAATTTTCCATTCGAGGTAGGTCACGTCTTTGTCTGGAACCACCAGTTTAACTTCTTGTAAGGAGGAGCAGCTGCTGGCCTGACCTGGTGTGTGATCTGATGCTGCTGCTACTTTTTTCCCCAGGAATCTGAGTGCAATGGTGCGAGTTCAGGGTGCTATTTTTCAAGTGGTGCTCTGGAATAAAGACACAATCCAGCTGAGCTGAAGAGAGCGTCAGAAGTGTTGTATTTTCTCACGAGTACGGTTTTGTTTCTGCCCCTCTTGCACCTGCTATTTGCGCAGCTCATTTACTCCTTCCAGACTGAAAATATCTGTGAGGACAGGCGGTCACTAATACTTGGGATAAAATTATCATTCTTTTCAAGTCTCTGTCTATAGAGGAAAAGAAAGGAGAGAATCGTTTGAAGAAACATTGACAGCAGTAGGCAGCTATGCAAATTTTCCCTGGTCTATTTAAACATACACATCGGTTTTAAATATAATTCTGAACTTGTCTAGTCTACAACAAGGTCAAGAAACAGAGACATGTACCCTGTGCAGATTATTTCAGACACGAGGCAGCCTGTATACATTTTCACCTTCCCACTCATAACCCAGCATGTTGCTGTTGCTGTGTTTTTTATTCTCTTGGGTTGTAAATAGGAAACAAAAGAACCAGGTACTTTTTTCACACTATTGCAGATGGATAGATTGGAGCAGGTAAAATAATGCTGGACTTGGTGCCGAACTGGAGAAAAAAGTCATGTTAGTGTATTCTGTGCTTCCAATATCCCGAATCATGGGCTTCACAGGGCTGAAAGAAATGTGAAAATGTGACGTCTCTAAATGAGGCTGGAAGGGTTTTGCAAAAGTTCTGCTCTGGCACAAAGCAAAGCTTTGGTCAGGGTGGAGAAAGGACATGATGAAATGGTTTGTCCTGTGAAAGGAAGAGGTCAGACCAGATGAGCAGAGTGGTAACCTTGAATGCTAAAATTGTGGCTTCTTTCTTTCACATGTCATTGATGATCTCACATGGTAGTAAAGGAGGATTTGAAAAAAATCGTAGTTTTTCCTTTTTTTTTATTTTTACAGCAAAAGGGTTGCTGTTGTCTGGTATGCAGCTTACTGCTCCATCTTGCAGGACAGATGCTTTTCTTACCTAAAACAGTGACAAGGGATTTCTTAACAGTTCTGTTTTTATAAGAGAGGCATTTTAAACCCCGTATTTTTATGAGTGGGATCTCTCAGCCTGCAAAGCACCATGACAAAGGATTTCTAGAGAGTACATGAAGCCATCACCTGTCATTGCCAGCTCCTGACTCTTCTCTAAATCCTCCTCTAGCTGGACACAGTACTGCAGGAACTGGCCTCACCAGTGAGGAGGAGATGGGAGGGTTCACCTTCCTGGACGTGCTGGTGGTTCTGTGTCTAATTCAGCCAAGGATTTCCAGCATGGACACGTTCAGCTTGGACTCTTGGGAATCCCCAAAGCATTTTCTGCCAAACCACTTTCCAGCATGTATTGGTGTAGGGGGTTGTGCTTCCTTAGGTACAGGGCTTTGCACTTCTCCCTGCTGGTGTTCCTGTCAGGAGTTGGAGTAGCTGACAGCCCTGAGATGTGAGCGACTGGGGCTGTATCCAGCAGTTTGTCTGGGGTGGTTTTGGCTTTGCTGAGTACTTTTCCATCACTCTCATATCAGCTGCGAGGCAGGATGACATAATAAAGATTTGGGACTGGGCCATATTTGTCCTTCTGGACCACAGGGAAATATTTTTCCAGGGGAAGAAGACAGTGACTGTGTGCATGTGTCTGTGAGTACCTGCCCAGGTCTGGAAGTGGATGAACACCTTCCTGGAGGAGAGCTGCTCTCTTTCCCTGGTTCTTGCTGTGTGTTTGCAGTGACCCAAAAGAAATCACCCGGGTGCACTGTGGCCTCCAGCAATTACTAGAAATGCTGGGGCAGAGCTGTCATGATGCTGTTACCAGGCTCACTTGCTCCTTGAAATTGCTGGTTTAGAAAGATAAAGAACAGTTCTGACTTCTGTCTTAAAGGTGTCTCCTTCCTGCAGTTTTATAGACAATTAGGAAAAGAAAAGGCACAAGGATTTTTTTCTAGAAATTAATAGTTCATAGATCACTGTAGTCTGCCTTGACCTTGTTTAATACAGAAAGTGCATATTCCTAATTGAATATCCCGGTGAGCTTCAGAGGCATGAGACATATCCAAAGCTCACATTTCAAGTTTACATTTGAAAAGTTAATAAAATGCTTCTATTTTTTACCTTTTCCCAGTGAATTTTTTATGTGCATTTTTGAGGTCATGTATAAATAGCCAGACACAAACGTTTGTGCAGTGCTGGTGGCGTGTCATGATATTTTGAGCTGTTCTGATTGTTAAATGATGAACAGTGGATTTACATTTGTGTGATTACGATATGTATGTGGTAAATGGTAAAGCTAAGTTGTACATAATTTTTTTTCTTGAAGTTTTACTGTCTTTTCTGTTCCCTGCTCTTTATTTCATCTCCCTCAGGGCTTCCCTTAACTTTCCAAGTCCCTGACTCCTAACAGCAAAAGGCATTTAAAAATAAGCCTAGCATTGGCACAGGTTGCCCAGAGAAGCTGTGGATGCCCCATCCCTGGAGGTGTTCAAGGCCAGGTTGGATGGGGCTTGGAGCAACCTGGTCTGGTGGAAGGTGTCCCTGACCATGGCAGGGGTTTGAAACTAGATGATCCTTAGGGTCCCTTCCAACTCAAACCATTCTGTGATTCTATGATGATTCTAAAGTAGAAATGTTGTGTTTCCTTTCTCAGATGTGAGTATTTCCCCCAATTTTCACCTGCTCAGCATTCAAATTAAATGAAAGTTAAACCTTCTCCTGAACCCTTTTCCTGTCCATAACTTGTTTGATATTTTATCCACACCTCTCTGGTAAAAAAATGACATTATACCTGGCTAAACTGAATGTTGAGCATCTCCTTCGGTGTCCTTGGGAAGATGCTTCCTTCCTGAAGATACTTGGATTTTCAATTTTCCTGCTCAATCCTGAGGTGCTACACTGCTGAAAATCCTGGTGTTTTCTTTGCTGCACCCATCTACCCCATCCACTGATGCATCCACACCATGACATTTGGGTGTTTTTCCAGCAGGAATGACTTGGTGACACGTTCCTGGGTTGGTGCTGCTGTCAGTTACCAACTGCTCCTTGCAGGGTGCTGCAGGAAAATGTTCCTCAGGGGCATCCCAGTGTGTGGGTATCAGGCTACAATTAAAGCAGCTGTTTATCATTAGTGTAATAGCTAAATGTATTTCTTAATGCCATTTAAAATCAAGTTCTTAGTTTTACTTTAAAGGCTTAATGATTTTTGTTTTTTAAGTCTGAAGCATTGCTTCTGGTGCTGTCTTTTATATTTTTAAGATTTTTTTTTGTCCCTGAAGTTTAGTTGAGGCAAAAACCAGTAAGGGGTTGGGGCTGCTCCAGCTGTCTTGAATTAGCAGGAGCCTTCCTGTAGCTGGAGAGGATTTTCCTTCAGCAGGATTTGCAGACTTGGGAAGTCCTTGCCTGAGCTTCAGTGGCTTGGAATTAGATTTCAGCAGCAGAGTATGTCCCCAGAAGGCTGAAAACACGATGTCATCCGTCTAACACAATGTCTCTAGAAGGCAGAAGAAAGAATGTTTGGATTCCCCTCATATTTACCTGTGTTCGCTTTGAAGGAGCAGTATTTTTCCTCTTTTGCAAGGTCTTTAAGCCTGGAGCCTGAAGCTGCTCCGTGCGGCAATTTAGAGAAACTGTTCAGGTCTGAGACTGAATATGGTCGAGCACAAAGGAGATTTACTAGCACTGGATGAGGCCTGAGCAGTTGTGACACGATTTCTGACGTGGTTTCCTTCTTTTCCTGCAGGTTGGACGAAGTTTGCCCGGCTGACGCGGGCGCTGACCAACAGCCGGAGCGTCCTGCAGCAGCTGACGCCGATGAACAAAGCTGAGGTGGTGCACAAGCACTCCCGCTTAGCTGAAGTAAGTGAGGTGGACACCAGCCTGATCCCTTCCTAGGGCAGGGGGGGAAGAAAACCCACCCTAATTCCCCTTGTTAAATTAATATTCTTAGAGGAAAATATTTCCCGACTCTGATTTTTCAGCCTCGCCTCTACTTGTCCTAAAGCAGCACCACGTGGCAAGCCCATGTTTATAGGACAGGTCATAAAAGAACTCTCTGTAGGACACTTTTACTTAAATGGCCTGTGCCGCTTTGGGCAAGTTTGGAAATATATCCTCTGAGAGAAGGCAGGTTACAACCACTCCTCCCCCACCAGGTTCGGGAAAAAATGAATTTTCCTCAAAGGAAAGTGAAACAGATAAAAACTATTTATTTAACAAACACACAGGAAAAGGATAATGATGCTAATTAATAAAACCTCTCGCTCTGCTGAGAGAAACCTGGGAAAATTTCAGAGGCCTTCTGTAGATCTCTCTCTCTCCCCCTCCTTGGAGCTGGGATGGGGTGGTGGGCCCACCTCCAGGGCCAAGGACTCAGTGGAAAGTCCTCCCAATGTATTCTGATGTTGAAACAGTCCAGCAGGGAAAAAGGGAAAAAAACGAAGTCCCAGGAAAACCAAAGTTCAGCTCTCCAGAGGAAAAGGAGCTGAAAAACTGGCCAAAAGCTGGCTGGAAAGAAAGCAAGCCGGGTGCTTCCTCCCGCTCCTCTCGCCGCCGCAGCTGAACGCAGAGAACCTTCTCTATCTCTGTGTCCTTGAAACATGAAAAAAACCTGCAAAACTGCTTTGAAAAAGTACACTTTTCTCTCCCCCCTCTCAGGCTCAGTTTAAAGGCATAGAAAGGCACAAAATTAATTTCTGGGCATAGAACAGCGATATGGGATGCACATCATAAAGTCACCCCAAGACATGGCCCTATTTCTGTGCATACAGTCCTCAGCTTCCTGGCTGTCCCTTGACTTGGCGTGCACAGTGTGCTCCTCTAGGTGCTGTCTCACAGTGATGTGGAACCAGGATTGATGTCCTCGAGTCCCTCTCCCAGGGAAATGGGACTGTCTGAGAAACCTCTTTGGAAGCATCCCTGTCTGGGTCCCCATGGACTCATCTTGACTTCCTTGCCAAGCCATTCCTGCAGTATTTCCCTCATCACTTTTATCTTCAGAACTGATGAAGTGAACTCTCTGGGAGGTTGCAAACATCTCCTTAACAGTGCAGGTGGTGCAACAAGTGAATACCTTCAGGTTAACTGATGAAACAGAGGTACTGCTTTCATCTTCATGTCCATTGGTAGTGAAAAATAAATGTGTCAAAAATGTAAGGTCAAAATACATAGGCTACTGTAAATGACGGCCCTTGTGCCAGAGAATTTGTCCTGTAGAACAGATAGCAGCTTTAAATGTTTGGTGGGGTTTTTTTTGTTGTTGTTGTTTTTTTTTTTTTTTTTTCCATTCCCTTTCTGGTTTTAGTGAACTTTGATAATAAAAACTCAAATAATGAGAATGGAAACCCCCAGTTTTCAGGGGGTGTCAGTGTGATGTTTTCCCCTGAATGATCCCATATTGGTATGGGATAAACGCTAGATTACTGACACCTCGTGCTTTTTAAATTCATGACATTTCAGTGTCCTGTAATTCCAGTTATATCCATTCTTGGTTTAGTCTGGAGAAGGGAAGACAGGAGAAGATACGGTAAAAATATTCAGAAGAGTCTAAAGCAGCTGCATAGAATGAGGGAGGAAATTGTTCACCAGGATTGCTATAGCTAGAGGAAAAAGAAATGGCATTAGGTCACAGCAAGGAAAATTTAGATCAGTCAGCAGCAAAACCTCAGGTAAAGGAGTAGGTGTGCTCAGGAATAGGTGGGGTGAGGTTGTACTCAGGAATTGTTGCTTGGAGAATGTGCAAACTCCTCTCTTAGAAGTAGTTTATGGCTGGAAAGTGCTTTGTAGGCAAAGTGCTGTGAGGAAGGCAGGCTGAGTGGAGGTTCACCATTGCTGTACAGGCCCCATTTTCCGTATTTCTGTGTCTGAGCAGGAACATTATCTTCATAGCTCATCCCTTGCAGAATGTCCTGCTCACCTGATCAGACCTAACAGTTATCAGTCATTTTCATTAGGTGTACACAGGAATAATTCAGTCAGTCTGTGGTGAATGCAGCTGACTAACAAGATACTGTGTATTCTTTGGTGATTTAAAATTAAAAATTCATGCAGCATGAAAGAAATAATCATTATAGTTCAGTGGTCTCCACAGCCACTTGCCACCCACTCACCATGTCAAACTCAGCATGATATTATGTTAAGAATAATAATTATGCTTTTACAGTATCGTGGGAGCTCCCGAGCACTCCACCACCAGAGGCGCAGGGAACTATCAAGCATATGTTGATCGCATTCTGCTTGAGCCCTAAGTAGCTTATTTTTCCAGCTCTAGTGAGAATGTTTCCAGCTCCTGCCTCAGTGAACAAGGCAGGGAACAAACAGGCCTGAAGAAACCAGGGAAAGAAGTCCGAGTGCTGATTTATCGGTGAAGTGTTGGACACTGATGAGTCCAAAGAGATAACTGGAGATAACGACCAAGTTATGAGGCAAAGCCAAAATGGTGTGTTAAGTGCAGGTGAAAATTTTGGCTTTGAAAGAAATTTTCACAAGGCTGCTGTGAGAAAATGATTGTGTCGATCACTGCTTTAATTCCAAGGAAAAACCCATGGATCCACCAGCAAGTTCAGTGTGCCCCAGTGGTTACAGGGGTATAGAAGCGCTGATAGTCACTCTGTCCTGGGCACTGGGGGAGGGACACCTGGAGTTTGATATTTTTATGGGTCTCACCAAGGCTTTGGCATCTGTGGGTGTCTCTGGCAAGTGCCATTGAGACGACACCACTCCACAGAGGGCTTTGTGTTACACTGGAGCTGGTGTGACACGAGGCTGTTGGCAAAGGGAGCAGCCATGGGCTCCTGGAGGTCTCTGCTTCTCTCTCACCACTGCCTGTGTAGTGGGTCCAGTGCTCTTCTGGCCATGGATAAATTTGTGAAATTCTACTGACTCTGTAGAAAACAAATGGCTAATTAATGTAACAAGTTAGTTTTTTGTTGTGTCAGCTCAACTGAATTTCCTTACAGATCGTGATTGCTAAATATGACCTTAGGGAGGATGGGAACAGGTAGGTAGAAGCAGATTTGCATCCCTTCAGCCTGACATTGGCCCAGATTGGACATCTTGGGAAGCCACATCCCCCATCACAGAATGAGGGAGGTTGCTGTTGTTGTCCCTTGGTTATTCCTGAAGAACAGATTTTCAGCAGAGCCAGACTTTTACTGTCTGATCTCAGTACCAGCTTTCTCTTAAAAACATCTAGAAGACAAGACTGCAAAGAATTAATGGAGAATCCCTGTCTATTGTGCTTGAGTTCATATTCTTAGTTGTTACACAGTTTATTCAGAGCCATTTACTCCTCTCCATGGAGGAAGCATCCTATGTTTGATCAATTTCACACATCTGAGGCTGCTGTTTTCCATCTGACTGTCCCTGGACATATGGTGCATCAGCCCCAGTATGGGACAGGTGTAGGGCTGAAATGAGTTTTAAAGTTGCTGTAATTATATATTTTATCCCATACGGACTTCAGATGCCCAAATGTATCCCCAAATGGATCTTTCAGTTGTCAGTGCAATATATTGCCACGTGTGTGTTCCTTTGTGCCTTTGTTTCTTGTGTTGCACTGAGATAAAAGGTAATTTAGATTAGCTGGGAATGCGTTAAGTGACTTCGGCTTTGTTTTTGCTGTGTTTCCAGTTCCACAATTTTACAACAGTGAGAATGCAGGAGATTACAGCCTTATCAGAAAAAAAAAAGAGAAGTAATTACAGGAAATAAAAGAGAGCCCACTAGTGATACTGAGCTTGTGGGAGCAACAACGTTTTGAAGAAAGTAGGAAGGAAGAATGATATTGGCTGGGTGGTAGGGCAGAAGTTGTGCACATGATGCCTCATTTTAGGAGGTTGGCCAGCAAGGCTGGAGTCTGTTTCACCTTTGATAGGGTGTTGCTCTGGCTCAGCAATGGTTTAAAAAAGAGGTCAGGCACAAAGAATTAGTCTCGTAACAATTCCAAGTATGAATACTCATGTTTAGATTAAGTGTTAGGAAGAAACTCTTTACTCTGAGGGTGGTGAGGCACTGGAACAGGTTGCCAGAGAAGCCGTGGATGCCTCATTCCTGGAAGTGTTCAAGGCCAGGTTGGATGGGGCTTGGAGCAACCTGGTCTAGTTGAAGATTCCCTGCCCATGGCAGGACGGTTGGAGATAGATCATCTTTTAGGTCCCTTCCAACCTAAACCATTCTGTGATTCTGTGTTCATAACCGCAGAACATAAGCTGGTGTGGCAGTACCCGAAACCTCTTTATGGAGCCTCTCTTCCCTTGCTGTTGGCATGGTTTCCCCTCAGTCCGTCTTCAAAGACCTCCCTTTTTGCAGGAGTATCCTCAGATGCCATGCTGCTCCCTTTCATTGAGTGATAGCTGCCTCCACACATTCTAAATAAATCAGCTTAGAAACTGCAGGTTGCTTTGCAATGTCCAACGAGTACAGACCCATCTCTGCTGCTCCTCACAGAAATCCCTAAGACCCCTTATTGGATCCTGTTCACTGCAAACAGTAACATTTGCCTCTCTGCCTCTTACAGGTTCTCCAGCTGGGATCTGATATTCTTCCTCAGTACAAACAAGAAGCTCCAAAGACTCCACCACACATTATACTCCACTATTGTGCTTTTAAGACCACCTGGGACTGGGTCATCTTAATTCTAACCTTCTACACAGCAATCATGGTTCCATATAACGTGTCCTTCAAGACAAAGCAGAACAACATTGCCTGGCTTGTGCTGGACAGTGTCGTGGATGTTATTTTTCTGGTTGACATTGTTTTGAACTTTCACACGACCTTTGTTGGCCCCGGGGGAGAGGTTATATCTGATCCCAAGCTCATACGGATGAACTACCTGAAGACGTGGTTTGTGATTGATCTTCTGTCCTGTTTACCATATGACATCATCAATGCCTTTGAGAATGTGGATGAGGTAAGTGACTGTAGTCTGTCTCAAAAGGATTATTTTAATTAGGGATTAATTTAGAAGCTCGTTTCCAGAGAGGCAGCTCCTGCTCTGTGCAAATACAGGGGGCTGGTCTTGAGCTGCTGGGATTTACCAACAAGGCATTCCTGTGTTGGAGAAGAGGTGCCTTATGATTCCAGTACCATGTGTGGATGTTTTCTTTAGTGATGGGGGTTTTAGAATTGCTTGCTTGTCATCCAAAAGCGTTGGTGCAAGTCCCTATCAAAGTGGGTGGGGCCAGTTGGGACATCCCCTGTCGCAGCCTTCCTTGTCAGCTCAGTCTTTGGGCAGTTCTAACCCGTTGCAGGGCTTGATCACAATTCTGTATCTGCTCTGGCTGAAGCTGGTGGCAAATTTGCCACTTATATGAAAATAGGCTCTGAATGAGCACTTTTTAAAATCCGGCCCTAGGATTACCTTTTGAACCAGGCTGTAATTTCTTTCTTTTTTTTTCCTTTTAACATGATTTTAAATGTTTGATTGACAGGGAGATTTATTTCCATTTTTTTTGGTACAATTCTTCAACTTCAGCTGAAATTTGAGAAACTGAGGAGAAAAAATATAAATATCTTAGATGGATGCTGAATTAAAGCTTTTTAACTGCTGAGTGTGTTAACATTTATGCAGTTGAGCTTGTGGCCTAAGCTAATACAGAAAACAAGCAATAACTACAACAAACAGTGCATGCACAAGTCAGTGTAGAGGAATTCATTATTAAAATGCAACTGTAATGGCTTTAGGACTTGTTTTAATTTTTCTCTAGAGCTTTTTATCTTCAGGGCCATAGAGAGAAGAAAAAGCCTCAGTTAATTTTTTAACGTTTTAACAGTTTTTCCTTATAATGTCATTTAGTGGGGTTTTTTGTTTGTTTGTTTTTTAATTCTCAATTCTGCACTTATATATCCTCACTATAGAAAATCCACATTCTTTTTTTTTTCTTTTAATGCAGGCTTTGCTACAAATTTTGTAGAGCTCCTTTAAAATTCCATCCCTGCCTCTGTGCTGAGTTGCATCTTTTGACATTGTTCCATTTTATTTATAGCAAATATGACAGAAGTGGTAATACTTGCAGCTTAAATTCCAGATCCTATGAAGGCTGCCCATCTGAAACCAGGTTGTACAGTAAAGCTGTGTAAGAAGGTGATGTTAGCAAGGTTGTAAATGTAGTACATCTTTTTAAAAAAGATAACCGATTTCAGTCAGAGGAACCTGATTTTTATAAAAAAATGCAGCATTATCTCCTGATTTTTGTGCTCTAATATGTAAAACAAACAGAAAATTTCTGTGCCCAAGCAGTACAGATTTAAAGGATGAGCTTAACCTCTAACATTCACATGGGAAATAAACCATCTGCAATATTTGTGACAGGGAAGAGGATCTTGACACAGTGCATTGTAATTGAGACACACCTAAAGTGGCAAATGTTAATCAAAATGTAATAACAGTAGCAAGGTATCATGAACTCCACTGATCCTAGAGCAGCTGTCATTTCCCTTCAAACAAATGAAACATAACTCCTTTTTAATAAAGAAGCCAACAGTAAGATTCCCTTGTCATGAAGAGCTGTGTTAGGGCTCTGGAGCCTCCAGCAGGTACTGGTGTATATTTATTTGAGTTCAAATCCCTCCAGCTCCAGCTTTCCCTAATGTCTGAAAAGAATTGAAGTGATTTTGAGAACAGGTAGGTAAACAGCCAGCCTTTCCTCCTTGGGTCTACATTTTCCCTTCCCCTTTCCCTGTCTTTCAGGGGAGATCTTTTTATTTTTCTGTGATATGTCTAAATTTGTGACATTTAAGTCCTTTGAGCTGGTCTGTGTGTTCTGGGTGGTTGCAGTTATTAATGCTCTTTATTTGTTTTTTAACATTTATTTTAATGGTACTACTTGTCTGGGATTTGACTTTTTTGCCCCCCAGCAGCAGTGTGTTCAAACACTGTTCACAGGTGAAGAATAAGTAAATCTATAATCTTAATTTGGGAGAGATACTCCGATTAAAAGCAATGTTTCTCATTAGAAAGCAGGTGTTTCCTTCTTAAGGCAAGTAGGAGAGAGAAGAGTTCTTTTGCCTCGTGATTCTGGTAGGTTTTAGCTCTGTGTCTTGGCCCTGGGGTTGGATAAAAGCATTAAAGTTGATGATGGTGGTATTCCAGATAAAGTTGCAGAGAATGAGCTTAGCAGTAAAGACCTTGGGTGCAGGTCCTGGTGCTCTTTGAGTTCTCGGCATAGTGGCGAGGGATGGACTGAAACCAGAGTGAGCAGCCCTAAAAGCCAGCTGAGTGAAAGGTGACATTCCAAATTTCCCTTGTTTTTCCCACATCCAACCCTCGTTGTCCCACATAAAGCATCAAATGCTTCTTTGCTAGTTGTTAAGGAGCTCGATGAGAAGGGGGAATACCATTGCAGGAGGTTTCTTTTCCTCCCTGTGGGCAGATCTCTCACACATAAAGAAGGATATGGCCAAGAAAGTTTGGGATTTTGTCTCGACATTGTAGATGTAGACTGCTCTATGTGATACAGGTGCTTAAAGTGAATGAAGATGCCTTAAGCACCAGAGTGCTATTTATGATGCCAAAATTAAGGAGATAAATTGAAAGATTAACAAAAAAAATCAGTTTGAATAAAGGAAATGTGTGTTTTCTTACCGAGGGTTGTAGCTCTTCAAATGCAGCCAGTCTTGGCCACAGTAGGAATGGTGTCATTTCCCTTGTAGACAGCATTAGGTCAAGGCTGGAGTTCCCACCTGAGGCCAACATGACTTCAAGTCAAAGTTATTTTGTTGTTGAGTGCATGTAGAGCCTCAGCAGAAGGATTTGATGGAGAGGATTATGACACACAAATTGAGAACTGGGGGGGATTAAGATGATTTGAGGAAGAATTAGAGGTGTAGGTTTCCAAGCCTGGAGCTACAGAGCCAGGCTGCTGGAGTCTGCTGAGGGGATTGGGATGTGTGACAGGGAGGGGGAAAGGTAACATAGTGAAAGACACTTTGCACAGCACAGAGTGATCTAAATTGATGTGATGGATGAGGAATTAAGTGGCTACGTGATTTTGAAAGGGTAGGAAAACAAGGTGAAATAGGCTGGAGAAAAATGAACTGAGAGAAAGTGGAATCCTAGTGGGATACCTGATTTAGGAAAGTTGGTAGGATGATAGTCCCAGAAATCAGAAAAATGCACATCTTTTCTAATTGGGCAGCATTTCCTGCACTGAAATATGTTCTGGCTAAAGCAAAACCATACAGAAAACCTTTCCCATATACAGGTGTGAGAGTGGACAGTACAGTACATACTGAGGAATCCAAGCAGTTTTCAAGGAACAAGCCAGAGCAGGGTGTGTGTGCTCAGTCTCTGAAACTTGGCTGATTTTTTTACGTATAAGAGTTCTCTGGAACTTCAGATTTACTCTAAAAGTGTCTGTCTGTCTCTTCTTTCACATTAAGAAAAAAAAAAAAAAGCCACAAAACTTTGGAGTAATGGGGAATATGATGTTTGGATCCAAAGATTTTGGCCCTGTGAAGTTCCTGTTGGTATTAAGCTGTGAAGTGTGTGGTGACTGGAAATTGGTTTTTTGTCTTGGACTTGTATGTTGCTTGTCTAATTTTTCTGCTTTCTAATTTTCTTTTCCCCGAGTAATGAGCTGTATGTAACAACTCTTCCATTGCTGTATGCACCAATTTATAAAATTCATAAAATCATGACTCCCTGCTTTTGAAGCTGGACAATTGTGGTACCTCAAGACGAAGCCTTTGTATGTGTTCCGCCTATTAGAGAGATAAATATCTGACCTTTGTCAGTCTGGGCTACTGAAAGGTTGTTTGTAACCATTTGTTCCATACAAGTCAGAATTATCAGACTCACATTGTGATGAAATTCTCAGCAAATGAGTCTGCAGGTGCCTGAGAATGCTGATCAAATATGGTCAAACTATACACAGCTCCCTTTGGGACCACATACATCAATTGCCATCCCAGGGCACCAGGATGTTGGGCAGGTGTTTGGCTCTTGTCCTTACATGCATTTGAGCCTCCGCAAATGAGTATTTTGAATAAATATTCCCCAAACTAGATGGATGGACAAGCTTTTGACCAAATGGAAAATGAGTCTACAAATTAAGGGTTAAATTCAGCTGAAAAAGCCTCTTACTATTTTGAAAAATAAGATTTGGGGGTTTTTTGGTTTGTTTATTTGTTTGTTTGTTTTCTGGGAATTTTTACTGAGATTCCTGAATTTCTCAGTTTGTCATGAAACAAAACTTAGAAGCTTGATCTCTGCCAGAAACATGGTCCTGAAATGACCTGTCACATACTGTGAAGAAAGGGACACGAAGTCAGGGTGGTACACAGAGATAGCCAAATAGATGGTTTCCAGATGAGTTGTATAAAAGATCCTTTCTGCAAAAATTAATTTTCGCAAGCCAATGGCTGGAAGTGAAAGCAGAGAAATTGAAATGACCTAAACCAAAATCCTGTGCCTGTTGCTTAATAATGTAAGACTACATGACCCAGTGGCCTTTAAAATTTAGTGATCTGTGCAGGGCATATTAAAGCATGGAGCCCTTGTAATTGTAATTTTCTTTTAATTACTATTATCGATCTACTTCAGCACCGTCAGAAACTTCTTTGTATCACTGCAATTAATAGAAACTAAAATTGCAATGTCTGTAAATTGAGAGCAAATAAAAGCTGCTAAAGCTGGTGTAGCCATGTTCACACCTGCAGTGCTTTACTCCAAACATTCCCTTTGTGGGAGGTATTTGAAGGAGGGTTTTTGGAGGAAGGAGTCTGAGTGGTGTATGCAAGGTGAAGATAAATTGGTGTGTTTCAAGAATAGGACTTTGGCTCTGAAGTACAGTCTATGGCTAGGTACTTTTTTTAAATCCAGGTGGCTGACATGGAGAAAATAATTCCCAGAACTAAATCCCTGGAACCAAGTGTTAAACTATGAGGAAAATTCCTAGCAATGTAATGACAGAAGCACTAACCCCGGGACCTGGCATTTCCCCCTTTGTTATGTACTCAGAAGACAATTAAATATGAAGAATGCTGTTGTAGTGTGTGAAAAACCACAGTCTAGTAATACAATGGCATAGGTATGGTATCCAAATATAAATGTATGCACTGAAGGCATACATTTTGTAGATTTTCAACCATTTGCACCCCTTTCACTTATTCACTTCTATCACTCCACTGCACTGACTTACAGAATTGGACCTCTTCTCTTCGGCTTTTATTCTTAAGGTTTTATTGAAGTACTTCCACAGTTTAATTAATCAGCTTTAAATTTTTTAAAAAATTAATTAACCATCTACTTTAATGCTGTACAAGGCCTGGGGTATTTCTGCAGCTTTCCCTGTGGAGACACATGAATGTCTTCATGATGTGAGGGACAACTTGTGAGAGGAAAGGAGCTGAGCCAGAGCCAGTGCAGGGGGTCGTGGGTGACCTGATAGCCTCATGCTGCACCTCTCTAATGTGGGTTATGGCATACTGAACTGAAAATAAACATCCCAGGGGTCTTCTTTTTCTTTTTTTTTTTTTTTTTTTTTTTAATGTGATGTGCATATTAGGGGGAAGCAGATGTTGTGTACAAGCCATTTAAATCAAATCTTCAGTCAGAGCTGTATAAGCTGATACAGAGTCCAACAGAGGAAATCGTGTGTGGAGCACTTCCAAGGGAAGCTTGGAGTCCTGAGTGATCCCTTTTGCTCACAGAGCAGGGGAAGGTTTACAAGGAGATGAGGAAATGAAATAATCTGGTCAGATGCTCACTGAAGTGATGCTGATGGGAGTAGCACAAATTCCCATTTTGTCCTCTACCCACCTTCCCTAAGTAAGTGAAAATTATCATATTTCATGATATTGTCTTTTTTCCCCTTTTTTGGTCACACTGATGCACTAATAAATAAATAGTGCAAGATGCCACATCCCCTGATCTTGCATCTAGAAGAAATATTTTGAAATCACTCTTCTCTTTATAACCTCAGTTATTTACTGTTTGAATGTGCTGCACTGTATAGTTGTGTCATAAACAGTTCACTGGAAGTTTATTTATAATGTTACAGCTTATTGACATTTCTGTTAGAGGAAAAAAAAGAGGAACGTTTCTCCATCTCCCTGGTAAAAAAAGAAAAGATAAATCTCAAGCAGTAAATTTAGGGTTCCTTTCAGAGAATGCATGGAAAAACCTGCTTGCTTACATTTTCGCTGCAAGGACTCAAATTTTTGCTCACTGAAGTCAGTACTCCCATTGCTTCCAGTGGTGCAGGGTCAAGTATTAACTGGGCTCTGCTCATATCTAGACCTGGGCTCTAGGTAGTTTGTGCAGAAGAAGCAAAGCCCTTTACTCCTGTGTGTATCTACATAATTGAATACAACCCTAAATTCTGCTCTTAAAGTGGTGATAAATCAGAAATGTTGCTGTTTTATTTTTCTCACTCCCTCATTTTGATTTGTAACTATGCAACTTTATTATATTAATTGTTTACTGAGAAATAAAGATTTCTGATACATGTTGGAAGATTTATTTTAACGTTAACTCCAGTAAAGCAGCATTAAGGAGCTAACCAGGGATTTTAGAGCTAAGCTCTATTTAAGTAGCTAAGCTCAAAAATTTCTTTTGGGAATGATTTACTGGTTGCATTTCAAACATCCTTTACGTCCTCCTGCACTGCACAGAATAGGACTTTTTGGATGTGTGCCTGCAGGCTCACCTGCTCCTGTTGGCAGGGCTCACTGTTTCAGTCATTCCCAAAATCTGTAGGCACTTGGTTTTATCTTACATTGTGTGCCATCATGCAACAACTGTTTGGTGGAGATTGCCCATGGTGTACACAAACCCTGCCCTTTTCACTGCTTCATTTATAAATGCTGAGCTATAGCTTGACTACACAGAATCAGCTACGTGATTTATTTGGGTGATTTTATTTTTTTGGTTGTTGGTTTTGTAGTTACTCCTGGTGAGAGAAAGGTAAGGAAAATTTTGCCCACGCGTCTTTAAATAAATTATTTGGACTGAATTTCAAAATGTGCTAAGCATGGGATTCACCTGGTGAAACATGGGGCCAGGCATTGTCCACAAGGAGATACAGGCACATTTGGGGCAAGGCTCCTCATGTTCTAAGATGCACATCTAAAGTAGGTCTGAGGAGTCATTCTGCCCTAAAACTTCTGTTTCTCACCTGTGACTAACTGTAGTGACACTAGTGTGACTAGCTCAGATGCAAACCCCTCTGTGGTCTAGTTTAGGCTGAGGTGAGATGAACCCCCCCTTGAGACTGTATTTGCCTCACTTCGATTTGTCAAAGGATAAAAGCAAAAGCAGAAAAAAGATAGGTGTAAAACTCATGGGGTCCTTTTGAGTCACTGAGTCATCAGCTTTGCTGAGCAGGTTCATTGTGTCACCCATCCCATAAACTGGTCAAAATCCGCCTTTCCTCATGGTGTCTTAATAAATCTCTCTTAATTTGCAGTCTGTGCATTTCTCCCTCTGCCATCCTCCTTGGTTAAATATTTCTTTTCCCTCCCTCGTGTTTATCTCCTTGATGTGCTTAGAAAGAAGAGTCATCCCTCCCCTGCCTAAACACGCCTATTTTCCTTTCCTTAGTCTAAGCAAACTGATCTTGTCTAGACACCTCATTTATGAAATTTTATGAACATTTTTGTGGCTGTTCCAGCTGCCTCTCTCTGCAGGAAGCTAAGTTCAAATACATCTCTTCAGGGCAGAGCTTTACAAATTACTCCAGGTGGAGGATTCATCTTCACTTTGCAACAGGGGTTTGCCTTTTCCTATTGATGGTGGAAACACTCAGCTGATCTGTCCAGGAGTTGGATTAGCCTCTTCTGTGAGTGCAGCTCACTGATTGCTCCGAGTCATGTAGGAGGGGTGTGTGGGATTAACCCAAGTATTTCTTTTTCCCAGTAATCTTCATTTAAAGATCCTTGTAGTTGTAGACATTTTTTGTTAATTTGCCCTTTAATGGAAGCCTTGGGACTCTGTACTGTCAAGCTTTATCACATTTTCCTTTATTCCCACCCAGTTATTCTCTGTAGCTGACAGTGTGTTCCAGAGGTGCCATTAGCAGATTTTGTGACCATATACTATTTCTGTTTATGCCACTTAGAAACCAGCAAAATCGCTGAGAGTCACCACTTGCAACCCCTGCTAGGATCCTTTTTTATGATTTCCATTTTTCCACCCTTTCCACAAGTTCTTCAGGCACACAGGTATCCTGGTGGTGGTCCCTCTTTTCCCTGTGTTTCATAATAATTTCACCTTTTATGTTACTGAAATCCTGCATTTCTTTTGTTTAGAAAATGGGCTGTGTTATCAGAGAAAGGTATCAGGAAACGTTGGATAGATCCCAGCTAGCCTAAGCTTAGCAAACCTATTGCTCCATTGATTGCATTTTGATTTATCTCAAAGTTTCTAATTACACTTTCCCTTAACATTTGTTCAGGTATCTGTTTATTTCCTTCTTGATGCATTAGATTTTCTGGGAAATATCAACATAATCTTTGGAAACTAATGCTCAGGATTAATTTAATTTTTTGCCCAAGCCTGGATTCTTTTTACTTCATTGCAGCTTGATCACTTTACTTGTTCTTTTTTTTTTTTTTTCTATTTTTAATGTGAAGGATCTTTGGGATTTGTTTTAGTATTCTTTGCAAGGAAAAGTCCAACCTGGCATTTGGCAATTCTCACTTTCTTCTTCTTCCTCTCTAAGGTGTAGTTTCCTGTTAATAAATATTTTATTTCTTATATATTGTCAGTTCTCTGTTTCTGTTTTCTTCCTCTGGGTGATTATTTACTCATTTATAACTGATGCCCGGCTTTACAGGCTTTTCCCCTTCTTTGAGTTACAACCTTTTGTACCTTTTGATGTAAGGACGTTCCAGGTGTCCTCTGCTGCCAGGTGTCTGACTCTTCGACCTCTCATAGTTCACCTGTCCTCACTTACTGCTATCTTTAGTTCAATATACTATCATTTATAATTTACCAGCTCTTGCTCTTTTGAGACCAAGAACTCCAGTCCAGTTTACTTTGCGATTGTTCATTTTTTTATGAACTGATTCAATTCCTTCTTCAGGTCAATGGGGACTTCTTCAAAATCCTGTAAGAACAGAAGGTAGCGTAGCATCACATTATGTGTAGTAATTGGCTGTTGAATGAAGAAATAAGCCTGCTGTTGCATCTGCAGAGCATCTCAGCCTCCTGTTATTAATAGCATTTATTCCCCAAGCTCATCTGGAGCAGGATCAGTCTCACATTGTGAGGCAGTGCTCCGTAGTGTCTGTTTCTGTAATCACACAATGCAGATTGGGTTGCTGTGCAGATCTGGGCTCTCTGGGTTTCTAAGGATGGGTTTGATTTCTCCTCACATCAGCTGTGTAAGCGATAGCCCTCAGCTTTTTTGTGTTCAGTGGGAGGGGAGGGAGACAGCTCTGGGAGGTGATTAATCCCCTCCCCAGCTGTCAGAGATGGATGGGGTGAATCACTCCTCTGACATGGCCCACTCCTCACTCTCCAGGGAGGAAAGATGGGCTTGTCACACAGACAGGATGGTTGGCCATCAGTTTGCAGCATTCTGGGAGACCCAGGAGGGTGCTTGGAGCTCAGTCCATGCTGTGGCCACACAAAACTGTTTTGCTCTTGCACAGAGGTGAGCCCCGGCTGCAAACGCCTCCAAGGATTTGATCACTTTTATAGCAATTTTAATGTAATTGCTTGTGTCCAGCATAAGGATATTAGCTTAAATTTAGCTTCACATCTGTATATGCTGCAATCACTCTTTTACAGTGGCAACATGCCCTACCAACATTTCATAGCACTGGTTCTTGGCCACTTCATAAATTCTTCAAAACCATGGTGTGCTGAACATCAAAACTTAGAGAAAAGTTTTTCTTTCTTTTTCCTCTGACCTTTTCTGAGACAGTGTTTTCTGTTAAATGATGCAGTACCGGTCCCCATTGTCACAGCTTGGAGTATTTCAGTTTTAGAACACATTTAAAATGCATATTTCATTTCTTTTTGTTGTTGCTGTTGCGTGTGTACTCACAGCTAACAACAAATAAATAAAAAATCATGGAGTGAAATCTAATTGAAAAAGTGCCTAGGGTTAAAAACATATTGTTCCCTAGTAAAAAGAAAAAGTTATGCATGATTTACCATTTCAGCATACTGGGATTTAATTTTGAGGTTTAAGCAGATTTTTGTATATTTAGATGGTTGAAACTAATAGCTGTTTTTGTTTTTATTTTACTTTTTAAAAACACTTATGCAATAATTTCCAACTTCAGAAAAGGTTAATTAGATTAGTGAGTAACCAGTTATTCTTTCTCAGATTTTACAAACATGCAGCTCTGCTATTCTGCTGCTCCTTCAGTGTAGAACAGACTCCACTTTCTCTTCCCTTGTTTAGGAGGTTTTAGGTAGAGTCATTGTGGACTCAGATGATTTCCTGCCCTTTTTAACCTTAATTTTCCATCAGTGACAATGTTTCCTTCATCCTCTTGCATGTTTGGCTCTTGACCCCTGTGTAACGCGACTTTGGCAGCTTCATCCTTCCCATTGCCTGGCTTATCAGGGATTCATTAAGTGCCAGAGAACTTTGCTCCCTGTTCTTGCTGGAGAGGCACAGGTCTATTCCCATGGCGGGCATCGCAGTTTTGGGAAACATCTGTCTCAGTCTGGTGGCTGGAAAAGTTCAGCTGGATGCAGATACACTGCTTAGACACTTCTTTCATCCTGGAAGACAGAAGTTTGACAGGGTGGTAACATCTAGGGTCTGAAATGGCAAGAATCAGGTTGTTCTAAAAGGAAGGATTGGTCCCTCTGCATATCAGACTGAGTGCTGTCATCAGTTGTGCCTCCACTATCAAACTGAATTTCCCTTCTTAGTGTATCAAGAGAATTTGAGAACACAGACTTTGCAAGGCGCTTGTGTCAAGAGGCTTGGGCTTTGTTTAATCATGAATGTCTAGTTTAATTCCAAAGTTAAACATCCATCCCTCAAAAATATCTTTCTGGATAAATTTGACAGTGTCTACATCCTTTGTATGGCTTCAGCTGTCTCCTAAATTGAAATGGTGGTACAAAAATAGCAGGTTCAGGGCCACTGCTCTTGTCCTCTCTTGATCCAATGGCCTTAGAAGTCCCTGGGAAAGACTGTCATGACTCATATTTGTGATAGTTAAATTGATGATGTGTGTCAGATGGGAATTTGGTTCCAAACTTGACACCCAAAATGCAGCTTTGGAGTGGGTGGTTTTCCAGTGGAAAATTTTCTGCAGCTGAGATGATTGATGATGAGCAAGCTGAGTGTCCTCATCTGATTAGGACGTGATAAAATATGTTAGCCAAAACCCTAAGGGGTGGACTGGATGTTTGATAACATAAGGAGATAGTCTCAGTTAGAGAACAGAGCCCAGCAGCTGTTACAGACAGTTGGCCCAGTTGAAATGGCAATGGAGTCACAAATGCTCCTCCCAGAAGGCTGGATCTCCAGCATCCAACATGTGCTTTATTTACATGATGCCTGTGCCAAACTGGATTACATTCTCCATTCACAATTTCTAATCACCTCTCTGTTCCTCGAGTGCTGAAGTTGCTTCTGTCAGAGCAGATGCTCATCCTGGAGTAGACGGTTTCCAAAGTATTCATTACGGAGCATAAATACAGTTAAAAGAAAAATGAAATTAAAGGCAGCCTGCAATCAACTGAGTTTAGAAAACTGAGTTTCTTAATAGCCCAAATGTAATTCAAGGCACTTAGTCTTTCTCATAACTTCTACCAAAGACATTGTTTCTGAATCTGAGGCAGAGCTTTGCCTATTAACAACTGTGCATTAATTGTTGGCAGTTTTATAAGTATGAAGGTACCAGCTTGATCCAGCCAGTACTTAGTGCATATGTAATTGATACATATACATACCTATATCTGATATACTCCATATGTGATGTATCACATATTCATTTAGCATTTGTTTAATTGCTCTCTCCTATACAGTGCTTTATGGAAGAGGCTTTTGAAGCTTCCAGTATAGTCTTTCTATTTTGGAAGCTTAGACAAGAAATGTGAATGTTCAATGTATCTCTTGATTTTTTGGCCTTAAGTAAGGGGTCAGACTAAACTGGCTTTAAGATTTACAGTTAAACTGACTTAAATGAATTACTCTTTGGAAATAATACATTTCAATGTCAGCTAAAATGAAATATTTCTCTTTGTTTCATACAGAAGAGATATGAGTGTTACCTGTGCTTAGGTAATGACAAAATGACAGCACAAACTTTCTCCCAGACTTTGAAATAAATGCTGTATTTTTATATTATTTGTACAACTGATAAATTGTCCATGTAACTTAGAGAGAGAAGATGAAGTGTGGGCGGGGGATGGAGGTCACACTGTAAACTCTTCTGTTCAAGGGTTGTTTGTGCAGTAAAAAGTGCAGTGTAAGCTGTGCCACTGGGACAAACTACTGGGTGTAAAAAAGGGACCCCCAAGTTTGAAGTCCAGGTCTCTTAACTCCTTCTCTGACCTTAATCCTGGTAATGAATGGTGACTCTTTAAGTAAAATGGAAATAATACATCTCTGCTTGACCAGTGCAACAGGATTTGGTCCTATGAGAAAAACACCCTGCTGTTTTTTCCTTCTTTTGCAAGTTGTAAACTTTCAGAATCAAGGTTAACTCAGTGAAACATATTGCAGAATAACTATAAAACTACTCTGAAGTTATCTTTTTTTTTTTTTTTTTTGGATGTGGATATTCTCTGGGGTGGGACCCTCATTCAGTAGTCCATTGGCCACAGTCCATTTTGTCAGGAATATTGGAAGGGACTTCCCAGTTTATTGGAAAAGCTGGCTGCTTGGAGTGTCTCACAGTCATATATCCTAAGGCAAATAAATAGATAGACATTTAGATGGAAATAAGGATGATAAACTAGATCTCTGTCTTGTGTAAATGCAAAATGCAGAAATCAAAATGGGAAAATTCCACTTCCCTCTGTGGTATTAGTCATCATGAGAACTTGAATGCAAATATAGAGCTTCAATTTATTAAGGATTTGGGGATCTGAAACACATTCCAACAGGATTTGAAAAGCATACAAGAACTGTGCCAAACAGATTACATCTAGAAATATCAGATGTATGTTACCCTTCAAACGTTGGGAAAAGGGAAAGAAGGTGCAAAAAGAAGAAGAAACAGAGGTGCAAAAGAGATGAATGTTCTTCTGGCATGGAAAACTCCAGAAACTCCAGTCTTTTACTGTTTGATAATATAATTAGCCAATGTTTTGACTAGACTGATTTGATAATGATGCATAGAAAAGGGCAATTTAATCTTGGCACAGTAACTAGGAATTTTTGCCTCATTGCTTTCTATGTCTTAATTTCTACTTTAAATTAAATGTCTTCAGCTTCTGAATGTTTTATATGAGAAAGCTTCCTTTACAAACTTTCTATTTTGAGCCACTAATTAATTTAATGCACAAGTTAGGTATATCATGGGATTGCAGTAGATCAAGAGCATATTTTTGTTCTCTTTCTGCATCTCTAAACTCTCAAACCTTTTGTGCATTGAGAAGGACATATGCATTTCTTATCCCCTCTCGGATGTTTCTATTAACTTTCTGATGGTCCTTGTGCTCTTATTCCCTAAATATTTGTATTTCCATTATTTGTACTTCATGTATCTTGCCTGACAGGAAGAAAAACAACACTGCACCAACACTTGCTTTAGGAAAATATCTGCAGTATTTGTCTGTTGCTTGGAAAGGAAATTAACCCTGTGTGCAAAGGCACGTGCCTTGTGGTCTGTATTTCCCTCACTCAGGAAGGTGATGTGCCCACAGTTGTTTAGTTCCATGTTCAGTCAGTGAGACTTCTTGTAAATAACAAAGTATCCAGAGTTATGTTTGAAGGATAATAAGAGGTGGAGAGTGTTGTGCTAGAGGAAGTTACTCAGCTCCTGTTTGGTGGATGGGACTAACAATAGGCAGATTTCTCTGAATTTCCCACTGCAATTACGTTCTGATGTTTCTCTTGAGCATCTCTCAGTGTTGAGGGTTGTTGAAGTAGGTGTGCCCCTGTTTTGGCCAGAATAACAATCCTCTGCTTGGATTTAATAAAATGCTGTTCTGAGAAACTTCAGTAAGATTCCCCTGGGATGGTGTCATTCCATCTGTGACTACTCTTCCACCTCCTTTGATCTTCTTGAGGTCAAAGCAGTGTCTCCAATTTACTTTAAACTGGCGAAGCATCGAACCCCTCCTTTTTGTAATAAACTTGCTGTTTCCAACTTTGGATTCTACAGAACTCTCCTGTTGCTTTGAAAGACTGAGTTTGAACAAAGTAATTTATCCACCTAGTGAGTGCCAAACTCAATTTAGCCTGACGAGGACAAAAGCACTGGAGGGGGGGGAGGAGGGTTTGATCTTGTATTCTGTTATTTGAGGCCTGAAAAATTACATAGAAAGATTTTAAGCAGATGCAGGAATTGCTGTACAGCCTTCTGTGCAAACCAGCAAGATATTTCAGATCAAATAATGATTTTTACTCTTTTCCAGGGAATCAGTAGCCTCTTCAGTTCCTTAAAAGTGGTGCGCCTTCTACGGCTCGGTCGGGTGGCCAGGAAGCTGGACCATTATCTGGAATATGGTGCTGCTGTGCTGGTGCTGTTGGTGTGTGTGTTTGGGCTGGTGGCCCACTGGCTGGCCTGCATCTGGTACAGCATCGGGGACTACGAAGTCATAGATGAACTGACCAACACCATCAAAACGGACAGTTGGCTCTACCAGCTGGCCTTGAGCATCGGGACCCCATATCGCTACAACACCACGGGCTCGGGCCAGTGGGAAGGAGGGCCCAGCAAAGACTCCTTGTACATATCCTCTCTCTACTTTACCATGACAAGCCTTACAACGATAGGATTTGGGAACATAGCACCAACCACGGATGGGGAGAAGATTTTCTCGGTGGCCATGATGATGGTTGGCTGTAAGTAAAATCTGATTTTCTTGTGTTTAAGGGAAGTTCTGTGGCCAGTACGATGCTTGTAAAGCACACTTGCTATAAGCTTTCTTGACATCCTACAAAAACCAGCGGTACCTAGGAAATGAACTTGGAATTCTTGAAAACAGGTATTGAAATTGTGTAGTTGCTGTAGCTTTTAAATTGCTTGCAAGGCTAAGTGGTCTGGGTACATAAGTGTGTCCAATGGCAAGCTCATACTTGGGGCCTCATCTTTACACTTCAAAGATGGCTTTTATCATGTTCGAAAGGTTTTGGCTGGAGTTTGGTTAGAAGTTGCAAAGTGTATTTGAATTCAGGTAGTCTAAGTTTTGTTTATAAACTCGCACAAGCCTGGAATCGTTTGATGTAGTTTTATCCAATTCTTGAAACATTTAGTGATTCCATAAATTGATTGTGTACTTTATGGCACTGGTTTGAGATATAAATCCTGATTTAGTCTTCTGCATGTGGTAGCCTTTGTCACCAGCAAAGCTAGAAGTGAAGGAAATGATGAGACAATATATTGCACCTTTTTTTCTGCTTCCTGCTGTTTCACAGCTCTGCTGAAATAGTCCAAAACCAGGAGTGGTAAGGCACATTTCTCATTTCATGTGCTGCCAAGGCTAGATCACTGAGGCGCTCTATAGATAACCAGAAATCTTCAAAATATAGTAGAGACAACTTAAAATGTTAATACCATTTGGGAGAATTACTCTTCTGTTAAATAAATAACTCTTGGTATTTCTCTGGTGCTTTCTATTTTCTGAGCGCCATGCAAACACTAAGCAATTATGTAACAAGAGAGCAAACAAAACCTTTAGATAATAAGATCTGCATAATCTCTCTGATAATTATCTCAGCTAACACTTGGAGCTCATCTCTGAGAAATACTGAACTATAAAAAGGAAGTTTTCTTTCCACAGTGTTTCTAGATCTTTAGAAGATTAAAGCCATTTGTTTGGAGATTTTAAAATGCTTTTTAAAAAGAGAGGTTGCAATTTTAGGACTCTTGCAGAGTCATGCAGTGAAATTTCTGCTGAACACCATCTTTACATGATGGGTTGTTATGTTGCAAAACATTTCCAAGTCCATAAAAAGCAAATCCCCAAGGCAGAGCATTAGTGAGCTGTTGCGGATAGGTCATCAAAAACCCATAGGAGCTGATAAGCCATTTGTTGAAACTGATTTGTGGTATTTACAGAACCTGGGGGTTTGGAGAATAAAATGGATATAGAACATTTTTTTATCCGTTGTAATAGTTACTTCCCTTGTTTTGGTTTGGGTTTTTTTTTTTTGAGGGGACTTCTGTTGTCCTGTAGAGGGGAATTTCACAGAAAAAACTAATTGGTAAATGATTTAGGGTGTGGTGAGAGCCATAAAAACATAATGCATGCCATTACTACTATTTATAATGGTAGCAAGAACAAAATGCAGGCATGGCCTCAGCAAGTGAAAAGGAAGGGGAGATTATGTGTTCTAGGTGGTTTGTTTCCTTGCTTCATTATCTTTGAAACTCATGTTAAAGGTGGGGAATACAAGTAGGAGTTGACACTGACGACAGGCTGTGTATGTGGCACTGGCAGATAATTTCCATAAGTGTTGTCTACAAAATTACTAAATGTACACATCAAATTTATAAGTGGCAACTGTGAGCTTAGCAGCTGGGAAACTGTGTGTAGGTTTATAGGCTTTTAGACAAAGTCAAAAGTAGAATCTAAAATTTAAGGAGCGTGGCAAAAGGGCTACTGAGTTGGTTATTGCATAAAAATAATAACACCAAAATAAATGTGCCTTCTCTTGCGAGTGGGGTGAAGAGCATTGTGGCAGGCAGGAAGGCTACAGACAGGAGGAACCTTTTTGGTTTATTTACAAGTAAAATTTACAAGTAAAAATGCTCAGTTATCATCACATAGTTGAATCTTTTGCAACGACACCAGTGTGGATTTGAATATTTTTAATCCATGCACATCGGTGGGATGAGTGCTCCTGAAATCCAAACCTTGATTGATCTTTTTCTACTGGTTAGAAAATAAGCCATCTTTGGAACAGGCACCGGTCATGGGCTTAATATTTGCGGTATTTGTGCAGAGAGATCAGACCTGCAGGATTGTGTAGACATGCTTTGCAGAGCCAGCTGCTGAAAGCCTTATGCTCTGAACTCCAAAATGAAAGAGGAAGGCCGAACAAATAGTTGATGGAAAATCCAATTTCCCAGGCATTCAGAGTATCCACTGAGCTCGGGAGAAGGATTTGGCCTCATAAAAAGGTGTAAGTAAGAATGGAGTTATTTTCAAACCAAGATGGTTTAGTTTCTCTTTTGAAACAGTGTTTTGAGATAAACATTCAGTAAAATTCAATAACAGTTCAGTCAATAAATATCTCTGGTCCACAAACATGCTCCTGTTATAAACAAAGAGAAGCTGTGAAGTACCTTTGGTAGTTCTCCTGAAGAAGTTTGCTGATACCAATAGCTGATACTGGCAGTGGTTTTTTCTAACAGGCTATGCCAAATAAATGTCTTAAACTTAGCACTGGAATCGGAGATAGTAATTCATCACAATCCCAGCTGCCTACTCATGCAAACTGCAGATAGGAAAGGAAATCTTCCCTGCCTTGTCAGCGAGCTGCGGCTTGCTCTGAAAGCCCCAAGTTTCCTATTCATGCTGGCAAAGTTATCAGGACCTGGGAGGAGTATTTGGAGAGATTTGCAAATCCTTCTGGTGGGCAGGATTGCAGAATGGTGTTCTTGTTAAAAATAGGCAGATTCAGATTCTGTAGGTGCTGATAAAGCATTGCTTGGTGCAGGGCAGGGGCGGGGGATGCCCTGATGGATGGGGTGCTTTTCAGTTGGATTGGCAGCTTGTCACTCGCTTGTTCAGTGAGGACAGATCGAGTGGGATATTTAAGCTGAAATACATCACCTGTCTTGCAGGAAAGAAGGCTTTGAATAACTTAACCTCATCTTGTGGAGCTAGCTTCAGATTTCTTTTTGCCTCACTTGTTTTATCTTGGTGTCCAGTGCTGTTCAGCAATATTTTTTCTGTTGCTTCTTGACACTTGAAAAGCTAAAAAAAGCAAACCAAGCATCCAGTGACAGGGGAGCAAGGTTTTTACAAGGGTTATTGTTTAAATACCTATTGTGCATTTGCTGCCTAGAGTTGCTAAATATGCATTGAAAATCTGATTTTTGTAGCACCTTTTGTGTTGATCTAGGTCATTTCATCCCCTCTCTGTGCAGAGCAGAACAAATAGGTAGGTCTGTCAGATCCTTCCAACAGACCAGGAATCATTTATCATTCAGGAAAGACCTTTGTTGTAAACCTCCCATTATCTTCTGTCAGCGCAGAGCCTCCAAACAAAACCTCAGCCTGTGCTGCTGTGTGTTGCTCTACTTCTGTCCACAACCAGCTTTGAGGTTTCTGCAGCACAGCCATAGATGCAGGTGTAAAACTGACTCGGTTTGTGTCTTTCACCAAAAAAGAATGTATCATGAAAGAGAACAGAAAGAAACTTTTGGTTCATACACCACTATCACTATCTTGCAACTCAGCACAGCCAGGCCTTCAGTGAGCAGAAAATAGAAGGGAAAAAGCATTTGGGGGAAGGTGGCAGCGTGGTCAGGTGAAACAGCTTGAAAAATCCAGGAGAGATGGGTTTTTTGAAGGAACAAGTGTGACTGTTTAAACAAAAGGAGTACTGTCATATGCTTTCTTCCTTCCTGTACTTTCACTTGGAGAATAGCAGCCAGCTTTCCAGAGTCCTGGTTTAGGCAGGGATAGAGTTAATTCTCTTCCCAGTAGCTGGTACAGTGCTGTGTGTCGGATTTAGAATGAGAATAATGTTGATAACACACTGAGGTTTTAGTTGTTGCTGAGCAGTGCTCACATGAAATCAAGGACTTTTCAGCTTCTTATTCCCTGCCAGCAAAGAGGCTGGGGGGCACAGGGAGCTGTGAGGGGACACAGCTGGAACAGCTGACCCGAACTGGCCAAAGGGACATTACACACCCTATGGCATCATGCTGAACAATAAAACTGGGGGGGCTGGAGGGTGACTGGTCAGCAGGAGGTGAGCAATAGCATTGTGCATCACTCGTTTTTTGTATTCTTTTATCATTGTTATTATTTTTGCCCCTTCCTTTCTGTCCTGTGAAGCTGTGCTTATCTCAACCCATGAGTTTTGCCTTTTCTTCTCATTCTTTCCCCATTCCACTGGGGGAGACGGAGTGAGCAGGTGGCTGGGGGAGTTTTAGCTGCCTGCTAGGTTAAAGCACAACACCCAGCCTGGGGCTCAGAGGGTCTCTGATACATTTCATGCTTCTGGTGTAACCTGGAGCAATGGTTTGCCCCTGTCCGTGTGCAACAATGAAATGGCTCTGAATGACGCAGAGCAGATTGCAGCACCAGTCTGGCCCCATAAATACAGCAATTACAGGAGTTTATTTGTCCAGCTGAGTGGACCTAGACAGTACTTCATCCAAGCAATTGCAGAAATCCAGTTTATTCCACTGGTCACTGAAATGCTCCAATGATCCGTGCAGTAAGGGAAGGTCAGAACGAGATATTGAAGGCAGGAGTGTCAGTGAACATTGAATAATTCACTGTTTCTCAGGTTGTGAAAGACACAGAAGAATCCCTTAGTTATCCATTAGTCCCCAGAATTGCTGAGCAAATGGTGCTTCGTTGTTCTTCCTTTAGGAAGATACTTTTATATAAATACCTAATTACTTGGGCTTCTCTCTACTCTAGTTTTATGGGGAGATGGTTGTGGAGAGATGATATTTTTCAGTGACTGGTTTTAAATTATGATGAAAACTGGCCTGGCAATTCACACTGGTTTTGCATATGAGCAGAAGAATTTGTTATAGTGATTGTATAGGATACCTTCTCTAGAAAATGGGAGTAATTTCCAGACACCTCTTTCCAAGAGTTTCTAGTTTAATGGCTTGAAGTGCTAGCTTCTTGTTTTCCTCTTGAAATACCCAGGTTCATGATTTTCAGCTTTGAAAAGGAGACAGATGTAATTGCTGTCACTTTGACCCCAAGTTATTATTGTTCAGGGGAGAAATGATGAAGGAGAGTGTGGGTGGGTTCCTTTTGAAATCACAGAGTCTCAGAGTGCTTTGGGTTGGAAGGGACCTTAAAGATCATCCAGTACCAACCCCCCTGCCATGGGCTGGGACATATTTCACTAGAAAGTGTCTGCTGGATGCATAAATACAGATATAATTGGTATCTTAGTTATCTATGCTAAACACATAGATGTCCTGCCTTCCTTCTAATTTTATTAAACAGAGAGAATAGGACATGCTCTTTCCTTTTTAAAACTAGTGAGATGCTCTCATCTGAGCCACCTCTGGCCATAAACTCTCCTGTATTTGGCAAACAATGCTGAAAGGCTGCTGATTGCTCATGGCACTCCCCTTGCTGCTGCTCAGCTCTTCTGGAGTTGTGACGGGGGGGGGGTGCCAGGGGCTGTCAGTCATGTCTCCATTGATCTGTCAAACCTAATTCATTATTTAAGTGGGTTCTTTTGTTGTTCAAGCAGCATTCGTCAGTTCCCTGCCAATATATGGTAGTTAGCCACTTGAATGCTGTTTGGATGAATCATGGAAGTTTATCTAGCAAATTTGTTAAGCAGTGGCTAAGCCCACGCGCTGACACAACAGTGTATCATTGTAGGAAAGCGCTTGTCTGGCACACTCCCAGACAAGCAATCCCAAGAGCCCATAGGATTTAATTTTTGATCCTGAGGAAAGTGTATGTGTGTAAGATAGCACCTTCCAGCAAAAATCATTGCCAACAACGTAGATTAAATTGTATTTTTCCTAGCAACAGATACTAATATGAGAAGGCTTCACATCTGTGGGAATTCATAGGCTTGAGTGTTTAGCTGTGGTTGAAATCCAGCTCTGCCCCTAAGGGTGTCCTCCAAGAGTCAGTTCTGTGGAAGGGCAGTTTCTTCTCCTGCAGAGATCTGGGATGTGGGAGAGACGTGGCTCTTCATCAAGGAGCTGCAGAAGGGTTTGTTTGATCTCTTCAGCAGTAGAGGACTGGGGCCAGTTTTTGTGCTTCTCTTAAAGTTTCTTAAAATGGGGGTCAGTGGGGGGAATGCCTCTTCCAGCAACAATGTGGCCCTGCTAGCAAGCTCTTAATTGCTTCTTTGAATCACAATATGGTAAAATGGTTTGGGTTGAAAGACATCTTAAAGACCATCTTGTTCCAACCTCCCTGCCACGTGCAGGGTTGCTCACGGTCCCATCCCTGGTCTTGAACGCTTCTAGGAATGGGATATCCACAATTGCGCTGTGCAACCTGTTCTGTTACATACAGCTGTAATCCTCGAGCAATGAGAAAGGTGGTAAGTTTTTCAACATCCAAATCAGAAGAGAGTAAAACTGTTCATTCACATTTACCCATTAGTGCAAAAAGAAGAAAGTGGCCCAGAAAGTTACTAGAAGTTGCTTTGCAAGTGAAAATTTCCCCTCTTGAGTGCCACTGAAAAAGCATTTTGACACTTTTGGATTGCTGAACCGTACTGCAAGTGCTGTTAGCTGTACAAGGCAAGGGTACCAAGATCTTTCTGTGATATCTTTTACTTGTTACTAATCTTACTTATGTCTCTCAGCTGGGCAGATGAAGTATTTCGAGGCAGGTTATTGGTCTCAGTGCAGCAGTAGAACTTGGCAGTCTCAATATTCTCTGAGCAGCTGCATGGAAAAGCCTTAAGACTATAAACACATCAGTATCCTACAGTAAAAAAACAAATTACTCTTAGGGAGTAAAAGATGTAGGATCATCCACTTTTTAATGGAACTTCAGTGTAAGAGTGAGATCACAGAATCATCGTTTAAGTTGAAAAAGACCTGTAAGATCATTGAGCCCAACCATTACCCCACCACTAAACCATGTCCCCAAATGCCACATCTACGTGTCTTTTAAATACCTCCAGGGATGGTGACTCTAGCACTGCCCTGGGCAGCCTGTTCTGGTGCTTGATATCCTTTCTGTGAAGAAGTTGTTCCTAATATCCAATCTAAACCTCCCCGGTGCAACTTGAGGCTGTTTCCTCTTGTCCTGTTGCTTGCTACCTGGGAGAAGAGACCAACACCCCCTGACTGCACCTTCCTTTCAGGGAATTGTAGAGAGCAACAAGATCCCTCAGAGCCTCCTTTTCTCCAGGATAAACACCCCCAGCTCCCTCAGCTGCTCCTCATCAGACTTGTGCTCCAGACCCTTCCCCAGCTCCCTTTCCCTTCTCAGGACATGCTTCAGCACCTGGTTGTATCCACCAGATTGGGGCCATATGTGCCTTGTTTTGCTGTAATTCTGTCATGGCAGTAGATTTTTAGATATTCAGGTTCTAGTTTATAGCAAAAACATGTGTCTTTATATAAAGAGCTTGAAAACTGTAAAACAGCCTCCTTGGGAAGCTTTATGGGATATTTTTTTGTCAAGGTTATAGCTAGCATGTGTTTATATAAGGTTTACTTTTATTGTCATTGGCTTGATGTGTTTAAAGGAAATTATGGTATCAAGAGAGATAGGACAGTGAGTGGGAGAGGTAACAATGAAGAAGGAAATGTTATTTCATGCTACTGAGCTATATTATTTAAAACAACTGAAAATTGTTATTGAGTGAATGATACGTAAATGTGGGAAATCAACCATTATGCTCACACACAGTGCAAGCAATCACCTGACATGGTCCCAGAGGGGTTATTAGGTAGTCCTGGATTACTCACAACAACTGTATCTCTCAGGAAGCAGGAAGTTTTAATTAGCCCAGCTAGATCAGCAAATATATCTGACTGGCTAAGAATACAACACAGTTCAGTTTTATAGCGTATTGTGCTAGAGGGATAAACAAATCTGAGATAAAAGATAACCCCCAAGGTATCACACCACTTGGATGGAAGGGGCTCAGGAGATCCTTTGTGTTTGCCTGTTCTGAATTTTCAGAGAGCCAAGTGAGTGATCCAAGTCTGTCTGAGCAGAGATCCTTGGTTAATTTTGTGTACCCAGGAGATAATACCTGTGTGTGTTTGGCATTTAAAAGGGAGAGTTACCCAAGTAAGTCAGGCCAGTTGCCAGGTAGGCCCTGCTTTCAGTGAGATATTTTCTGTTAAATCTCATTAATATTGGCCCAGTTTTGCTTGCAGGTAACTCCTGTGTTTTATCAACTGGAGTGGAAATTCAGATGGGCAGTTCAGCGAGGAGACAAGTTGTTTTAACAAGTGTCCTGTTGTAGAAAATTTCAATCATATCTGTGAATCAGGCCTTAAAAGATTATTTTTCATGTCCAGCAAGAGCTTTTCGTGCTTAAATGTTGTTAGGTTGAATTTCAGAACTGTAAAACTGTGTGATGTCGTCTCACATCCAGAGACGCTGACAGAGCTGGGTGTTTTGTGTTGTTTTTCAAAATATATGAAAAACCTGAGAAGGTCTGAAGTAGTACAATGTCATGTTCCTCTTGAACATTCTGAGAGCACTGAGGACTCAGCCTGCATGTCTCTCATCCTCGTTCATCTTTTCTGTGGCTTTTCTGCAAGAACTTTGGTAGAACCAGGAAAAATTTTCCGCCAGTGGAAGCATACTCTGCGTGGGAGTATGGCTGCGGGTTCCTCCTTAAAGAGCTTTACCCCTTTCCTTTCCATTTGGAGGAAGGACAGGAGAGCATCCAAACTGGCATCTCTCCCCTGGGTACCTGCTGTGCATCCCTGTGAGTGCTGAGTCAAACCCAGTTGCGTGTCAGTAGGAATATTTTGGTCATGAATGATTAAAACTAGTTTTCTTCCACTGGCCAGCAGCCAGCGTGGATTTGTCAAGATGAGTTCATGGCAAATTAATCTGATTTCTTTCTTTGACAAGATAACTGCCTAGAGAATAAAAGGAATTGAGTAGATACGATATATCTGAACTTTTAAAAAGTCTTCTGACAGTTTTTTACTTAGTGGCCTCACAGCAAACGAGTGAAAGATGATCTCAACACAGTCGTAACAAAGCTGGCGATAAGTGATTGAACAATCTCTCTCAAAATATAATCAAGGGCTTCGCTGTCAAACTTGGAGGGAATTGCCAGTGAGATTTTTGCCCTGCATGTGATTCTGTTCAACACTTTCATTAGCAGAGATGAGTGACAGAATGGAGAGAGCACATTGGGAGAGTTACAGGAAGGGTTGCAAGCCATTCAGATGACAGCATCAGAGTCCATAATGACCCCAATAAATTGGAAATGCATCCCCAAATTAGCAAGGTGAATGTCAAGAGAGGGAAATGCAATGCACCATGTGCAAAGAGGGCAAATCAAATGCATAAGCGCAGTTTATGGAATAACTGTCTCTGCTGCTGTGAGGCTGAAGAGGGTTTTGGAGGATATTGGAGGGCAAAAGGGATAGGTGACTGCAGACTGAATGTAGCAACACAGCAGTGGGGTAAAACCTGTGAATGTTGCTCTGGAAAGTATCAGGAGCAGTGCCACAAACAAGCTGAAAAGACATTTATTCTGCTGGGACTAGGACTGGGTAGGCACCTTTTTTCTTTCTTTTTTAGGTACAGCACTTTAGGGAAGCTGTAGACCAGCTGGAGGGAGAGAAGATCATAAAAATGTGTTACAAGGCAGGATCTCAAGGGAACAGTTGGAAGAACTGACTTTGGCTTAAGCTGATGGAAGCTTAAGGGGAACACGAAGATTGACTTCTACCATGGAAAGAGTGTGCTTGAAAGGGAAAAAAATACTGATCCTCTGTGTTTCCTGGAGGGCAGTCAGGTCACTTGGGAGGGAAGGAAAGACTGATGGTGGAAACACGGATTTCCAACACCAGTCCACCAAAATTTTACAGCTTGGGCAAAACTTTCCAGATCATGGGCAGAGCCACCAGCAGGTTTGGTGGACTCCAGTTCATTGGTGAGTCTTGCTGCAGGTATCCTTGCTCCTCCCTCAGGATTGCAATCCCTGAGGTCCCTCCGAAGCCTACAAATCTCTGATGCTGGAGGGAGAATAAGGTGCAGCTACAAATCCCTGTTATGTCATGCCAAGGCCAAGCTAGCAAAGCTCACTTTCTCTAAGGTGGTTGACCATCCCTAAACATTTAGTGATTAATTTCAGTACAGGAGTTCTGACTTTTTTTGGCTTTAAAACTTTTTGTAACTGAAATATAGTTCTGAGCTAAAAGTTCTTGCCTCTGGGTTTTCATCATGACTTTTTCATTAATAAAGATTTACACTAAAGAAAGAAAAAAAAATTTTATATTGGAAATTTTATTTCCCCCCCACCTTTTTTCCCCCTTGTCTTTAGTTCTTTAAAGTAAAGAATATTTCTTTTTCTTTCTTATTTATTAAGTGCTGCATCTTTTGCTATAACATACTGAAAGAGTAGTGGAAGGATGGAAATAAAATCTTCCTTAAAGACAGAAAAAAAGAGAAAATAGAAATTTGGGAGCAATTTTCGTACTTTCAGAAATTCTCTCTTTTTCCAGGGGAAACTAAGCAAGCAGGTAAAAAGAAGAAGACCAGCAGATAGAAATGGATATTTTTTAAAAGTTGAAGGATTAGTAAGTTTTTATCTTACTCTATCTACATTTTTGTTGTGTAACAACATAAAGGATTTTTTAATAGAGCAGAATATTTAATTTCTTTTAAAGTGTGTCATGTAAATTAAAGCACATTTCAAAGCTCTATTGTGAAGTGTAATCAGAATTGAAATAGGATGAAGTTGATGGAAAAGGGTTTATTAATATCTGCTGCTGATTTCTGCATGTGACAATGGGAGATGGAGTGGAGGCTGAATTCCTCTGCAGGAAAAGCCCAGCTCTGTAAGAATGGCATCATGTCGAGAGAGTTATGTCAGTTTTTCCTCAGTGGAAGATGGTCACTTCTGAGGTAAAAGCCCCTTAAACTGGATTTTTTCTGAAGTTGGAACACTGGGAGGAGCAGTCATATCCATGGCCCTACAAAATTTGTGGTTTTGCATGCACATTCCAAAGTAAGAGTGGCAGCTACAGAAAATTGTGATTCTTACATTGTACTGGCAAGGTTGAACAACCTGGACTCAGCACTGGTGTCACACAGGCAAACACTGTGACCCTTTGGATGAGTATTGCACCCCTTAGGTCTCATCTCTCTTACCTCATATGTGATCAAATTATGTTAAGTTAAAGTCTAGGAGGGCAGAATGAGGTGGGATGAATTCCTGTCTAGTTTTAAAATCTATTTAACCCAGTCCTTCAGTCCTTCCTGAACTGGGACCTTAAACTCATGGTGGCTTTTAAGCACTGGAATAGTCCCACTGACCTCATTGTTGCTTAGTGAGAACTTACCTTTAAGTGTTTCTCTGGCCACAAGCCATGATGAAGGGAACATTCCTGACATTTCAGGTTTATTGGTGGATTTTCCAAATACAGGCAAGAAGGAACTAGGGGGGTAAGTCCCATTTGAAGGTCGCTAGGACTCATGGCTAAACTCCACATAGGTGTATTGCAAAAACCTCAGCATCCATTTCAACGAGGTCCCATGTATGGAAATTTTTTTTTTTTTTTACATTGTATTCTTGAATGACACCTGTTTGGTGAAGACATGGGAACAAACCATTATGCCTTTATATGGTGAAAGGAGAAGCTTTATTTGCCCTTCTTCCTCCTCGAGCAGGAACATTTCAAAGCACAAAATCTGATGCCTGCTTCCAGTCCCTTATTTTTGAATAGAAAATTGAGGCATAAAGAAGGTTACTGCTGTGTCTCATTAATGCAGGCATTTCCTGCTCAAATTGATAGTCCACCTTACCTAAAGGAAATGTAACTTTCTAGTTAATCAAACACAATCTTTCTGCATTAGCACTTGAAAGGGGGAAAAAAAAAAAGGCAAGTCAATAAGGTAAGAAAGCAGTTCAGAATAAAGCTGCTGGCATCAGTGCCATATCAGAAACTATATAATGGCTGTGAGTCTGAAATAATTAAATGTGTGTGAAGATTGGTCATGCAAGAAAAATCTTTTAATCAAATCTTCCTGTCTGATGATGAATCAAGGAGGAGAGAAGGGGAAGCCAAGTGTGTGAGATCCCTACAAAACCTGTGGCATTTGTCAGCCCTTGGAGGTTGTTGGCCAACCTTCCCTTGCCCCGTGCACGAGGTGATTTTAGCAGAGAGCCCTGCTCGATGAGGTGCCAGGCTGAGTGTGTGTGATTCCATGGCAGCGATGCTGGGCTGAGCCCCACCACGTGTTTCACTCTGGGTCTCCTCTGGGAGCTCGAGGGGTGGCACTGGCTGTTAAATGGGATGTGAAATGACAGAATTAGAGAGATTTATCTGAAACATTATTTCAAAATAATAAATCTTCATTGGCTGAACTTCCTTAGTATTTTTCAGGGGTTGCAACAGATGCACCTTATTTGTATGTATGTGTTGACGAGCTTTGGAGCAGGGTTACAATTTTACTTCATAGATCCCACAGCCTGCTTTGGACATTTTTGAAAAAAGTGGTTTTTTCCCAAGCTTCAGAGTGGGGCCCAGCACTGCAGCTCTTTTTATGTTCCACCAACTGCTAAGGGAGCAAAGCAAATGAAAGCACAAGCTTAGAGCAAGTTTCTGTTTACCCTGTTAAAAACCCAAACAAGCCCAGGAATACCAGAAAGCATTAATGAATTAAATCCTAAGTGCTTTGCTAAACAGAGGACTTAATGATGAGTGTTGGGGCCCTCCCACTTCTTCCTGTCTTAGGAACAACTGAGATTTAAACTCCCCTGCGTTACAGACAAAATAACAAGAAAATTATTCATATGGTTCCAACATGGGTGTGCTCTTGTTTAAATGCTTCTTATAAGCATTTAAACAAATGTTTCTAAATGTGTGCAATATTATACGGGGTGATTAGAGGCTTTGAAAGGAGTTTAATGGAGGCTGCACCAGTACTGAACACCCACATGAACACCCAGAACAGGAGGGACAGGAAGCCAAGCTGAGCAGATTTGATCTAGCCTAATTAGTCAGGTTGTTGTTGTTTTTACAGTCTATTACTGATACACAAATATGCTGTTGAAGAATTAGTAATCTACCACACTGCAGTTTATTAGAGTTTTTAGTGGTGCTCTAGTAGCCACGCTCCATCTGGATGATAATAAGAAATAATGGGCCCATGGAGAAGTTATGCATCCTCACCTTCTGATCCATTTTCAGCCAGCTGAGAAGGCAACAAAGAGGATGTTTGCTGAAATATTATCAATTCAAAGGGAACAGAGTCCTCTGTTCTTTATCTCTGCAAAAGGCATTTATCCCTTTCTTCCTTTGTGTGCTGTGGATAAAGGCACATCGTCACGTCAGTATGACACAAACATCTCTGCAGTGGCATGACATCGTTAATGGTTTTTGTGTTACTACAACGAGATTGTCAGAATTAATTTTTCTCAATAAGCTCATTGTCTTTCAGGTTATAATTGCAGCAGCAAAGCATGGTCAGCTGTAATGGCAACACATGGAGGTTGTTAACTGATGTGTTTTCATGTGTACATGAAAAGGAGAAGGACTCAGCTGTGGCTGCTTTTAATTGGCAGCGTTTAATATAGAAACAAGAGCTTTTGGGTAGGGATGTCTAAAGGTTGAGGCTTTCATCTAGGAAAGTTAAACTTTTTCGTTTCATTTCCAGATCTGACATTTGGTAGAATCATGATCTTTGGCGTTTGATAAATACTGCGGTGTTTTATTCCTCTCCAAACCCATGCTTGATTTATTGGTTTAAATGTTAAATGGTTGGGGGCAGGAACTCCGCATGTTTTTTGTGAAGTGCCTACCAAACCTCGTTCCAAGTTACAGGAAACCAAGAAAAAAATATTCCAGGAATGAAAAAAAAAAGTCTGACTGCACTGAATTAATCTGAATTTTTGTAGCTGACTCCACAGAACTGTTACAGACCTTGGGTTAAATTCAAAGAGTGCAGGAGACATTTAATTTTTGCCAATCTGTGGCTTAAAAGCTGAGGTGAAGGCAGAGGTAAATGTGGGATACTGTGCATTGCTCTGGCTGGTCTAATTGCCTGCAGTCAGGATATTCCTTGATAGCCAAGACTTCATGTGGGCCTGAGTTGTAGCATTTGTGGGAATAAATCAGATGAACCTTGTAGTTCATCCTAGTTTAAAAGATAATAAAATACATACATTGTTTTGCTTCAGTGGATGCAGCCTAACAAATAGAGTTGGAGGCAATTCTTTCTACCAGGAGCAGTGTGTTCCATGGTAAATAGTTCCAAGATTAATATAGCCAGGGTACATGGGAACAGTACAGATTTTTGCTGAAATTAGTCCCTGTCTCATGCTTCTCAGACAAATGTGATGAACATATGTAGGCATAAAGGCAATGGTCTGATACATCCTGATCTTTTAAATTGATATAGTAGCATGTTTAAGGCAGAGCCAATATTATTTAGTAGAATGGCAAGAAATACCTGGCTCTCATGCCAAAGCCACAACAGGTATCTGCTATAAATGTGCAAAAGATTTTGCAAGTCCCATTATAGACACTGGAAATGGAAGCTGTATGGGATAATATGGAAATATTGAAAACGCCGACAGTTTTGGGGAGTTTAATGTCCCATTCACTGTCAGAGAGATCTTGGCATTAACATCATGTTCCTGTTTTCTGTAAACCTCTCCCACTGCAATCAACATAAAACATTTCAAACTGGTTTAGGATCTGCTCCTTGCTCTCCTTGCTCTCCAAAACAACACAGAAATACTAGTCATAAAAAGGAAATGTGAGATAACAGCAAGGTTAAGATGAGCCATCAAGCCACTACTCAGAGGCCCCTGCCCTCTGAGCATGAGGTTTTGGAGTGCTAAACCTTAAGAGTAAATTAATATTGGACACTTCTTTTTTTTTTCTTTATTCTCATAAAGAACAGGAAATCAAGCTCCCCTGGTTTTGGTTTTTAAATTGCTTTGCACTTTCTGCTTTAGATTTTCTTGTTTTCTTGTTCTTTTGACCTGTTTCTGTCTGAAACATTCTGGATTAACCTTAAAAAAAAACCCCAATAAATTCAGTTCTACTGTAGATAGACAAATATTGGTTTTGAATGCTTTTTGTATTGGAAGGATATTTTCAAAGTTTTTATGTATATTTTATCCTAATGTGATCAATAATTGCATTGAATTTGATACGTGTGCCAATAGCTGCTGTTACTCTCAGACGTACTCAAAAAAATTAATGAAAAAGTCTGTATTTTTCATGTAGAGCTACAACAGATGAAAACCAGCCAAAATAATTTTCTCTCAAATTTCCTAGGAACATTCACCTTGACGTTGGAAAATATCAGGCCAAAACAAACTAGACTGATGAAAGGAAGGAAGTTGAGAGTGGGAGGTGAAACTGTCTCAGCTGAGGAATGCAGTGTTCAGTCTGCAGATGATAGTTTAACTTTCTTACTTTTTTTATTAAAAAAAAAAACAATGCTGAATATACTTTTGTGAGACACAGTATTGCCTTACTTCCATTTCCTGCCCCAAATGAAATTTGGCAATCAGCTTTATATTTGCAATATCCTCTTTCCTTCTTTTTATAGCCGCTTCACATTCAAGACACCTAAGTAAAAATATCAAGAAAATTAATATCCTACTCAGAAGATTTGGTTGGGAGTATCACAAAATGAGGGCAAATTTAATTTTTGACAAATCCATTTCTTAGGTTTTGACTCTGTTAGTTCATTTCAGAACCCAGTACTAAACAGTGGACTTTACTCAATTCCATGTAGGCAGTCTGGGTGTCTTGTGGATCAGACTGAGATGTTTTGTCAATTATCCTGTTGTTATCCTGTTGTTATCCTCAGAGGCTCTATCCTCATATGCTGTTGTTTCTTGAAATGGCTTCTGTGAAGATGGTAATTTCATTTTTTCCTAATCTTTCTCCCCAAATTGCTGTTGTGGCACAGCTATGCATGCAGCTATGGAATTCTGTTTGGCAATAATTGGGATCAGGCCATCTGTGCTGTCCCAGGGCAAAGTCCTGATTTCCATGTTACCCCTGTTGTTTTGACGATGAGGGGAGACCTATGGGATCCATGAGCTCAGCTATGCAACATTGGCAATAATTTCAGCTCACTTTTTGTGACAAGGTAGAGCATGGAGTGTGTTATCTTGGAAGCCAATTTACAGGGCATCCTTTCAATAAAACAAGGAAATCCTCAATCCCCATCTCCTTTTCCTCTCTCTCTTCTCGCTTCTCTTCTTTTCTCTTCTCTCTCTTCTCTTCTTTTTCTCTTCGCTCTCTTCTCTTCTTTTTCTCTTCTCTCTCTCACCAATCTGGCTTTAGTCAGGGTGTATTTGTGATGTTGAAATGTGAAAGTGAGTATCTGTCAGAGTTATTTTTTATGGTTGATCTGTTTGTATAGGCAGAGAGTGAAACTTGTGTTTTGCATCACAGTAGAATACGAAATTGCAAGAAAACTACTTTTTTTTTCTTTTGTTATGAAATAATCCATGTGATCCCATCATGTAGTGGAAATACCATGGGAAATAATTGCTGCTGATTAAACCTTCCTGATTGAAAACCATTTCTGTAATCTAATTAGGCTAACTATGTAGCTCAGTATTGTATGGATTAGCTAATGAAAATATTTTTGAACATGAATCATGGTGAAATTAGAAAAGGTTAAAATTAATTATGGTCAGGAATTTTTCTTCCTCTTTTCCAACCCTAACTATGTAAATGAACTGGGATATGAGGGCTGGCAGTGAGGTTTGCTCCCTGTGTTTTTTCGTGCTAGTAGAGGAGGGATATTCTGCTGTTGTTAGAAGCATTTATCACAGCAATAGCCATAAGTATTTTCATTCCTTTGGGAGGTGAGCGCTCTGTGTTCTTTATGCAGGATAAATAAGCTTTTTCACCGAACTACGTTGTCAAAGTCTTTAAGTACGCCAGAATATTGGAGACATTTTAAACATATATTTAAAAGGTACTTTGGGCCCATTTTGTAGCAGTCATTCTGTTTGCTTTGGCTTTACTCTTGCCCATTTTTCACTGGAAAATCTGATGCACACCTTTCCCACACAAAGGACAAACTCCCACCTTTTTGTAGTCAGTACCTACAGAGCTGTCCATTAATCAAGCACTTAGTAGAGAGTGCAGCAAACTTACTTCAGAAACAAAGGAGTCCCAGTTGATGGATCTCTATGGATTAAGGAAATACAAGCACCAAATGGCTGTGCTAGATTCTCTGAGGAGGAGGATTCGGTTTGCCTCTTCCTTCCAATGGCTGCGTTGTCAGAGCTCGTTTCTATGTGTTTTGTGCATATCCCTGAGATTTCACCTCTGCAAAGGACTGGCAAAACTACAGGCAGAGATGGTCCAAGGGAAAAGATGGCAGAGGAGTGTGGTTTTCCTCATCCAGACCTCATGGAGGAAGAAGGGCCGAGACTTTGGCATGTCAGTAGTGACCTGGATTCATGTTAAAACCTGGGGTGAAACTGGAATGGTTGTTCTGTGCAAGGGGCTTGTTTGCAGTGGAAATGCCTTCATGGAAAGGACAGTGCACCTTTGTTTTATAATAAAATAAGTGCACTTCAATTTTAAAATTTCCATAAGTAAATCAACCAACAGGGTCAGATTGATACGTTCTGAGCTTTTAGTCTGTCAGTTCTTTTATTGGCCTGAAAAAACAATGCAGTGGGGAAAAAAGGAAAAGAGAGGCACAGTATCCTCTGCTTAGAGCACGCAGGAGGGGAATTTCACAGCACTCTCTCCTCCTCCTTGAGAAGTTTGTTACTTTACCTCGTGATCCTAATTCCATCAGAAATTTTATTCCTTGATCTTGTGGTTTTAATCTCATTGCTAATTCTACTCCTGGGCTCCAGGTTGAGTGGAGTTCTGTGTAAGCACATCTTTGAATCTGGTACAGTGCCTTCTTACCTTGTTTCTGATTAAAGGCTGACATGGTGGGAAGAGAATTAGAAAATGCTTTTATGCACATATCCAAATATGTTCCAAGGGACAACCAGCTATTTCTGATCCCAGAAGTTGTTGTGAGACATTTAGGGCAGGAAATGTAGGCAAGCAGTGGCAAGTTACCTTACCAGGGGTACCATTGGCTTAGATGAACATTAAACTACTCCTGTGATGAGTCCTGTAAAAGTGATTATCATATTATTGCAGTGACCTCCTCTGGGAGGATTCGAGTTAGGAAGTTTGCAAAGGAGTTGGATGTTGAGGCTCAGAGAGTAACAGGAAGGTTTGGGTTTGAGTGTACTTCGCCTGTATTTGAACCCAACCAGGAATATAGATCTACTGGCTAGCACAGAGCAGAGACTGAGGATGGAGAGATGAAAGCTTTTGCATCCTATAATTTTTCTCACTTCTGAGCTATTCAGCTTCCCATGATGCATCAGTTTTTAAAATGAGACTAATCTACAATATTTTAGCGCCTTTAAGGAAGGTTTGTCTTTTTCCTTTACTTTTCCCTTTTTGCCAGTTATGTAAAACCATCTGCTGTTTACATTTTGCCACTTTGAGTGCTCACTCCCTTTCTTTATTTTGTTCCCTTCTGTCTGTCACTCTGTGGAAATAATCATGGTATTTGGAAAGTTGATTTGGAAGTTGCTGTGTGTTTGTCTGTGGCAAATCCTGTGGCTGGCAAGCACAGTAAGGCTTGGAGGTCCTGTGACAGCCTTGTGCTCTTGATATTAAGACTTGATTTTCCGAGGGCAGAGTGGGAGCAGGAGGCTGGGAATGGTTCTGGCTGCCAGCATCCACTCAAGCAGCTTTGCAGGGATGTGCTCTCGTGCAGCTGTGAACTAGAGTTGATGATCTGGTTTGTGTTTCACCTTCTGTAGGGTGTGTAGGGGGAAAAGGCTAATCTGAGTAAACTTGGCATTTGATGCTCAACTACTGCTAAGCAATTATTCCTACAGACAGCCTGAAGGCATTTTTCAAATGCTGGTTTATTTTTTACTCTTACTTTGCTGGAAAACCCACAGATTACTGCTTTACAACTTCTCTGTTTGCTTATCCCAGCTTTTGATCAGCTCTAGAGCTACATATTAAAACTGCTGACAAGATGTTCATCAAGAGTATCAAACAAAAAAGAGGAGGAAATGCATTGTCAAAATTGTTCCTCAACATCTTCTCTTTCCTTTTCATCCCGATGACTCTGTTTCCTAGAAGGTAACTTGCCTGACTCGGGATAAAATTCACCAGTGCAAATTATCATTACTATTATTATTTAAATAACACTGTTTAATTAAAAAGATGATTTTGCCTGCTATTCCTCCACCTCTCCTTTTTTTGTTTCCCTCTTCTTTTAAAAAAATTAAATGCCAGCTCTGTATCCACTCAACAGCCCCAGCAATTTAGATATGAAATACCTGACAGTACATTGACCTTCAAAGATGATACATTGTAACAGCTGTAATGCAAAAAACCCTTGTAAAATGTCCGCAAAACCAGGGATGTCAGTGCTCCCAAATTAGAGTGTCTGTCTTAGTTGTGTTTCATTTGTTAAATGCAGAAGCAGTGGGGGTGTGAAAGGCAAGAGACCTGATGCTAGACAGCCTGGCTCTTTAACCATGTCCTTGTCCACTCTGTAAAGCTGAGGGTTCATTTAACCTCTTCCCTAAGGTGATGGGGTAGACAGTGAAAAGACTGTATCCCTATTGCATAGGAATATTACAGTGAAAAGATGAGAGAGCTTTGATATGATGACAAAACCATAAATGCTGCATAACCTGATGTTAAAGTAGCTTAGATAACTTCTCTAAATATGAAGAGAAATTGAAATGGACTGTATTTGAAGTCTGATGGAAGCCATAGCTGGAGATCTTTTAATTGCAGTTTTCCAGGGTGGTTCTCAGCCCAGTTTTCTTTACACTTTGTCTTGTGGCAGATGATTTATAGGCATCTCAGTCACTAAGGCTGCTGTATTTAATGCCTATATTACTGTTTACACAGAAGGTGTTAATATCCATAATGATGTTTCCCCTGACAAAGCCAGCAGCATTTATTCTCGCTTGTTGTCTTTAAGGTGATTGTCAAGATTTTGCTATGTTGGAGAAGGAAATGATGACATTCAAGCCACCTCAGAGTAGTAATTCCATTAAAGCACTTTCCAATTCCTTAGCTATGGCCTTGGCTTCTTTAATTAGCAGAGAAATTTAATAGAGATGTATTAGTGAAAGGAAACTAGCTTTGGAGTGTTATCTGAAGACAGAAATAAACACCCACTTTCAAGGGTGAGTAAACGTGGACAGCTAAACTGGATCCACAGGATCTTCTCCAAGGATATTTTTTTCAGGATGAACACCAGAGGTTACAAAAACACCCCACCACAACAAATCTTCATAGCACTGGCTGAAGCTACAAACCTTATAAATTCTGCAGGTGCCCTTTCCCTGCTGCCTGTATGGGAGCATGGGACAGAAGAATATGGAAATGGCCAAATGCGTTTGCCAAGGTTTCGTGGATTTCTTGTTGAACACAGTGGGTATTTAAATGTTGGGAATCCCAGGAACAGAAGCTTATAAGGCAGGGTGGCTACCAGGATCCTCTGCCCACCTGAGACCCAGCTCCACAAAGGCACCTGGAGTCAGAAGTTGCTCTTTGAAAGGAGCCAGTGGTGGTTGCCCATGGCAGAGTCATTGCCCTCCCTTGTGTCCTGAGGGGGAGCTGGTCATCAGCGTATCTCCCTAGGAAAATCTCCCTGAGGAGCCATCCGTGCTCTGAGGGATTTCAGTCCCTCATCTTTCACCTTCTAGTGATTCCAGGTCACCTTTCCATGTAGTCCCTCTTCCTGCACCCTGCCCCGGGTTCCTGCCTGTTTCTTTCCCAGCTGTTCTCTCCCAGATGAACTCACCCATCTGTGGCCAAGCCTGGCCACTCTTCTTAATTCTTTCCCACATGCTCTGAGTTTTCAGCAACCTCCACTGATTGCAGGTCCCTCTGCCTGGTCCCTCCCATATCTTTGCTGAGTCTCTCAGTCTCTGCAGAAAAGCATCATTGAAGGTGACTCAGGAATATTTAGATTAAAAAGAGAAGCACCTGATGATTCTGAGTAATTCCAGGGTTAGTCCTTATTGCAGCACAGTGATGCAGGCATCAGAATTTTCTTAAACTTTTTTCTGCTTCTGTTTTTAGTCTGGATCTGTTCCATGCTGTCCAAAGACCCTAACAATGATTCAGTTTTCACTTTGCAAGGCACTCATCCAAGTGAAATTCTGTGTCCTGAATGTTTATGCTGAAATACCCTGGCATTGCAGTGAAGCTGTGCGTACAGACAAGTTTTGCCTGCAGTACCCTGCCCCGGCTTCTTTTTTGAAAAAAATTTCTATGACTAAGAGCATTTAATACAATTACATAATTGCATTAGGAGAAAAAGTAAATTTTTAAGTGGAATGCTTCTTCCAAAATTGGTATTTTAAAAGACTTGAAAAAAAGCCTGCTTCTTGAAAAAAATGAAATTATCAAGATGGCATTTTTTGTGCAAATGCTTCCTACTTTTGAAGGCTTTTTTTCAACTTTTGCAAAAGCAGTTGAGTACATTAACAGTAAATGAGTACATTAACATAAAAAAATTGAAAAATATCTAGAAATGCTACAGCCATTTTATACTCCTTGTAAAGAAGGGAGAAAATTAAGAGAATGTTTTGTCTTTAAAAAGGCATACTTTTTTGCATAAGTAATGGCCTTTTATTTGTCAAATGCCTTTCACTGCATGTTTACTGCTATTTGTGGGAAAAGCAGCAGCTTATAGTACGTTTCTTGAGAAGAAAAGCTGAAAACAGGCAGCTTAAAATAACCACAGTCAGGTGGTTGTTGGGGACACAGGCAGAGAGGAGAAGATTGCACCTGTGTTTGCCATCCCAGTGCAGCTGATTTCCTAAAATCTTTGATCACACAGTTTGTCATTTCTTTTCTCAGTCAAAAATAGTGCTTGGCTAGCAAAGCAAAGCACTGCCTAAATTCTTGTGCCTTTTCCCTTTCATTTCCTCTTTACTTCTGCTGGTGCTAGAATCAATACACATCTCCCAGATATGTCTCTGGAGTTGCCTGGGGCAGAGGAGTCAGTCTGGAGGTTTGCTGTCAGAGTGGTGTGAATTCAGCACCTCCAACAATGCAGATAATGTCAAACAGTCAGGATACAGACACTTTTTGGGTTCTCAAAATAGGTGGCAGCTTTTCTGTATTGATTTTGAATGGATCATGAAAAGTTCATGTAACAAAGGTAAAAAGATTCTAAAGCCATTGCTACCAACAACAGGAAAAATTATTGCATATTTTCAGTCCAACCTCAGTCCTCATTCCTCATCTTTTACCCTTTTCCCTTCCCTTCCTTTCCCTTCCCAGCAAGGGACTGTTGAAAAGAAGTTTTGTCAGCTCATAGGGGAGGACTCCTGCAATTGCTGGACTTTGATTCTTCTGATTCCAGTTTTATGTAACTTTTTTTCCTCCAGAACGTCTATTGTCACTCTTCTCTAAATAGAAGACATTACACCTAATACAGATTCTTCTTATCTTTTTGTCATTTAAATATAAAGCCCATAAATTTAGAACCTGTTAAAAATTATTTTTAGTTAGGAAGAGAAAGTGCTGGGTAATGTTCTTTTCTCTGACCAACTGCTGGATACAAAGAGCTGGTGAACAGCCTACAGAGCCTTACAGAGCCTCGAGTTCATCAGTGACAGTACAGTATTAAGTCATCTTTTAGATCCATGCAGAGGAGAAAGCCACTGCTTCTCTTCAGATAGGGGTGCTGCCCCTGCCATGATTTTAACAAAGAGGAGTTTTAATGATTCAGTTTCATTTGAAATAAAGTAGGTGAAACATAGTGAGAAATAGACTTGCTTCTGAAAGACTCTGCTATGTATTTTTAGTAGTTGGTACTGAGAAGTTCTATTTTTTATTTTTCTCTGAAGGAAAGTGAAAAATTCCGTGTGGAAGATCAGTCATGGTAAATGTGTTCAGTAGCCTTTCCCAGATGTCATCTCAGCCTATGTGAGGATCATGAGATCAGAAAGAGAAGAGTTTTCTTCTTCCAGTAATTAAGAAAAATCAAGATACTGGCTGAACAATTGCTTTCAAATTGCTCGTAATAATTTAGTACTGGATTGTGCCACAGTGGTAACTGGCCTGAACATCCTCATGAGTTTCAATACAAAGATATTCAGTGTGGCCCTTGTGAGTCTGAATGCAAATTGGAGCATTGCAGAAATCACTTACTAGCAAATTGGCAGGTTATTAAAGCTAGTTAAAATCTTTGAGGGAGAATATTATTTCAATAGAAGAAGCTAATTTGTCGAAGAAGGAGGCATTTAACTGATCTTGCCAAAATGTCTTTTAAAAATTTCTTAGCACTCTGTGTCCCCTTCATTCCATCATGGGCTGATAAATTCCATATAGGACAAACTGACCTATCAATTCTGTCATTCAGCATCCTTAGCTTTGAGGTTTATTGTTTCGTGTTACCTAGTGGAATATAAAATAGTGCAAAACTGATTTAATTTTAATTCCTATCACCATAACCCACCCTCACCTGCCTATGGTTTTTAAATCTGAAAATTATTCTTTCTTTCCAGTTTGGACTCAAAGTCAAAGCTTCCTGAGAAGAAGAAAGTCTGAGCCATATCAGTCTCTCCATATTTTTGGGGGAGAGGGCAAAGGCAAATATAAATATATATATATATATATGGTTAATGTGACCATGAGGGGACGTGCTTTGTCCTGTTTGCTTCACACTGACTCTTGGTGACATTAGTTTCTTCTGCTTGCCAAATTATGATGCAATTAATGACTCTGTATCTGCTCAAGGCAGGAGATTTGTAGGGTAGGCACAGGTTTGCTTACATTATCTGTGGGCCCTGTGCAGGGTCAAAAGGATCATTTCTCACCCTCCACACAGTCCCACTAAGTCTATGTTCTTTGAAATACTTGCTGTTGGCTGACTGCTTGTAGGGGATGAACCTGGAAATAGACTGTAAATCCATTTTGTGTAAATGAGATGGGAGATGGGCAAGCTCTTTGTAATTATAATCAGTAAATTGTAGCTTTTGAGAATTTTAATTTGATGTTACTTTGGTTGCAGCGCTCGGAAATGTCTTTCACAAATGAAAATAAATATATTAGTTGAATAAATCAGTTCTTGAATCTGGCACGAATCTGCCCCAAATAATAATTAAAAAATGAAACTTCATAATAGCCTTATGCCTCTGAAGTGTGAAAGGGAGATAACATCAAGGACTTCAGATACAATTTTGTTATTTGACTTTTTACTTAAGTTTTCACTAGCTTTTTTTCCTAGCCTTGTGAACAAATCATCAACAACAATAAAAGCAGGTTTTGCTCAGCAAGTTTCTTAATAATGTATAAATGAAAATAAATGGGTTTTTTCTTACCATGAAAAGGTTGGCTGTTCCCAGTCTGTATAATTTCTGCAGTATCGAGTGCATAGTTTTGAAGAGCAGAACCACAGCTCTAGTGGTGTGTGTAAGTAAAAATAATGAATATAGTTAATATTCTGTTTTGCTAGAAACATTCACAAGGACAAACACACTGTGTCCATGCTGTGCATTTCAGACTGCCTTAGGTATAAAAATATGGTCCTCTAAACTGTTCATAATTGCCCAGAGGACCGTAATTCAGCAGTGTGATCCCTGTCCAAAGCCAGTCTGCAAAATGGATTGTAGACATCGAGCTGTTAATGCTGCTTCGTGTGTACTTAACATGCTTTGTCTTCATTTCATGTTTTCAAATGAATGTCCTGATTGGAAAGGTCTGGGTCAGGAGGTAGAGGAGGTTGTGAGAAGATTGTGATTGAGATTTGAAGTGACTTAGGGGCCAGGCAGGAGGGGTTGGGGTTGTCAGAATTCAGGGAAACTTTTACCAAGGACCACTCTTCTAAGTAGGATGTCAACTTTGTCTGGAGCTCCTTACTGTGCTCCTGCTCTTTGCAGGAATTCCTCTCAATGTGGCCCTTTTTCTGTAGCCGTAAAACTCCTTGAGAGCTGCAGAGCCTTTAAAAGCATCTCAGCCATTCATGTCTGTTCTGAAAGGCACTGTCTCAAACTGCATTTCTGGAATTACAGGAAGGTTTCCTGAAAGTTTAGGGTTAGGCTCCATCTTCTTAGGCATCTGTGTACTGTAAGTTGCATTTTTTTCCCCTCAATGTTTTTTATTGATGTGAATGGTGGGGGGGGGCTTTGCAAAAGCACTCAGCTGTGACCCAGCTTGTCTCCTAAACCATATCCATATGGGCTGCCCTGTGCTGATGGTACTGTGCCTGTGCCACCTCACTGCTTGTTGCCTTCATCTGGGTGCCCTTGGCTTGTCACATCACAGCCTATATGCCTTCACATCCTGGCTTGTACCAGCAATAGTGTGGCCAGCAGGACCAGGGCAGTGGTCATCCCCCTGTACTGGGCACTGGTGAGGCCACACCTCAAATCCTGTGTCCAGTTTTGGGCCCCTCATGACAAGATGGAGATGGAGGGCCTGGAGTGTGTCCCGAGATGGGCAATGGAGCTGGGGAAGAGTACAAATCTGATGAGGAGCAGCTGAGGGAGCTGGGAGGGTTCAGCCTGGACAAAAGGAGACTCAGGGGAGACCTTCTCACTCTACAACTCCTCAACAGGAGGGTGCAGCCAGGTGGGGGTCAGGATCTGCTCCCAGGGAGCAAGGGACAGGACAAGGGGAGACGGCGTCAAGCTGTGCCAGGAGAGATTTAGATTGGGTATTAGGAACAATTTCTCCATGGAAGGGATTGTCAAGCACTGGCACAGGCTGCCCAGGGCAGCGGTGGAGTCACCACCCCGGTAGGATTTAAAATATGTGTGGACATGGCACTTGGGGACATAGTTTAGTGGTGGCCTTGGCAGTGGTAGGTGAAGAGTTGGACTTGCTGATCTTAAAGGTCTTCCACAAACTAAACAATTCTGTGATTGCACACTGCGCAATCTTGGTCAATATTAGCAGAAGAAGACTTTACAAAAAAACAGCCCCAATTTTAGCCCTCTTATTCCAGTGAAATCTGCCTGCAAGGATTAGACTATTAATTATTTTTTATGGATGTGTGTGAAGGTAGGGGGCTGGTGAAGGCAAGATGTTCTGCATAAATTCTTCAGGAAGGTCCAGGAATGGAGAAATATGGAGTAATTTCTTCCAGTGTCATGGCAACCAGCTCTACTCGTATCATCATATCAATTAGGTTAAATAATTACAAACAACATTGAGTAAATGAAGAAAAACAGCTTCAAGTCACATCAGGTGGGAGGCAGCTAAGCTACTAAACAAAATAAAGAATAAGCTGTATCACTTCTGGAAGACTTCAGCAGAGGCTGAAAGGATATGTGGAGAGGAGGGAGAAATGGAGGGAGTTAATGAGATAGTGAAAAAAACTTGTGGTGGAAACTTATTCAGATCAAAGGGAAAGTACTTGGGAAAATCCTTAGTTTTGTTGAAAATTTATTCTTATTCTAAATTACTTATTTTGAGGAAAAGAATTGATATACACAAGGGGGGCTTTTTTACATCCCAGCTAATATGTTGTTTTAAATAGAACTGAAAAGTCCTCTCTTGATCATTCTCTTACTCTGCTTTTCAGATTTCTTTTTCAGTACTGCAAAAAACCAAGAAAAATCCCTCCCTTGGTTTTCTGCTGAAAAGGTTTTAAAAATGGAAGGAGAGCATATCTTGGTTTTTTTTAAAACTTCACTTAGATGGTGGAAAAGTGGAATATAGTAAAAAAAAATAAGACATTTGACTTATTCTTTCACTTTAGAAGATCTTCTAGAGCTACAAATTCAGACTAAGACTCAGATTAAGGTGTTACTTTTTTTTTGGCTAAAGTTTATCCTATTTCATGGAATAAAAGCAGCTACATAACAAAATGGGGAATAGCAATTTTTAAAACCATGAGTGCTTGTCTCAATTTTATAAAATATTTCATTCTGAATTTCCTAATAAAAAATAGAACAGGGAAAACTAACATAAATGATTAAGTATGGAACTTAATCATAAATGTTTAAGTATGGAACAAAATTGAATAATTTACCTTTCTTTGTAAAATGTATGTATTAATGAGAAATGTGAAGTGGCTGTGAAATGATGATTATTATTATTCCTAATTCTAACTATGAATAGGCATGAAGAAAATTAAAATTGTGTCCCAAAGGCCTTTTCTCCTGCCTTTGGGAAATTTCTCATACAGCTTCTCTAAGGAAAATATACTCATACGTGTTTATTGCCAACCTTAAAACTCACTAACATCAGCAGCTACTTTTTATTGACCTCAGTGAATTATAGACCACAACCTCTGGGACAAATGGCTTCAGATTAATATCATTAAGAACTAAAGCAGGTTAGCTTGCAAATTTGGTTCAAAGTGTTTTTATTTAAGTTAGGTAAATGTGTTTTAATGTTATGCTTACTAATTTGTACTTGCAGGAATAAGCAATTGCATAAAATGAGAAATATGTGAAAGATTGTTTCTCTCAAACCATCAGTAGAGGAGATGAAGAGGCTCTGCTCCATAGTTAATAAATCTGAATGCCTGAAAAGATTAAAGGAAATATTTGCAATTTGATCAAACAGCTGTGGGGAGTAAGATGAACTCTTTTGGGATCGGTTTTGCGAAACTGAATAAAAAAATGTAAAGAAAAGAGCTTTGCAAAGTCAACTGCAATTAATAGTTCGGTATAAAATTAATGTACCATACTGCAGAGGCTTGGGGAGAAGCAGGCTGGAAGGCCTGAAGAGATGTGCTAATAAATGCGTTGTTGAATATCATTTTCATGGGGTTTGAAGACTCCATCCTGCAAGGCTTGCAGCAGTTTCTTACTCACAGTAGTTGGTGGTAGGACAACTCAATGTGAGTGATACCTGCAGGTGTTTAGTTGCATTCAAAAAGCATGAATTTACTGTCAAACTCCCCATTCCGTGTGCAATGCCTATTCTGTGTGTAGTTTCAGATGTCACTGTCCCTAACAAAGGACATTATTGGCACACATGACCAGCTATGAGTGCCTTGCAACAGCTGAGAAGGAACTCAGGATGGCAAAATAAGTGGAGGGAGAGACCCTGCAGTCATTCCCTCAGCTCCTAATATGAACAAATACTGACAAATTATGTCAAAGGCAACAAGGCCACTTAAATTAACCTCTTGCATTCGTGGCTGATCTCATTGGTGTGTGAATAAAAACAATTAGATGTTCAGTGTTAATGGCACACTGGGGCTGCCAGACTAGGGAGTTAAACATGTAGTTTAGAAATTCTTGCTTTCTCCTGCTGCTAAAGAGTTAATGTTCAAGAGACATCCCACCCCATAACTGTTGTAACTATTGGGTCAAATCTTGATATTTTTATTCTGTCAAATCTCTCGTTTATTTTCACTGGACTTTCAGAGTTGGCTTAGTCATTCTTGGATAACATCCAAGAACAGCTTTCTCCTGCTCTGGGAAATAGTCCTGCTTGTAGCAGAAAGATGATAAAATCTTTCCAATTATTGGGACCTATCTGTGATACTGGCATAAACCTAAAAAAAAATTAAAACAATTTAATTTTGCTTAGACTTTTATTTTTAACCTCATAGTTGTATCTTAATGCAGCTTAGGAGACGACTTGGGAGAAGTGTAGGAGAAAACTCCATTGTGCTGCAGGTGTGCTGAATCCTGAAATGAGGGTTGCTGGTTTGATCCAGCAATTCCACCTCAGAAGTGGTTGTGAAAAGGGCTGATGAAATTCAGTGTCAGCGCATGCAGATGAATAGGTAGCTATACCTACACAGTCATGTTTTCTAAATTAGCAGTTACCACTGAGGAATGACACCTGCCTCTAACTGCTGAGGGTTCCTGGAAAATATCGGTGCAATATTCAGTACCAGTCAACAAAAGGCAAATAGGATTCCTGGGCAGGCAATTAAAATTAATGTTGTTGCACCACACTGCACTGCTCTGCAACAAGATCCTGAAAGATTAAAAAGGGTGTCTAAAAGGTGACAAGAATGATGCATGGGATGACGACTGGGAAAACAGTGAGCGATGGCTGAAAAAAACAAGAGTGGTGTGAAGGAGGTGGAGAGGAGCAATTACTCACTTTCCAGAAAGGGTGGCTATGGGTGGTCAGTGTAAAGGCTGGGGCAGCCAGGCTTGCAGAATAGCATGAAAAAATAATGTTTTGGTGAGGAAAAAAAGCCCAGAAATGGATTTGTGGAGTGGTATTAGATATGCTGGGTGGAGATGGTCGGTGGCTAATTGATGGTGTGGGTGCAGTCCCTGGGCTCTCTGGGTTTGTGGAAATCTGAAAGGAGTGGCCCAGGGCAGGGATGCGCTCTGCACCCTCTTTCTTGAGCTCTTACCATAATTATCTGGAGGGGGCTGCAGTCAGGGGATGGATTTGGGCTGGGTGAGCAGTTAGGGTGGTGCTGAGTGTCACATTTATCACTGTACACGTCTCTGTGCTCCCATCCCAGGCATCTTCCAGGCTGTGTCTGGAGCTTTACAGCAAGAACTCCATGGTCCCAAGGAGAAACTTCATTGCAGCATCCCGGAGTAGAAGAAGTGGATTTTAGTGAAATGGGACATTTAAAAATGCCACGAAACAGTCACCAAAAAAGTCAAAGGAAAGTGATAAAATACACTCAATTATTCTCCTCAGATACTCTCCAGACATCAGTGTAATTTCATTGGCTTCAGTGAAATTAGTGTTAATGTAGGAATGGAAATGCAGCAAATCTAATTCCAGCATCTCCTTCCTGGAATAGTGAGCAAGAAAACAGAGAGGTAATCAGATAGAGACAAGTGCAGATCAGAAGGAGTTGGACAGGGAGGAGAGGAGCTCCAGGAGCTGCTGCCAGGAAATAAAGATACTTTTCCAGTCTCACATAGTCACGGAGAGTTCAGCAATACATGCACTGAGGCCAAAGTGAAAAGCCAGGCTTTTTTTTGGTTGTAGTTTGACAGTGTATGCAAACTTTTGTTGTTCTTTTGAATATTCTCAAACTCCTTCTGCCAGGACAACATCAATGGCTAGCAATGCTTCCAGGAATGTTTTTTATTTTTGGTATTATGGAGAAGGAGTTGGTGGAGAGCTGTGGGACTGGTGGAGAGAAGTGGAGGTAGTGTAAATGATACAGTATTTGGACAGCTTGTTTCACCTGAAAACAGATGTCTTTGTAGCCTTTGGAGTGCTGGTGCCCAGTTGTACATATACATTTATAAATAAATAAATATAAATATAACTATAACTATAAATATAAATATAAATATAAATACATATTACTACTTGGCTTTGTGAATCTCTGATGGACAATGTAAAAATATTTTTGGGGTGTTGCCTGCCATTTTGCCCTTCATCGGGGTGGTTTGTGGCACTTGCAAAGGTGTCTTTGCAGGACCATAGGTGTTCTCTGAAGTGCCATAAAGCCTACCCAAATATACTGGAATTCAAATCAGCATTGTGCAGGGAATGAAACCCTTTCCTAAGCACATTCACCTTCCCCAAAGACCCTTCTCCACTGGTAAGAGGTGGCTTTGTGGCAGCTCTGAGTGACTGCCAAGCCACAGATCCGTGACAAGGGTGTCGGGCAGGGGGGTGGATGTGCTTTGAATACACAAAGGGTTAATTGATAATGCTGAGTGCCAAACTGAGAGGCCAACTTCTTTCCTCGTCCCAGAAGGATGCAGCATGGAGCAGGACATGTGATTTCATAGAGTATAAAAGGGGGAAATGTGCTTGTTTTCACAGTCAGGTTTCACTTGGCTATTGGCTGTTTTACAAGATAACCGCAGAGGAAGCTCTGAAGAAGCTGTCAGGCTTGGTGACAGCTCAGCATCTGCCACAGCTAAATCAATACTGCCATGAAGGACAGGTTCCCAAAGTGAATAATCAAAGTAGAGTAAAGCTAATTCACCTTGAAAGTCTGAAAACGTTAGTGTGAAGTTTTTTGGACAAAACCAGCATTATGTCAGAAAAAGAGGAGAGGTGCTGAGGTCCAGCCCTGAGCTCTGCCCAAACGTGGGAGTGGGGAGCAGGCTTCACACCAGTCATGTGTGCATGTGTACTGATAAAATGAAAATCTGGTGCTAATAAATAGGGCAAAAAGGGGTTTGGATTGGCCCTTATGGCTAGCAGTGTGCTAGGACCTCATGGGTTGGTTTTGTGGAAGATATTCCATTGCAATATAAATTGAGGGTATTTGTGAAGACAATGAATGTTCCACTTTTTCTTAGGCTGTTAAGACTCTTTTTTTGCATCAAAATGTGGTTTTCTTCCATTGTTCAGGTTTCTAATATTTAAAATCAAAAGACTGGGGGAAAAATGTTTTGCTGTGAATTATTTTAGTTTTATAAAACCTGGAGGTGAATTGTTTCACCTTTTGGGAAACTTTTTTTCCATTCATTTTAGTGCAAATGTGTCAGGAAAGAAAAATTTAATCAGAGCTAATCTGTCAGCATCAGATGGAAAATTTTGGATACAGAAGTTTGCTAAGCTCTGTCTAGAAGTGTTGAATTTGCAGGATGGAGAATTAGAGGGAAAGTGCTTCTGTAGCTGACTTAGATGAGTAAGAAATATTGTTGAGTTCAGTGAAGCAGTTTTGTGGTCATTTTATGAAGCAGAATTACTCTGAAAATAATAGGATGGAAACATCATCTCCAAATTCGAGGCTTTTAATATTAAGGGTTAAGTACTTTACTTTGTTCCTAAAAATACCATATAATTACTCTCAAAAATCATCCTTACACAGAGTTCAGGCTGAGTTCTACTAAATAGAAGCAATATTTCTTTACCTGTTCTCTGTCTCATTAATATTTTCAGACAGGTACTGTATAAATACTCACTGTTATGGTAACAGGTGTGTTTACCACATCTCTCAGGGCTGCACATGGCCTGTGTTTTATAGCTGGAATAATTTCTTTAATTGTCCCACATCCATTCTTGTTATTTATGCTGAGATAAAACCGAACATTTAATTAAATGAATAAGCAAAATTAGATTTTAAAGAACTAGAAAGAACAAGCAAATTAGAAGACTCAAAGGAAAATTTGCAGCTGCAGAAATTCTGAGCCCACTGATGTTGTATGTTCACCTTTACACTGTGTATCTGCGTGTATGCACATATATATATATGTATATATATGAGCATCTAAACCACACCAGCACACAGATTTGTACAGCACAAACTTCTGCACTGGCATACACATGAAAAAAAGAACCTAGGAGCATGCTAGAAGCATCTTTTCCTACAGTGCAGTACTTTGAAGGTGTGTTTACAAATTTTCCATTCTATTTTAACAAGACAGGCAATTTAGGTGGTGTTCCTCAGTGTGCAAGTGACGTTCTGGCATCCTGCCTCCAGCAACATTGCTATCCCGAGTTCATCTTAATGTGACAAGAACTTGGTGTCCCACTAAAAAAATTCCTTTAAAAGTATTAAAAGAAAAATAAAAAAAATCAACAAGAGAAAAAACCCTCACGGCTCAAATCCCGCACAGAGCCGTGAAGTTGTTTCACACAGTGATACTGACAGCTGCCGACTTTGCTCAGAGAACTTTTTTCTGGAGATGACCCCTTTGGTTCCTGTGCTGCAGTTCAGTGGTGCTGGAGACTGTGTCCTGTGCTTGTTATTGGTGGCAGTTTTGACACACTGAGGCACAGTGCGGAAGGCACGGGATGGTTTTGATCCCTGGGTCTTAGTTCTGGGCGGTAACAAGAGTGAGGACAGCACTCTGGGAATATTTTTTTGATGGAGAAAGGAAGGAGAAAGATTTATATGATAGGTGGATGATTGTCTGACAGACACAATTCAGCTTTTCCCGAAATACTGGAGAGATTTGCATGGAAATGAAGCAATGTTAGAGATAATATTCAAAATGGAGAAAATGATAAATAAGGATGGAGCAAAGTGTGCTAGAGGCATGGAAGTTGCTGGAATTCATGGTGAACATAATTCTCATGAACTTCGGTTAACTTCTGCTTCTCTACTTTCCTTCTGCACCCACTGTAATTCCTTTAGGCAAGTGTTTGGTTTTTAATTAACATTTACCTTTGCACAGGACTTTGTGCAGTGTGTGAAATGCTAGATGTGCCATTTAGGAAGGAGGTGATGGGTTTCTGAAGAAATGGGAATGATGAAGCATTGTTATAAGAAGTGGTTTCACTCATTTCACTAGTTAATTCTTATCTGTGTTTGTGTCATACTGTTCTGATAAATGGAAAGTTAAATATTCCTGCCCCGACTGTCACCATCAAAAGCTGTGACCCATTAGACCCAGCTTCCACTGCATATGAAATGTGTAAAAGAAGCCCTAATCAGCCTCTTACTTCAGAGCTCTTACAGAAAAAGTGTTCAGAATTAAGGCCTTTTCACTGCAAAATAAGGATTTTTCCAGCAAAGTGATGCATTTACCATTCAGTTAACACAGGGTACTGCTGTTTGCCCTGCTGCCTGTTGTGGTGTAATTGCCACCATTTTTCAGGCTGTGCCTTCCCATATGTTGCTTAACACCCTTGACTAATGTGATGAAGAAGAAGCAGACCCTGGCAGTCCCAAGACCTGTAAAGCTCTCCAGTGGAAAGAAAATGCAGGAAATTCAATCCAAATACCAACAGGAACCCCCTGAGCCTGTGCAGGGCTCTCTTTCTGGTGGCCAGCACTGTTTCTCAGGGGAAGGAACAAAGTAATCTAATAACCTGAGGTGGCTGTGGCAGGGGATGTTGAGCACAGAATGTGTGTGCAAACTGTGATTTGAAGCTGCTTAGCATCAGACCTGGGAGCTCTTGGCCCCTCATCCTCAGTGGGTTGAAATAAGGAATTTTGTTGTCTGTGCAACTGAATAACCTTAACCAGCTTCAGCTCCGTCCATCGCTGCCACAGGACAAGAAGGCAAACACACTGATAGCTGTGGACAGTGGTAGCATTAATTTAAGACCATGTTTTGCAATACCATTTCAGCCAGTCTTGGCTTGCAGCTCTGTGCAAAAGTGCAGCTAGTCAGCTCATCACATCTGCATGGTGGTGAGGCATTGGAGCTTTAATGTAAGTATTTTCCATTAGCTGAGTGTGTTCATGGAAAAAAAAAAGCTCCCAGGTTCACCATTTAAAAATTAGTGACCATTCAAGTGCAGTTAAAAGCCTTCATTTTAATAAGAATTTATGCATAAGGAAGACCAAATGCCCAACTACCTCCAAAGCAGCTGTCCCTTCTTCTGTGCAGCATCCCCTGCAAGGAGAAGAACAGTGAGTGTGAGTTCCTACAGTTTACTATTGATTATCATCTAATATACATAATCATTTAGTTCTTGTCGAGCAAATATCAGTGTTAACAGGGATTTTACAGGCCTATCTTTATTATCACCATCCTCTTAATTTAGAGTTTGCATTACTGTAATTATCAGGGAGCTGCTGGGCTGGGAAAACAGGGGTGGATGTCAGCTGGACCCACAGAGGAGCCGTGCACCTTCTGTGACTGCAGTGTGAGATGTAGGAATGCCACCACCCTGCAGGGGCAATACAGGACACACATCTGGAAGTGCCCAGGCCAGGCTAGTGGTGGAATCAGGCTGGAATCTGGGATCATGGTGGACTTTTGATCAGACATGATTGTGTACAATTCCCCCCAGATTTCAGCAGTCAGATGGTTTCGGTGAGGAGTTCAGAGCTGAATTTCATTGCTGAATCCAGACCTTTGCCCCTTAGCTTCTCCTCTGCAAGGTGGGTGTGACAATGCATTGTTGCGGCTTATAGGAGGATAAATGCATTGGATGATGTGTCATGGGATAATACAGTGATCTGGCTGCAGGGGTAATTGGAGGAGAGGAGGTTTTTTTAATGCTTTGGATGATTTTGGAAGAAAAATTTAAAAGTTAGTGTGCTGTGATGTTGGCATCTCCCTGTAAATGGGGAGCAATTGTATTTTAAAACACTGATTGAACACTGATGTAAAACATTGCTGGGATGGGAGAGGGTATTTTAACAGCAGAATATTTACTGGGGCCAAGGATTCAGAATCAAGGTTGGGCTTCTGAAGAGCTGTAAAACCACGGGGCTGTGTTGGTGCTTTCACTGGCACAGCTGGCAGACAGGAGTGTCCCTGAGGGGGAGACGTGGGAGGCTGGGGCTGGCATCAAAAAAGTGCTATAAAACAGTGATGAGGGAGGGGGCTTAGGAGGATTATTTTCTCCCAAGTAGTACACTTGGTTGAAACTTGTTGGTGGATTTGAGGAAAGCTATTTCTGTTGAGAAAGTGGCAGCTTTTTGCCGCTGCAGCATCTCAGCGAGGCTGTTTGATGCAGGAGATGGGCACTGCCTAGTGGTGCACCAAACAGTGCTGCAAAAGTTTTGCAATCTGAGCCAGCTGTGTTAAGGTGAGGTGGAAAGAAATAGCAGAAAACTAGTCAGCTTTAAAAATTGTGAGTCAGATATTTGGGTACTGGGCTTCTCTCTGTATTTAGTAAATTGTAGTGTGTTGACCCTGTGTGGGTGCCAGACACCAACCAAAACCTCTCTATCATTCCCCTCCACAGCTGGATGGAGAGAAAATATAACAAAAGTTCATGAGTTGAGATAAGGACCAGGAGAGATCACTCACCAAATACCATCACAGGCAAAAAAGACTCAAATTAGATATTAATTGAATTTATTACTGTCAAAATCAGAGCAGGATAATGAGTAGTACCTTAAGACCTTAAAAACACCTTCCCCCCATGTTTTCCTCCTTGCCAGCTCTACCTCTTCCCCACCAGTGGTGCAGAGAGATGGGAATGGGGGTTTTGGTCTGTTTATCACAGGTTGTTTCTGCCACTGCTTCAGGAGAGGAGTCCTTCCCCTGCTCCAGTGTGGTGTCCCTCTCACGGGAGACAGGTCTCCATGAACTTCTCTCATGTGAGATCATCCCATGGGCAACACTTCTCTCCAGACTGCTCCAGAGTGGGTCACTCTTCCATGGGGTCAATCCCTCAAGGATGGACTGCTCCAGCGTGGGTCCCCCACAGGGTCACAAGTCCTACCAGGACACCTGCTCCAGTTGGGCTCCTCTCTCCATGGGTCTGCAAGTCCCTGCCAGGACCCTGCTCCAGCACAGGCCTCCCACGGGGTCACAGCCTCCTCTCAGACATCCCCCTGTTCCAGCATGTGTCTCCTCCTGGGGCTGCAGGTGGATCTCTGCATCCCCATGGGCCTCCATGGGCTGCAGGGGCACAGCTGCCTCCCCATGGGCTGCACCACGGACTGCAGGGGAATCCCAGCTCTGGCACCTGGAGCAGCTCCTGCCCCTCCTTCTGCACTGACCTTGGTGTCTGCAGAGCTGTTCCCGTCACATATTCCCATCCTGCTCTTCTCTGGCTGCAGTTACATCTGCACAGTAACTTATTTCTTCTTCTCAAATATGTTACCATAGAGGTGTTACCATCATTCCTAACTGGCCCAGCCTTGGCCAGTGGCACATCCAGCTTGGAGCTGCCAGGGACTGGCTCTGCTGGACATGGAGGAAGCTTCCAGCAGCTTCTCACAGAAGCCACCCTCTCAGTACCACAACCAGGCCATGCAAACCCAGTATGCAAACGAATGTTGGAGTTTTTATCGAATCTCTCCTGAATGATAGAACTTTAATAATACTGACCTAAAAATCTTACAGGAATAACTAATTTCAAAAATTAGTTGAAGAAGTTGCAGCTAACCTCAACATGTAGAAATGAAAATCTATATTTTTCCAGGATCATGGCCTTGTAGCATCGTTTAAATTGGAAAAGACTTCCAAGGTCCTTGAGTCCAACCATTAACCCAGCACTGCCCAGCCCACCACTAAACCACGTCCCCAAATGCCACATCTACACGCCTTTTAAATCCCTCCAGGGGTGGTAACTCCACCACTTCCCTGGACAGCCTGTTCCAATGCTGGACACTCCTTCAGTGAAGAAATTTTTTCCTAATTTCCAATCTAATACTCCCTTGGCACAACTTGAGGCCATTTTCACTTGTCCTGTCACTTGATATTTGGGTGAAGAGGCTGGTACCCACTTGCTAATCTTCCTTACAATTGCAGTTTAGAGGAACATTGTATATGCTTGGATTAACACTACTCTAGCATAGAGCAGGACATAAGGAAAATCAGATCTCTCAATTAAGCCTTCAGTTCCTTAAGGCAGATGTTCCTATCTGGATGTGTTCAGCATATGGTCAGGATAATAAGAGATCTGAAATGCTTTGGGATTATTTAGGTAACTCTGAGTAATTTTTTTTCCGAAAGTTCCTTATTTTTAAATAGGTTAAAACATTTATGTAACACTATGCTAAATCATTCAGAAATGTTTTATAAAAGTACAAATATAGTAACAGATTTTATATGTAAAAATATATAGTACTTGGGTTCTTGTATGTAATTTTGGGGAGATTTGCCACACTGAAGAGAAAAGATAGAAGCTAAAATAACAGTTGGACCACTTACCTCACCTTTAGGACTGAGAAAAAATATTTCTGCATCATTACATCAAATTTATCTCTATGAAGTTTAGTGAAGACTGTTCCAGTTTTACACAGATCGAAAAACTGAGTTGATGAGTGTTGCATGACTGTAGGAACATAACAGGAGATGTTTGGAGAAATTCAGGTCAGTAAAGAGAAGGTGAATAAATGCAGTTTGACCTAAGTAGTCCTTTCATGAAATTGGGTAATTTCACCTTCAACCTCATCTCTCCTCTTTACTGTAAACTGAGAGACTAAATGAAAACCATTAAAGTGTATGAATACCTTTAGAGATTTCTTTAGAGGTTGTTTAAATACTTCTACTGTAAAGAGAGACACAGTGTTTTATTTTCTTTCAGAACCTTTTGCAAATGTTTTTTACTGCCAATTCCACCTGCCAAAATAATTAAAATACAGCAAAAGTGGAATGCCCTTGGTAGTGCTCATCTGCCTTCCTTTTTTTTAAAGGTGAGGGGTAAAACTCACACTTGTCACTTCAACATTTGCTCATTAAAATGGGATTCTCCGAGAAATCTTTGCTTGCTAATTGTGGACACTAAGGGTTATTGATGGAGAGCCTTAACCCTTTGAAGGTGACAGCAGCATTAGATGCTTGTCAGCGTGTCTGAGCTTCTGTTGCATACCAAGACCTGCAAAACAGTAAAAATCAGCTTTCTGTAAGTGACCTCCTTTTCTAGTTGTCATGTAGAGAACAGGGATGGGGAGAGGATTTACAGAGAGAGGTAAATTATGAAAAATCTTCTCTCCCCCAAAAACCTGCAAACTGGCCTCAGCAGCTACTGGTGTGGGCATGGGGGAGCAACATGAGTGAGGAGAGCCTTTAAGGTGCAGCTTCAAAGCTGTGAAGATCTAAGTAGGTTCCCTTCAACTCTTTGCCAAAGATCCCCCATGCAGTGACCTGTGAGAGAAGTGGAGTATTTGGCTGAACTCAACCATTTTTACCATTTCCAGTTCAAAAGGAAGGCTTTGGTTTCCAACAGGGATATAATGCTGAGTTTCTCTGTGCAGACTCCACAGCCTGGTGGATTCTGGCTTAGCGAGGTGTTGCTGGATGGTGTTTACAGGGATTTTATGTGCTTGATCCAATGATTTATTTACCCTTAATGTCCCAAAGAAACATTTTTTTTTAAGTACAGCTTTTCCAGGAGCCTATATTATGAGGCATAGAACTAGAATTTCTTCTCTGGCCGTGTATTTTTGTACAAATCCTCTCTGCCAAGAGGAGGTAAAGGGTTCCAGTTGCTTCAGACAAGCTGTTTTCACCATGGCATTCTTAGCTGTTTCCAACCTGGCAGGTGACAGAGTTGAATCTCTTTGTGCCAGTTGTACAGGGCACATTTTCAATCAGCCTGTGTCCTCTGGCTAGGTCTGCATGGCCAGTTGGGTTGTAGGCACTGGATTTGCAGATGCAGTCTAGTTGTAGTTAGAGGTTGTAGAAATTCTACCTCTGAAGAAAGACAGCATTTTGGGGGCAATTAGGGCTTCTCTAGGCATTTATATGATTTGCAGTAGCATCTAACATCAGAGATATTGTGCCCTCATGTACCCGATGAGATGAGTGCACGATAAATCAGCAACTGTTCAGAAGAATGAGGGATGTTGCACTTAAGAGAAGTGATATTTCATCAGGTTTGTCCTGCTGCAAAAGTCCAAAGGAGCAGAGAAAGCTAAAGAAATAAAAAAGTCATGTGGCATTCATCCATCTGAACTTTCTTATAATCCATATGCTTGTACTCTTAAGTGTTGATATATGTCTGAATGGATACGGAGGTACAGAAAATCTTTCTGTAGCTCGCAGATGTGATGCAGCAATCAGAAAAGCAAGGAAAAAACCTGCCCTTGCAACATCTCACAGAGTATTATTCTGCTGTTTTTTCTTAAACAGAAATCTTGTGTTCATTTGTGCTACACATTATTGTGACCATGTTTGATATGATCCTGTATATGTGATGAACTTTGACATCTGATTTCTATCTGGACATAGAGAAAACTCTGTGTGAAATGGAAGTATAATTCTTCTATTAGATAGGTTTTAGGAGAGCACTGTGTTTCTATAAAAATGCCACCTCTCACGTAGGGGTAATGAACAATAGTAAATTAGTGTGAAACAAAGTGAGATTTCTGGAGGTAGAAATGGGTGTTGTAGAGGGAAGACATTATGCACTGAGCGATGGAAGGCATTTTTTCCTTTCACAGTGGCTTATTTCTTACCATTTGTAGGCTGCAGTTGGTTTTTTTTTTTTAAAAAAAAGCAATATGGAAATGCATAGCTGAATTCTGCTATAAAGTACCTCTGAGCAAAGATTATTAAAAATGACAGGCACATTTTTGTGTATTTGATAATGTCAAAACCAGAAGTAATGCAGCACATTGGTGTTATGAGATACCAGAATCTCTTTTCTGCCAAAATCTGTAATATCTAATGTAAGAATATAATTTTGGGCTAGTTTGCAAGTGTAATTACATTGTGAAACAATAAGGCACCTAAAACTTCCTTGACTTTAAAAGCGTGGTTTAATCCAGCATTGTTCAAGACAGCACTAGCAAAGGTGTGCATTTAAATTTTGTCTTAAATGCTTTGCCAAATTAAGCCTTTAAAAATTAACTGCTCTGCATCAATTAGTATTTGCTGCATCACATTCGTAATGGTACGCTGAGATTGATGACTTTTCAGTTGGAAAGGTTTCCTTAAAACATGTGACCTTCTCAAGTATGGCCTGTGATTTTTTGGGCATGTTTGGAAAGGGGAGAATCAAACCAGAAGAGAACTCAGGAGTGGGTTTGAGGCAGTACTTCCCAGTCTGCCATGACTTCCTCCTGCCCCAGCCATGTGCCTTCAGCAAAGGCACTTTCTATTGTTTGCTGGTCCAGTTTTTCTCTCTTCAGACTCATTTGTGGCTGGCATCTGGAGCTGACATCACACAGCCATGCGTGGTGGAGCTCTCTGCGACATTAGACTGTGACTGCCACCCTCAATCCTTCCTGTGAACATCCTGGCCATTGACACAGGACCCCATTTGTATCCCTATCCCCTTGCCAGGTTCCTTTCTTCTCCATTTTGTTTCATCTTTGGGACTGAGGCCATTTTCTGCTCATAGCATGTGGAAGCTGAGCCAATCTTACAGGAGATCAAGATGATTCTTTGGGCAGTGCCTTCAAAGTTTACTGGCAGGCTGAAGCTACGTTTGAAAATTAGTTTGGATTAGCATAGGGTAAAAGACTTAAAATGCACCGTCTGTTTTTAAATAACTCCATGCATGGACATGATCTCTATGATTTTGTGAATGAATGCACATGGGGTGGCTGTATGAGCTGTATGAGGTGTATGGGTAAATTCAGGAAACAACTCTGTACATGTACGTGTGTGAGAAGGTGTGCACAAGTAGAAATTCTTAGTTTACACCTACATATTTGCAGTAATTTGTAGACAAGCATAAAATTCTCTGACATTAGCCTTGAATTATGATTAGCATTGACTAGAGCATACATATTTATTTTCAATTTTTTTTTTTTTTCCAGCTCTTCTTTATGCAACTATTTTTGGAAACGTCACCACCATTTTCCAGCAAATGTATGCCAACACGAACCGGTACCATGAGATGCTGAACAATGTGAGGGATTTCCTAAAATTATATCAAGTCCCAAAAGGCCTTAGTGAAAGAGTCATGGATTATATTGTCTCAACCTGGTCCATGTCTAAAGGAATTGACACAGAAAAGGTATGAGTACCCGAGGTAACAGTTTAGATAGCAAGAGTTTGTGTTCAGTGTGTGCTTTCTTAGAGAGTGGACTGTATAGCAGCATAAAATTTACTAACAAATTCTTAACTGCACACTACACCTTTATTATGTTTGTGTTTGGAACAAAAACTGCTTGTTTTAAAAATGGACTGTTTTGCTGCTTTGAAAGTATGTGTTTATTTGTCATTGTGGTAAATGTTTTCTGCTGTCCAGTCTTAGTTTGTCTAAGTACTAAATTATTTTAATGTACTTAACTATTGAAATCAATGGGAGATTGGTCTTCAAATTAGCCTGAAAACATAATTTGGTGTCTAAACTACACTGGTATTATCCTGAGAAGTATTGGCATCTGTGCCAATGAGATGAGTTTGATTGGCTTGGACCTTTTGCTGATGCCCAGGATGTCGGTGTATCCACCAGCATAATTAGTATAGGATTTAATGGCAGTAGACATTGATCTCCCTGAGCTCAAATCTCTGGACTGGCACTTCAGGCCTTTGGTAGGGAGGTACAGAGAGTGTGATACCATTGGCATCCATGCCAGGGTGGAAGTCCTACAGGACTTTAGCCCTCAGAAAGGACTGGTCATTTAGGTTTCTTCAAAAGCTGATTAAAGAAGGTCATCTTTGGAGAGGGATTGATCATTTGCCAGGACTGACTTCATGACTTGTCCTCAAGACCTCTCTTTTTCCATTGGATGTGCAGTGAGTCTGTCCAGCTTTGGCTATTTCAGAGAGCTGAAGTCAGATGAGGGAAGAGTTCCACCTGCAATCCCTTGAGTGTAAGGCAACATAAAACAGTTTTAGGTACAGATTTTTGTTCAGTGAGGATCAGCAGTGCTCCTGTGGCTCCTGTGGACCTGGTACACATCATCTTAAATTAGGTATTCAAGCTCCAGTATCCATGATTTTCCTCCTAACAACTTAAAAGCCAAGGGTCTGAAGGAGGGTGAGGAAAAGCCATGACAGATTAATATCTTGAACTGTGCTTGCAGAGCTTTACAGTTCTTTCTTCAGTTGAATCTCTGGTGCAGTATGGGAGGGTGATGCAGATTGTTCAGGTATGCCAGGATGAGGTCTCTGCACCGAAAAATTTAGTCTTACACCATGCTGATGCAACAGCAGTTCTCTTATTTATCATCTGCTGTGAAATTCAGTTTACCACCACAAATACAACTACTTTAAGTAGCAAAAATTTTTATTTCTTATTTTTATTTTTATTTTCTTATTCTTAAATTTTTATTTTGTTATTCTTATGCTTCAGTATTCCACATTCTTTAATACGTTAACTTCTTATACACTAATACCCTAACTTCCTAATCCTGATTCACATGTGTTAAAAGTGAGCTTTTATATTCTAAACCACTGTAAATGCATTCAGTCCTATTGTATAAACTTCAAACTACATGAAAATTCAACTTTCATTTGCATTTATCTCCTTGCAGTTAAGCCAGAGTTCTGTGTTACTCCACTACAGTTTCATTAGATTTTAATGATGCTTTGCAGTTAATTAGGAGAACTTATGCTTTAATTACTGAAATTTCCTACCACAGTTTCCGCATGTCCGGTTTTACAGATTATAAAAATGCAGTTAGAGCCATAATCTCCAACTCATGGCAAGCATTGTTCTCTGGTCTGGAAGATGGAGTGGCTGCTTAGCTAGATAATTAATTTACCTGTAAAATCTGTGACTTAGGTTTTTAACAATTTTCCTTTGGTGAAGACTTGCCTAAACGTAGGCCTGGATCCAAACCCAATTTAGAACAGTGGAAGGATTTCAGGGACCTCTGCATCTGGACATCAGTAGCTGCAGCTAATCAAGCTTCCCAGAAAAGCCCATGTTACAGAAGAATAGAGACAAGAAATGTAAGAACTTGAGCACTGGGTTGGATATTTTGGTGTTTTGTGTCCCTTACAGCCTGCAAGTCTGCAAAAGCAACAGCTCCAGTGGCCTGTAGTGCCTGCACAGAGCATCCCAGGGTCTGTATGAGGGCAAGGATCAGGCAGTTTGCTTTCTGCTGCAAAAACCTTGTCTTTAGCAAAAGCTTGGAAAGCTGTTTCATAGCCAGTCTTTCTACATTCATCTCCACTCAGGAAGGTGTTATGATGTACTTCACCCAAACAAATGAGAAAAAGTTGTAAATTCCATCTGAAAAATCATAGAAACAGTGGTACAGTCCTCGAGACTGGTCATCTAGGGTGGATGGTTTCTCTTGCCTTAGGTCCTTCATTAATCCTTCAAGCCTTGCTGTAAGACTCTCTGCGCTTAAATTGCATCCATCTGCACCAAACCTAGAGCAGCAAGGGGATGGGGGCATAGAGACCCCCAAGGTACTCAGTGTCAGCTCAGATTTATTATTGTGGATACAGAGGGGCTAATGGGATGCTCTGCACCTGCAGCTGAGCTGCTGAGTCCAGACAGTGCTCCAGTTTGGAAGAGGGGATTATTGTTCCAGGTCTTGGATTGCTTCTCTGCACTGCTTTGTTTGACAGCCTGGACCTGACCTTGGAGGTTTCTACCAGTTCTGTTTTCAAAGCTCCAGTAATGACATTCTGAGCAGTCTGTTGTGAGGATATATTTGCATCATGATTTCCCATTTTCCTTAATTTTTATGAACTTTTCATTAAGCTTCTTATTATCCTGCAAAACACATGTACTCATGACACAGGATAATTATTGAGGAATTTCAGCTTTTCATTTCCATCAGAGAGATCAGACAATTTCCATCATCCAGGGATGTTTTTCAACCTAGTATACGCTATTACATCCTAAATTGTTCCAAATATATCTCCACTGTCACACTGGAATGTGTTTTGCAACATCATTTGCCCCAAATTTGTAATACATTTCACTCAGTCACTCAGTATGTTGAAATGCCTTTGTTTTGAAACCTAAATTTAAAGAACAAGAAGGAAGAATGAGGTTTTTTTATGAGTGTTCCAGTAGGTTTCTATGGTATTGAATGATCTTAGCATTGATGGAGCAACAGTAAACACATGTGTTTCTTTGATAACTAAAGATTTTAAATTAATATGCTTGAAATCAAAATGTAAGTTAAAAACTTGATTGAAATTACTACTGCTTAACATGTGTTGATTTGTTGCCTCAGATACTTATCCCTGAATGACACGTTCAGTGTGTAGTCCCAACAAAGATCTTGGCTAAAACTGATAAGGATGGGTGCTTACATGAGAATTGAAGGCAAAGTGGAAGTTAGAGTGGAGGAGGTTAAGTGAGGATCTAGTCCTTGCTGCCTGTGTAGCAAGATGTCCTAAAGAGAATTTAAAGCCTCTGTGTGTTTTCCTGGTATGGGGAAGAGGACTTGGTCTCCCACACTGCATTGACGGTGCTTTAAGCTCAGAATTTTGGCTTCCCTGATCTCCTTGGGAATAGCTCATCTTCACATCCCATCTTCAGACCATATTGCTTCAGCCTGTCTCTGTGTGCTCACAAACAAGGAATTAACAATGACACTAAAAGCATTAGCATATTTATTATTATTACCTAAGGGGAAGCAAGTGGCCTCTGATCCATAATCTTAAATCACTTAAACATGAGAGCCCTCCTCTGACAGCTGGGATGAGATATGTAATACATGGACATTTATTTCCTGGTGTAACAGTGGCTAAAACAAGATGGGATTTATTTTTTAATTTTTTTATGTTTAGTGATACAGATTTCAGGGTTACTCATCTAATAACAAGCAGGGTTAAAAACATGAGAAACTGAAAAGTCTTTATATATTAAACAGTATCTCTCATCCATCAGAACCTGGGGGTTTTTTTTTGTGAGAGGTAAAATGAGGCAGTACTTCATGTGTATATTACCATTTTTAAGTAGATTAAAAAAATCTTTGCAGTAATAATTTGATATATGAAACACACAGAATTCAAATCTCTTAGTTTTTATTAAAATATCCAGGCAGCAAATGAGAAATTTATAGATATTAGCTCTTCTGTAAGAAATAGGTCATTATCCAAGAAAGCAGAACAACCATTAACTAACATGCAGATGTCTCAAGGTCTTATCTAATGATAACACTCTGAAATGTCTGTAAAAACCCAAAGATTTTCCATCTTGACCTCTGTGCTGTTGTATGGCTTACAGTTTGCTCAGAAAGCAATTAAATAAATGTCTATCATGTTTTAACAGTAGTTTCCTTCAGAAAAGTCAAAGGTTGAATGAGAAAAAAAGGCATTTTATTTAATTTTATTTATTTAATTTATTCAACCTGAACATCAATGGCAATTGGGATAATGAAAGCCAATTCCACATTGCACTGACTGAAATGGAAATCACAGGAACATAACACTGTATTAGAATTACTCACTGCTGGTCCACTAAGCTTTCATAAAGGAGATGGGTTTATGGTAAATAGACACAGGTTGTAACTTCATTAAACATTAATCTACATGAGGACAGTGCAGCTTATCCATGTTTGCTGCTAACAAGAGCTTCAAGAGCTGTAGAAATAATTAGTGATACCCTGAGACAACAAAGAGGAATCAGGCTGCCATTCCTGCCATGTCCCATCACATTGAGGTGTCCATAAGTGCTGGCTGGATTTCCTGGTGGATGACCAGGAGTAGAAGGCTGCCAAGCTTCATGGCCGGAGAGAACTTCTACAAAACTAGCTGTGACAGCTGCACACAATTCCCTGCTGGAAAGAGCAGGTAAAAATCATTTGGACAAGTATTTTTGTTCCGTTGTAGAGGCTGTAGAGGCTATTGGTTGTTCCTTGCAGATTGGGACGAGGTGAACAAGTGTCCCTCGCCTCACAGAGCTGAGCTAGGAACAGGTACAGTTGGAATCCAGGGGTCTCTGGAGAGCAGGATGCAGGAGAGATGCTCAAGGTCTCACTGTGCTTCCCATGGGTCCCTGAGTGGGGCCTGTGCACCCGTGCGGCTTTCTGTTTCCCCTTTATGGATTGTTTGCCTCCTGTATGCACTCTGCAGGGCCAGCGAAGATTATCCACAATTATCTCTGCCCCTTGGATGTAATATCTTGGGATTGAGACAGAATAAGAGGTGAACTTGTCATGCTTGAGGAGATGCCACGACTATGGAGCAGCTCACAAGCTTAATTCCTGGGGGAATAAGTCCCTGAGTGGATGGGCCAGGCAATTTCCTGAGCACTGCCACTAAAGGGATGGAGCAGACAAAGGGGCTGTCAGTTCCAGACCACATCTCAGGGAAAATCTCCACATCTGTTTTCATCCTTCATTTCCTTGAGTGTCTTTACATAATGGTGCATGTTAGAAGATAAAGCCACCTCCAGAAGAAAATAAAATAAAATAGTGCACAAAATAAAATAGTGCACAGAACTATTCCATTCTTCCAAGAATGACCTTAGAGCCGGAAGCTGTTGTGACTTGAGAAATTCTTTGATGTATGACATATTCTTTCTGATGTTTCTTTTTCTTCTTTTATCTAAAAAGCTGGTTTTTCATGATAAGATTTCCCTGTAGTGTGCTATCCTGTGCCCCATTAGAAGGCCATGCAATAATTTTGCTTGCTGTAGATATTACAGCAAAACTGAAAAGAATAAAACCTTTAAATACGCAACCTTTAGGCAACGTAGGATCTACTACTTTGGGTCATCCGTGGATGTTCTTAGTGTGCATTTTTCAGTGCATCAGACAAGCCAGTGACCCCTGTGCTAGTGAACCACTTGATTCCTTAAAAGACATGGTGATGCCTCTCATCTTGCCCTGATTTTCAAACCCTTGGCCAGATTCTCTCCGTGTTGACAAAACTGAATTTAATTGACTCTACAGCCAATTTCTAGGGATTTTTTTAGTGTCTCTAACAGGTCACTTGGTTACAAAACAAGTTGATTTTGTTACTATACCACTAAAACTATCCATTTTAATCTCTGGTTCAGTTCATGTATTATTAATAAGAAAACAAGCCAAACTCAACTTAGGTGTGATTTTCAAATCTCGATTTCTGAGCATGTAAATCCAAATGACCTTGGATCTTACTGCAGTTAAAACAGAGCACACCATTGCTGCTGACGTTCAGTTCTTAGTGCCAAGATACTCTGTGATGTATTAAAGACTATCCTAATGCATGCAGGGTTAATTACTGCACAGCTCCATGCATCATCTTTGAGATCCTTACAAAATTATCTGATTATTACAGAAAAATGCTGTGATTTGCCAATCAGCTGCTTTCTTACCTTCGTCTCTTTGGCCTCCATCCAGTGCCGATTGTAACACTTTTAGCCAGGCCTGAAAAGGAGTTCCACACTCAAATGAGCCAAATCTTCCTAAAAATCTGAGTAACTTCATCAGGTGCCTAGTGAGTGTTGTGGATTTTTCGGAAAGAGCTGACCTTGATTCTGACTGCTGAATATGTCTGAAAACCCAGAGGGGCCTTTTTCCACAAAATAAAAAGAGCTGTGCATGGCTTCAAATGGGTTTGAGGTTGGAGGAGTTTATTTTATTTATTTTCAAAGCTGGCATTTTTAGTATCTCTGATATTTGTTACAGTTACTCATTTAGGAAATGGTCCTAGTTACTACACCACAGAATGTCTAAGCTCTTGGCTTGGTTATCAGTCAATATGTTCCCTACCTACAACCCCCAAAAAGTGGGAATTCTGTGTGCTGAAAGAGGATTGATAGCTAATGTTCATGATTCACTAGCCTCTGCCCTTTTTGTTGACAAGTCTTAACAGATTCTGTAATACCTGCTAAGCCATCATGTAGTGTTTTCCAGCTGGGGAAGATTTTTTTAACAAATACTTAAACCTGTAAACCCATTCTAAAAGATATTGTTTGGATGTGCTCTTAATCTGTGCAGTTTTTGTTTTTATTCATTTGCTTTTGTTTGAATTTTTTATAATCTCTGCTCCCCGTAGAGCTCTTTGAGTGGTTCAGGAGGCTTATCATGCATGAACTGCCTGCACATGCTGAGGAAATGGATGAGAGACTTAAAAAATCAGATGGAACCTCCTGGGGAGTTTAATTCCCCACCCCTACAGATCTCATGCTGAAAGGACTGTGAGATGTTTTGTGCCAGTTCCCTGTGGGTCTTCCAGAGCAGGTTCCAGCCTTTCCCAGTCTCTAGCAGCAACCACAAGCCATTCTCTCACTGTCGCCTTTTCCATATGAGATGATCTAGAGATGGTGGTGGTGTTGACTCTTTGTTTTGGGTGTTGTTGTGTTGGGGTCTGTACCAGCTGGGTGCCAGGTGGTGATGGCAGAGCTCAGCAATTGCCTTATGCTGACTTAGAGGAGGTTTAGTTTTCTGTGCAGAGAGGGAAAGGGATAAACGTTATTCTGTGCTTTCCTTTCTCCTCCCTCAGCTTTGTAGTGGCTCGGGTCTTTGTGGATACCTGTGTGCTGTTCAGGGAGCTTTGCACCTTTCCTGCTAAAATCAGTTTATACAGCCAGCAAAGATTCTCCTCTGGGTAGAATTCAGCTTTCTCCTCTCATTTTGCACTGACGTGTAGCAGGTTCTGTTCTTTCCTGCTGCCTGGATGCATAGGGGAGAGCTGGCTGCAAAGTCTGTGGCTGCAGATTTATTACAGAGCAACTTCTGCAGCAGCACAAGCACCTGGTCTGGGCAGACTGCCCCCTCCAAGTGCTCCAAACCCCTCACCTGGCAAAGCATTGCCATCAGCAACCTGAATATCCTGCCTGCCTTACCAACTGCGGGTTTCACTGCGAAAGGCCATGGAATCTCCAAGGAAATCTCCTCATTAAGAAATTTGTCTTGGTGGTTTTTGCTGTGCTGCTGAAAGAACACACAGGGTAGAACCAACGTCCCAGGTGAGCTTTGGTTCTGTTACCAGGATGTGTTGGAGGCATTTCCTTAACAGTGGAAAAATTGACTGAGCTTTGCAGGATGTCCTCTCCCTTCACCTGAATTTCTTTTTACACCCATGTGTGTGCATTTTTACACAATATGGACTCAGGGACAGCCATGGTGCCACTAGTTTGTATCTCTTTAGTTGCATGCTGCCTTAAAAATGCTGAGATCTCAGAGAGAGGAATTCACACTAAGAATGTCCCAAGTCTTGTATTATAAATAAGGGGTCATTTTCAGGTGAATTCATCTAAATTTGAAGTCCTCATTTGAAGAGCATGCAGTAATCACATACCTGAATGTTGCAATTGTCTATCTTTGCTCTCTTATTTCCCCATGTAGATCTACATTTATCTTTAGCAGTCAACAATGCCTTGCCAAATCTTCTAATATTAAATGTTTGTTTTAGTTGTCATCTGTTTCATTCCCTGTTCTTAATGTCTACATAGCAGGCAAGAAAACTCAAATGAAGCATATTGTTCCTGGCTAACTCTTGGATCATTACTCATTTACTGCTGTCCTAGTTGATAACTGGTATCTCCATATATCTCTGTACAGTGATTTGTCATTAGGAGAATCACTTTATCGTGGCATCAGAAAATTCCTGAATTATGCTTTCCAAGACTGGCTTTTTTCTGTGCAATGGATTTTTTTTCTGTCTGTTCGTATTACAGTGTGTAATGATAGATATGCTGCTCTTTTTATAGATATGTGTCTATACAAAGAGTAATTCTTTGAGTGTTGGCTTTTAATACTCTGTATCTAAGTCTGTCTTTGTGAGGAAATAGTATGCTGCTTTGCATCCAAGTGGCTTTTACTTGAGGGACGCAACTGTTTTACATTCCAAACAAACAAGGGCTCCTGGAACATCTCGGAATCTTATAGGAACAACCCCTGCAACAGTTTACCCGATTTTTCCTGCAGTTTGGAAGCTCAAAAGCTAAAGTTTGGTAATCAGTCACGTATGAGCACAGACACTTTTCTTAAGAGCAATGTTCGAGAATTCCTAGCTCGTGGCCTTGTTAAGTCAAAAGCACTTAAATTTCTGAAAGTATTAAAAGGACATAAAAAACTTATAACCATGATTCAGGCCCAAGAGTAGATAAAAATGTTAAAAATCATCAATCATAGTAGAAAAGAAAGCAGAAATTTTCATTAAGTTGCTCTTGAGATGAAGAAAGATGGCATGTTTCTGTTGTATTGTAATAAAGACAAACTTTCTGTTTGATCCAGAAGTGAGGCCGAGGTGAAACAATCACTCTGGAAAGTAATCTTTGTTTTTTGCTGAGGAACTAAGGTGTGCCCACATTTCTAATGGTAAATGGAATGACTCAGGTAAATAGAAGTTTGTAAAATTGACATTTGCCCCTACTAAATTATGGAAATGTGATACAGAATATGGTCTACAGTGACTCAGACAAGATATTATTATTTATGCAAATGATGGCTTGTAGAGAATATGTCTTGTCAAATGTGTTTATTACTAATTTTTATGATAAAACATAATTATGCAGGGGATTTTAGTGTGTACTATACAACATTTTGTTACAGAAAAATATCATTAACCCAAATTGACTTACTCTGTGTTAACTAAAACAAAAACTAATTATCTGGTAGCTCTGAGAAGTTGGTTGCAAGTGAAGAAACCTCATGCAGGGGGAAGTTTCCAAAAGAGCTGGGCTTCGTAGAGTAAGGCAGAAAATGCATCATCTATCACTCTTGTTTTTTCCAGATTGAGAGGTGACCTGATCATATTCTATGAACATCTACATGTGGACGAGATTTCTGATTATGGCATGTCTTTTATCTCAGCAAGATGATAGATTCAGGCTGTTGGCTGAAAATTAAAAAAAAAATCAGTTCAGAAACAACATCCAAGCTGTCCATTGGAACAAATACCCTGTATCATTTGAAAACATTAAGTCAAGGCCTTGTAGGCTATAATTTTACCAGGAATTCTGGGATTGATGTGAACATTTGTAGTGGAAGAGGTTAGTGCAGATGGTTGCAGTAGCCGCTTCTCACCTCAGACTGTCACGGTACAGAGAATGGGAGAATGACTTCTACTTCATCTTTCTGTATTCATTATGTCTTTGATCCCAAAGGAGCTTTGATCTATTTAAATAAAAAAAAGAGGACTAAATATTATTATTTAAATAGGAGTTATTTATTCTTTTCACATTCTATGTTTTAGGAGCTTTGGTAATGCTTTGCAGTAACTTGTTTTATACCTCTCCTGCATTAAACAGAAATTAAAATCATAGCTTGAGTTCATTAACACGACCATTTGCCTCAAAGCTTAGTCAAGGTTACCAGTCTCCTTCTGCTATTATTCCATGATAGTCAACTCACTGACCCAGTGTCCCTGTCTCCTGCACTGTCTGCAGAGCAAGCTGCCAGATAAATTCCATACCATGAGAAATTAATCAGTACTATTGATCTGCAGTCTTCTTGATATGAGACTTCCTGAGTGCTCTTAGTCTCGTGCTCTTTTCTATCATTTATCCTAGAAACACATTAAAAGGTTTTCTGTGTTTCTCAGTGCAATTAGCTACTGTGCATCTTTTGGGCTATAAGGATGTTAGTGTGTTTAGGAGGGTGTGCAAATATTAAACACCCAGTTTACAGACCCAACAAGACCCACAGGTGTTCACTTTCTTTCTTCAGGTGTATTTGTGTTACTGTTTCAATAGGGAAAGCTATTTAAGGTAAGAAACTAGTTGAAGATCTTACTTAATTGATCTACAGTGAAGATGTCTTCATGTTCACAGGACATTTTATCACTCACCTCTACTTTATATTTCATGAGGTGTTATTATACTTCCTTTTTCCTCCAATCTCTTTAGATTTTCTAGTCTGTATGCCCTCCTGGGCAGGTAATTCCTTATTTGTCTCACTGAAACTGAGCCCTGGGTGTGCTTGGACACGTGTTGGTAAGTGGTCACCTACAGCAAGACTTCTGAAAGCTGGGTTTTCTGAGTCTGAACAAAACGTGGTGTTTTTCTGTTGTGGATGGTCTGTCTTTGCATGTCCTCGAGCTCCTTCAGCTCTGTGTGTCCGATCTGTGCTCCTGCAAGGGATTGAGCATAGCAGCAGGCAGATCATCTGGGCGCCAGGTCTGGAGGGATGCCCACAGACAGGACAGAGCATTTCCACCTGCAGCTCTGGAAAATGAGTGTGAAAGCTGTTAGGAGTGAGCACACTGTAACAGAACAGTCCTGCCTTCCACATCACACTTTCAGGTGAAGTGAAAGCAGTAGATAGGTAGGAAAAGACTACCCCAAATCAATGTAAAACTCCCACCAGAAGCTTTCTGAAATAACTGGAGGGATGGATGGATGGATGGATGGATGGATGGATGGATGGATGGATGGATGGAT